>NC_058415.1:13271124-13305340 GCF_002201575.2 Neomonachus schauinslandi
GAAAGAAAGAAAGAAAGAAAGAAAGAAAGAAAGAAAGAAAGAAAGAAGAAAGAAAGAAAGAAAGAAGAAAGAAAGAAAGAAAAGCTACAATAACGTAAAATAATAGCAATAGTAGCAGATTTATAGCCCTTACAATATGCATATATACACTGGTCTAATTATTTCCTTACGTTAACTAATTTGAACCTAACAAGCCTGTGAAGTAAGTGCTTTTATCGTGCTCGTTTTACAGACAGGGACAATGAGGCAGTAGAAGTCAGGCTCCTTGTTCAATGTCACACAGCTAGGGAGCAGAAAGCAGGCGCATGGACTAGCATAAGTGACGTAAGAGACATAGAGACAGACTGAGCAGGGATGTTCAGAGGAGGGAAGGGTCACTTTTGGCCAAGAGAGGAACTGGGGCTGGGGCTGGAGGACCCCTAGTGCTCTTAGCATCGGGGAGGCACTTAAATGATTTTTGTTGCATTTCTTTGAATTAATTGACTTTTGTCCTTCAGTATTTCTCTAACTTCAGGGAGGTGGTTTCAATTTAATGAGCTGTTCTTAGGAGTTCTACTTTTTAAGATATAGCTTTAATTTTCCTTTCCTCTCCTCTTTCCATCTCTGCAATGGAAAGTGTTTTCTCCCCTGAGCTTACAAGCACTTTGTTCCTTCCCTGCCTGTTAAGGCTTTCTATCCTTCTTGACGGTATGCAGTTATTCTATATCCTCATGCTCATTTAGGGCTGGGGCCATTATCTACTTACCTTTTTACTCTTTTCCCTAACCCCAGTGCCTGGTACCTAATAGACCCTCAAGAAACATTTGTTAAAATAATGGATAATATTACACAGTTATCAAGAAAAAGATCAAGCGACTGTGGATGAAGCATGCTTTAAGATATTCATTAATGGAACACCTCGCTCTTCTATCTTCCTAACCTGTTCTGCACCAGTGGAACTGTTGAGCCTGAAATACTGGGCCAAATGTACCTGTCAGTCTTAAGGCTTCGCTACTGAAGTGGCTGAGCGATTACGCGGGGTCACGTGTCCGTGCACGCCGTGCATGCACCCAGGCACGTGGTGGTTTTTTTTTTTTATGTTGTTGGAATCTGGTAGACACACTCCAAGTTCTGCTTCACCAATTCTACATTACAGAAAACATGCTGGAAAGCACTGAAAAGAGAGAGATATATTAAAATGTATCAAATCTCCACCCTTCCTTTGATTGGCATTATAGCTTATTTGCACATTCGAAGGACAGTGGGTCCATGCTATCATTCTTGAATGCATGGGCCTCCAAATCAATATTTTGGAAACCTTAGGAAGGCTTCTGATTGCCATGTTATTTTGAAGATACACAAAGTCTTTTCTTAGTGTCAACAGATGTCATTATTTAAATTCAGCTGTTTGTTAAGTAGTATAATTGCCCATCGATTATGTTTTCCCACTGAATTTAGATCTTATACCACTCCTTTGCTCAAAAATTTTCAAGTCTTACAAAATAGGGGCTGATGGTAGATGATCCGAAAAATAATTTTAGTCGGTGTCATTCAAAATAACAGAGATCAGGACTTTTATTTCTTAGGTAGCCTTTAAATGAGGGTCCTTGCTAGCTTCTGTTCTATCCAAAAAAGAAAGTTCTGCATTTTCTATGCTAAAAAAATGAAATTGCTCCACAAGAATCCTAAATGCCTGGACGTTAGTCGGTATTTGCTTATGTGTGGAGTTCTGTGTGCCCTGGACAGGTTTAAATGATAAATTAGTCCACAGATTGAGGACAACATCCTGAAGTGCTTTGTTCAGCTTAATTCTATGGCCCCCTTTCTTTGTATTCTTAGATGCACAATTCCTACCTACATCTGTACTGCTCTGCCCATTATTTAACACTTCAGGCCTAATTGATGAGTTCCTCAAGACACTGTTACTATCAACTTGAGCTTTTGTGCCAGACATCAATACAAGTAATTTGGAGAATATCTACGTGAATGCTAAACCACTCAGTTAGTGATTCTGTTCTTACAGTCCTCTCTTACCTGGACTGCTTAGAAAGAGAGAGAGAGAGAGAAAGAGAGAGAGAGATGCAATGATAGCCTGCTTGTGTTTCTGATTATGACTGAGGACAAAGCACTCCATTGCCTCAGTTTCTCCTTTTGCAAACGTAAAGCATACTGCCTATCTCTTATTACCTCCCACGGTACTGTGGTCTAAATTGATAACATGCTGACAGCTTTGGATTCTCTGAGTATCATATGAAGACTTGTTAGCTACAGTGCTAGCTTGTTGTATGCAAAATAAAACATTCCGTTAAACTTTGTATAACAGGTGGCTGAATTTAAGCAGTTTTAAATGACATTCTTGTTTGTCTTATACCTAAATGTCAATTTTCTTTGGATTAAAAAGGCACTCTATAAATTAACGTGACTAAAAAAAAAAGTACACACACACACACACACACACCCAATGGGAATTTTTCTGAGCTTAAGTAACATGGAATTTGATTACACAGTGCTTTTTGGGGCTCAGCTACATCAGGCTGTAGACACCAGGCAGGCTGATTATGACTTAAGCATTGTTTCAACGTGATTTTGCAAAGGATTTCATTTAATGCAGATTAGTAACTTTATTAAGCTGTTGATAATTGAAGCCTCTTAGGTTTGATAAGTACCATCCAGCAAGGTAGATTAGTGGGGTTTAATTTGTTGCTCTCAAATAGCAAACAAAGACTTAGCAGAATAATTACATCTCCTCAGTGGGCTAATAAAAGGCGACATCACAATGGTGCTTTGGGCCATTTCTGCATTTCTGCAGTTTCCTTTGGAGCCTGGCCTTTAGAGTTCTGTGCATTTCTCTCAAGCGACACCCAAACCTAGTACCTGTAAATCACTTCGCTTCAAGAGCAATTACAGATGTAGTCACATGAAACGTGAGCCCTGAACTCAAATATTCACTTCAGAGCAGGCTGTCTTCTACCTTAGTCATAACTTTTCCCTAAAATTTTTCATCCATCCCCTTGTCCAGACTGTAAGTCCCTCAAGGGCAGAGGCCAGGTCTCTCATATGATTCCTTAGCAACTGGTACAGCATCTGACTGTTGTGACACTCAGTCTGTGCACCAAATTAAGGAATTATTTTAAATAATTATAAAGTATGCTTGCAAATAACATTATCACCAAACTTTCAAATTCCAGGAAGTTAGTCTTAGATGGGGTGTCAAGTTGCTGTTTTAGCAAAAAGACTGAATCAACAGAGGAAAGAGATTGTATCAATGAGTGAAATGATGATTTATTATCTGATAGATTCTTGGCCACACAGAGCATTTAGCCCGAGTCAGTTGGCTAAACAGATTAACTTAGTGTGTTAACATGACTCAGTCCTGACTTTTGTTGATTTGGTGGCATGCGTGAAGAGAAAGAGTCCTTATTCCACTGGACTGCTGGTCTACCATATTTCTAACAGGGTCACCAGCCCGACAGTGGAAAATGCTACATTGGGGAAGCTGACATAAATAACATTTCTTAACAGGAAATGCCAAAGCTGTTTGAAATGGCTGGAAATGAATTTCTAAAGTCAGTTTTTTTTTTCTTTTTTTCCCCTCTTCTATCCCTGAATATTAGAACATCAGCAAGACTGCAGGTGTGGAGACTCAGGCCTCAGGGATGGATACTGGATTTTTTTCTCCATTGCCTTTTCAGGCAGTTTACTTTTTCGGAGTGATACCCCAAACCTCAAACTTGCCAAGCAATGCTAAGTATTCTGGGAGATAACACTTTCCTTAAAATTAATATAAAACTCAATCCCACTTCCTTGTCTCCCACTTCATTCTCTAGATCGCATGAGGTCTACATTGAATTATTATAAAGTTATCCCTTAAAGATTCTACCAAGTGACTTAGCAAGGATGCTTGGCTGTAGGTCATGGAAACTCATTATGATAGCATAAAGAGCAAAGGAGAATGAAACCTGAGTGAGTAGTGACTTTTTTCCAGACTGCAGAGCTTGTAAACCATGGACCCAATTCCCAAAGGCAACATCCCTAGACATGTATGTTCCTCTATCACAGAACAGAACAGAATGGTAAGAAACTTCAAAAGGATACATATGTAAGAGTGCTAAAGCCAGGAGTTAGAGTCAAGTGTTTACACCAGTATACTTCCTAGAGCTCTCAGTCAGTGCCTTTCTGTCCACATGTAGCCACTTTTATTATGATACTACCTCCTGGCCCAGCCCCAATGGTCAGAGCGGAACAGATCAGTGGACCAGTGATGGTGCCTGACTCCACAGCAAAAAACTGTTAGGTGGGCCACTCCCTTTGACTTATGCATTAGCCCCCAAAGAGAAGCTGATCATTCGTATTTTTTTTCTTGGAAATCCGAACTTAGAGACTTGGGAAAAAAATGAGCCAGGAACCACGGGGAACTAATGCAGGGAAGTCTTGAGGGAGAGAAAGTTCCAAAAAGGCAACAACACCTGTGGCTAAGTAGAAACTGGAGGAGGGGAACATATGCATCATCAGAGTCCTCTATAGGACCCGTGGAGTTAGAAGCAGAAATGCTGTGTCTGAGAGAGAAACCAGGTAGCCTACAGAAGACAGAGAGATGAAGGGAAAAGTCCTGCTTCCTGATCTTTTTCCCATTTCAATTCCAGTCGATTTCTATGCTCACAGTAATTTCTTCTCTCCTGAAGTAACTTAAGTGTATTCTTACTAGTGCAGCTAGGAGAGGTACCAGTAAAATCAAATAAGCCAAAAGACACCAAAAAAACCTTATTTCTTCATAGGTCACAGATCCAGCTCTCAAGGGCAGCATCTCATTTGATCTACCTGAGCGCCATGGTGGAAGAAACTGACATTCAGAGAGCGGATACGACTTGCTCAAGGTCACACCACTAGCAACTAGCAAAGCCAGGATTCAAGCCAACGATTCTGACCCAGACACATCATACTCACCTCTCTGTGTGGAAGGCAGAGTTGGCTGGCTTCTAAGATGAGAGTATTTTCATCTCTGGAAAGGGGTTAATTTGAAGGACAAGTACAAAAAAGCTGATACATTCTGTTTGTACCAGCGGCAGGATCCGAGTTGTTATTTTGCATTTGGAATCACAGTGTTCGCTCTGACATCCATGGGTCTTGCCTGTCCCAACATTTCACTTAATGGGACGAATCTAAAGGAACATGACTTTCAACATTTGGGCAGTTACTTTCTGGACTGTATTGGAAAACATAGTTTAAGGATCTCAAGAAATATAGGGACAGATATTTATAGTGAAATCCATCCCCCTTGGGCTCCATCCTTTGCCGTTGTTGACAACAAAGGGCTTCCCCGGGTGTCTTTCTGTATTCGGGCATGGTTTACAGTGATCTCTTGCAGGGACGGTGCCCAAATGCAAACTCATCAAGTTGCTTTCTGACAACTCGTTTTGTATGTTCTTTCTGTATTACAAAAGCTGTGCTGATTCAGTGAGGGCCTTCTGGGAAATAGTTATACAAGAAGAAGAAAATACCCATTACCTCTAATCCCGACTCCCACTCGGAGAGAACTCTGGTAACATGTTGGCATATGTTCTTGGTAGAAAAGTCTAGGATAGCCCAGAAGCCTGCAAGACAAATGTCTGATTTCCCCCTGGGACGCGGTGACCCAGGGAGAGCATGCAGAACTGAATTAACCATTCATCTGAGAATGTGCTGACCAGGCATGTGAGTGGCAGGACTAGCAAATGGCCCCAGCATGGGACAAAGTGTGCATGTGAAATGTGAAGGTGTGCCTTCTTTCAGGAGAGATGCGGTATTCATACAAATACCCCAAATAGTTCCCGTATACAGAAGACACATCTATACCTTTGTTTTTGCAACATCTTAACTGTGTTTGCTCTATGTCCCTGCTTCACAAGCTGGGGGACATGTATTCTTCTAATTTGAGTGATTCAAAAAAATCAGGGCAATCTGGGAGATAATCATAAGCATCCTTGACGTGTTAGAAAACAAGTTTAGCAATCAAGGATTTGAGGGGGAACTCCTGCTGAAAAATTATCCCAGGAGCTTGTGAAAAATGTGCATGCTGGTCTCTTGCTCATGGATTCTGCTCATGGTGGGAGAGGTCCTCTGAGAGCTTTTGTTTTCATTTATAAGGTGTCAGTAAGGTGCGGTCTCCAGCATCTCAGTTTTTTTTTTAAATTTTATTTATTTATTTATTTATTTGAGAGAGAGAGAGAGAGAGAGAGAGAGAGAGAAACAGCATGAGAGGGGATAGGGTCAGAGGGAGAAGCAGGCTCCGTGTTGAGCCGGGAGCCCGATGTGGGACTCGATCCCAGGACTCCGGGATCATGACCTGAGCCGAAGGCAGTCGCTTAACCAACTGAGCCACCCAGGCGCCCCATCTCAGTTTTTAAGTAACAACCACAGACGATTCTGTGAACGACTCTCTGAGATACACTGCTAATGTTTCCTCTTGGTCACTGGCTGGGGTCTGAGTTCCTCAAAGTTGTCTACTTAGGATTCCTTGCAATGCGCCAAACCCTCTTTTGCTGCTTTACTGTAGTCTTGTCATCCCGCTCCAATACTGTGACTGGAATTTTCTTGCAGGCCTCTCTGCCCTCAGCCCCCTCTCCCTCTTCCATCTTCCCTGGTACCATAGAAATATCTTCTGAAACCAGAGTTTCTCAACCCTGGTACTACTGCCATTTGAAGCTGAATAATTCTTTGTTGTGGTGCTGTCCTGTCCTTGTAGGGGGCTTAGCAACATCCATGGCCTCTACCCACTAGAAACCAGTAGCATCCCCAACCCCAGTTACAACAACCACAGCTGTCTCCAGTCATTGCAAAATGTCCCTTTGGGGCAAAATTGACCTTGGTTGAAAACCACAGTTCGCAAACCTTAGGGAAGAATGGGCTGGTCTCCTCTATTGTATAAATGTTTTACCACGGTGTTCAAGCACCTGTGTGACTTATCTCCAAACCACACTTCCAGCCTTGTCTACTGTTACACTCCTCAATGACCCTCACTCTTCACCAAACCAAGCCATTCACACCTCTGTACATTTGCTTCTCCTTTTTCTCAGGCCTTGAGTGTCCTTTTCCATTTCTGCTTGATTTCCCAGGAAAACCTGACTCCTTCAAAGCTTAGCTCAAAATTCCTCTTCTCCAAAGTTTTTCTTGATTTTTTTCCTAGTTATGTCAACTCCCTCCTTGGGTACCACATGTTCCCCTGTGCCTCTATTTAGAACTTACTCAAACTTGTCCTGCAACCAAAGTTTTGCCCATCTCTTTCCCTTCGATTGCAAAGACCAGACCTTATTTTTGTCCAGGTCACTATCACCTAGCATAGGGAAAGCACAAGTTGGCCCTTAATAATATCTGTGCAAATAAATAAAAATGTGACATATAAAGTCCACCAAAGAAAGTTAACATTTTTTTTAAAAAATCCACATGTTGTAACTGACTCGCCAGGAATAATGGAAATAAAACTAAATGTGTGTACTATAGACCTGCAGCATTATGCTTAGAGCCAGGGTATTAGCCATCAACATGTCAGAACAGTGAAGTGGCATTAAGTCCTTAACTAGACTTATGTGAAAACTAGTAAGAACAGGTGACCAAACTACCCATAAGCAGCGTCTATGAAGTAAAACCACACCCCGCCCCCAAACCAGCCCATAAGCCATTTTCACTTTCGTACTTTTCCTTTCCTTTAATAGATATAAATTATACCTCAAGTCATCTTTGAAAAGGACTGATTCAGGCAGGTGCTGTGTTAGTACCTTGGGTGGAATTGTTACAAAGAGAACTCCCGAGGAGTCCTAGGTTTTAGGAATTACTCTATTATTGGTTTAACAATTGCAGTAATTCACAGCAATTAACTTGTCTTACATTTTCCCCTCACTGCCTTGTGCCCTTTCTTGCTGTTGCGTAACAGATGCATCCGGTCCACACCTACCATCCAGTCTCAGCCTCAGGTCTAAAGCACTTATTTCTACCACCTTAACTACTTGGAATTCAGAGGGAGATGGAGACCAGGGCTTCAGGGGGTTGGGGTGGGGACTACTGAGGAAGAAATGATGGTGGTGGGAGAGGTCCTCTGAGAGCTTTTGTTTTCATTTATAAGGTGTCAACATTTATAACTGATAATCTGGAGGAAATAAAACCAAAAGCAAAGGTTAAGAGGCCCTTCCTTCCTCATGAAAATCTATAATTCTGCCTAGAGTTTACCAGTATGTCCTATGCCATTTGGATTTCTTTAAACACATCACCCGCGTCTAGCTGGTTGGGTTCCTGCTTAGAAAGAGAGAGGGCCGAGAACAGGAATTCGGGTGACTTAATTTAGGTTGGTCCAGGTCTTATTAAGTCCAAATTGTGGCCCATCTACATATGGTCTTCTTCCTAACTTCGGTGCTGAAGTTACAAAAGGAAAGTGGAAGACGATTTATGTTCTGGAAAGATCTTCGAAGAGCTAATTGTTCACTGACAAAATGATTCCTGACTATATTGTTCCTCATCTGAAGTGCTAATAAAACAGTGGGAAACAATATAAGGATCGTAAGTATAAAAAAGGCTTCCTGTTCTATTTTTAAAGAGCATTCTGGAATGGATACGTGATGCAAACCTTACAGGTATAATTTCACGCTATGACATTTATGTCAGTATAAAATGCCTTCTTTTGATGAGTTATTATAGAAGAGAGTTTCCCTGGAAATCTGGAATGACAAGAAGAAACTCTGTCAGGGAACTATAAGTTTCCTATGCCTGTAGTTATGAGTCTTCTCATTTATGTCTCAGGGGAGTGAGGCAGCTCATACAAATCTTGTATTTTCTTGCCGTCTGGTTATCTGTTTTTCAACATCTCCTTTTTAAGTTATCAACCCACTTATTTCTTGTCACCAGATGCTGGTTTGGTCCATTTTATCTCTGTGCCGTAACACACGTATGTAGACTCACATGTGCACGAAGACTTAAATTTGGTCTGAGGCAGAGATATTACGAGAGTCTATCAAACACCACGTATCTTTCCCATAACCATCATCCGATGAAAAATAATGTCAACAATTGTGCAACTGCAGTATTACAAGTGTGAATGCCCTAATTGGTCAACTGGACCAGAATGATGAGTTGCTTTTTTTTTTTTTTAAACCAATGTCACTTCTAATCTATTACAACAGTAATGAACAGCCAGGCAGCCTATTTCCCACGGATATCTTCAAAGCTCTACAGATTGCCATTTGAACCATTCTTTAATTGCATTTGGCACAGATTGTAGTATGCTCCATAGAACCAAGAAGGCGTATTAACTAGATTTGGCTATCCCTAAGTCACTATAATGATGAGGCTTTCTATGTCTGAAGGAAGCTTAGCTTCAGTCTTTACTATCAACTGTTGTAACCACCTAACACATAGTAGTTGCCTGAAAATTTGAATTTTTAAGACAATGTATTCACTTTTTAAGATTTTTTATTGGGTTAATAGGAATTAAGAGTATTTTTTGCTTGTGTGTGTGTGTGTGGTTTGTCCAATCTTGGATATAAAATTTTCTGGATAATTAAGACAAAATTGGAAATACTTGATCCAATAGTATATATACTCCAAGACTTTTCTCAAAAGTTTATCTCTTATTCATTAGGGGATCTTGTTTTTGAATTTATTTTGTCATTGACAGACACATATTTTGCTTTCAACTTTGTCTATTGTCTTATCACCATTGCTAATGTATAATCCATACCATTTAAAAAAAATGTCTGTGATAATTGGGAGGGCTAGCTGTACAATATCCTCCTCCTGAGCCAGTGATAATTCCCTAACCATTTCCATTTGGCTACTTCAGCTCAGTAGACACACTGACTTGACTCCGGGGCATAGAGAATAGCAAGGAGGCATGGCTCCCTTCAGGCTGACTTTCGTCTACGTTAAGAGGTGATGATGTACATTTGGAATAAGGTGATCATGTACATTTTAGAGTGCTCATTCACAGCACTTCTGATCAAACATGGAAGATTGAATAAGTGCATTTTTCCTGGTTCCTCTCAAATATTCTCCTAAAATGACAGTAAAGGCATATCCCCCAAGGACAAGAGCATGGAGAAGAAGGTGGCAATTCATGATGGATGCCAACAGGATTTTGAAAGCTTTAAGTGGATGAGTGGTAACTGGTAGACCTGACTGGGATTGTTCTAAGATTAAGTGACTGGAAAGCGTGGCATAAGCCAACAAGAAACAGGCTGGTTCACTCGGCTGAATCTCAGATAGGCTCAGGGATGGAGGCAGCAGGTATTTTTGAAGGCTGAAAAGTGGTTAGGTTGTAGGGTCAAATCCATATGAACAACTGGTTTAGTCTTTAAGACAAGCAGCCAAATTTCCTCTTCCACTCTACATAGCCAGGAAAATGACCCTTTTCTATACAGGTAGAAAACCAGAGGTTTATTCTTTTGAAAAGTTGAACCTCAGAGGATTGGGTCCTGAGGCACAGCTGAGAGAAGGCATAAGGCACCAGATTGGAAACAAAAAGATCAAGCGAAAGTCTTCAAAAGGGCCACTGAGAGCCCCCAGTTTCCTTGCCTCTCTCAGCTGCTAGAACATGAGGAACACGGCTGAATATCTTCCCCACGACCCCTGCCCACGCCTACCCCCCCCCCCCCACATCTTCAGGTACAACACTGGAGGACTTTTCTTTGGAAACACTAAAGAGCACCAAACAAGGACCTAATGGTCTTGGCTTTGGGGGCTCTCTCAACAAAATTTGGGGACCTTTACTGAACAGGTCACCAGGTAGTAAGTCCTACCTCAGGACAAAGAATTCCCAGTTTACACTTCAGTGCCTCACTTTAAGATATAATAATAACCAAATGTTTCTAGGACTTGAGGAAAGCCTCTAACATGAAAGACAGAGATTTTAAAAAAAAGTTTTGAAAAACTATATTTAGGGCACCTGGGTGGCTTAGTCGTTAAGCGTCTGCCTTCAGCTCAGGTCATGATCCTGGGGTCCTGGGATCGAGTCCCGCATCGGGCTCCCTGCTCCGCAGGAAGCCTGCCTCTCCCTCTCCCACTCCCCCTGCTTGTGTTCCTGCTCTAGCTATCTCTCTCTCTGTCAAATAAATAAAATCTTAAAAAAAAAAAAAGAAAAAGAAAAACTATATTTAGAAATTAACTCTTCGTGGGGGTAGAGGATTTACTGTTTTAGTCAATAGTGTAGTATACATTACCAAAAGTAGAATGAATCAACAATATTCAATGTCTTTCAGAGAAAGAAGCCCCTATTACAGTAAGAATGTGAAACTAGGTATCTGTGAAATGCTAGGAATATCTAGAAACAGGATAATTCTCCTAGATCAACACTTTCTTCCTTTACGTTAATGGGGTCAGACCTTGAGTTTTGTGATTAAAAATAAAGCCAATTTCTGGAATTTTATTACATTGGGAATATTTTTAGCTGATTTACTGACACTGTGCCACTTTTTATTTTTAAAATAATTATCTTGAAAGAAATACTGCGGTTCTATTCAATTTTTGTTACTTCAGTTTTTTGTGCTTTTGGAATTTAAAAAAAGTCTCAAATTAATACATTTTTCTTTCTACCTTGGAGTCAAGCTTTATACCTGCCTGTTTGACCTCAAAAAAAAAAAAGAGGATCAACAAATTAGCCAATCTGCAAGCGTTTATGAAAAACTATCATGTTGACGATTGGTTAAAACCAGTTCTAAGGGAATCTATACTTGACTGCAGTTTAAGGATTTTCAGTTAAACAGGCTATTCTAATTCTTAATCAATATGAGGATGTAAGTGGTTAATACTGGCAATTATTATTTTAATCATACATATGCCACAGGTGGAAAAGGAAGTAATTTGAACAATAAAAAACTGCTATAGTTTCCTTGTTCCATTTGTTACTTACCTGAACATGTCTGGGAACGTCACTTAGTGACATGACCAAATATGCTTTTAAATAAGATTGAGAAAATATGCCAGCTGCTTAACTACTTGCGACATGAAATGGCATTTTGGTTTTTTTAAAGATTTAATTTATTTATTTGAGAGAAAGAAAGAGAGAGAGAGCGGGGGAGGGGCAGAGGGAGAAGCACTCCTGCTGCTGAGCGGAGAGCCCAACGTGGGGCTTGATTCCAGGACTCTGGGATCATGAGTTGAGCTGAAGGCAGAGGTTTAACAGACTGAGCCACCCGGGCGCCCCCATGAGATGGCATTTTAAACAGGCACAAAGGACCATCCCTCTACAGCCTATTCTATAAAAGAGGCAACACCATGATCTCTTTCCCCAGAGCATGGTCTCCTGTACTGGATGGCTATTATAATATCAAGGTGCAGGTACTGTCTGAGACAGCAGTAACACATTTGCTCACGAAACTACTCCCCTTAAGTCCTCCAAATTGGAAGGACCACATAATGCAGAAATTTGCTTGGTGAGGTCACATGGACCATGCTCGGGGCTCGGGTCAGAGAGCTGGCTTTGTCACAAGGAACCTTGGGCAGAAACCAGAACACTCAGAGCCCCAATTTTCTCATGCATAAAAAGGAAGCCTGTTTGCTTCATAGGGCTTTTGCTAGGCTCAGATGAATACATGATGTGAATGGGTACTATACAAGAAACTCTTTCCCTAATGCTAAAGTACCATAAAGATACAAGTTATAATGATATGACTACTAATACAAATAATGGCATAACATAAATATCATGAAGCCCCATGGTGACCATCAACTTTTTAGTTGTATCTTGATAACTTTGGGATTGAAAGTATACCTCGTAGACTTGGAATGGTTAGGGCTCTGTAGTCTTATTTTTTGGAAAAGGAAAACTGAAATGTATGCACCTAGAGTCGTGTTAGGGTGGTAGTAAAGCACCCCCCACCCCAAATCCCACACGTGGTCAGATTAAAGGGCTAATGGCAATTAAAGATCGACACACAGTGAATAAGATTAATATTAGAAAAGGATTACATCCAAAAAGATTTACATCAAAGGATTCTTTCTCTTTTCTCCCAAAGAAGGCCTGGGACATGAAAGAAGTCCTTATGCAAAGCATTTTAAGCCTCTCAGTTATTTTTAAAGAAGTGGAAAAATATGAGGAGGTAAGCACAATTTTTTTTCTACTGGAAAATAGCAGAAATTATAATACGCTTAAGGCATGACTCCACATATGGGAAATCATACTACACTGGAAGGCAAACTGGGTCATGGATGTCCAGGAACTTGAAAATCTTGTTTGGAAGAGTTAGAGGAGAGCACGTACAGTAGATAGAAAGAAAAAGTGTCCAAAGTCATCCCACCACCTTTCAACACCAACAAGTTTTTTTTTAATGTGCTTCTTGTTGAGCTACAAGATACAAGTTTTCTTATATGGCATTATGTACAAATGCAGAAGACACATGTCTGTGTTTGTACATACACAGTCATCTAATTATGATGTGTAGCCAGAGAACACACACACATACACACACACATGCACATGCGTGGGGGTTCTGGGTTCTGGGTGCTTTTATCATAAACAATCAGGAATACGATCTAAGACCAAAATAAAAAGTAAGATATGCAGACAACTACTAGAGGAAAAATTTGCTTTGCTTTGCTTTGCTTAAAAGTTGGGAAGTTAATTTCATTGCATGCCCCTAACTTATAAGTGAGGAAAGAGTATCATAGCACCAGAATGGCAAAGAACTTTAGAGATCAAGGAGCCTGGGAAGATGCAAGGACCTGGGATTTTTTCCTTTCAGAGCTGTTCTGAAGCTCAAATGCAATTCTGTGAAAACACTTTGGGGACTGTTACATAAGCCAACAAAAAGGCACATTTTCTGTGGAGCTGTCCAATGGCTCTGCCATCTGGGAGCAGAGTCAAGCTTAGGACCCAGCCAAGGTTTGCCTGAGGCTATGGGGTAAATGGATACCTGGGTGAGCGGGACCCTGGGACATTACATGGGCTTCACCCTGGTTTGCTATATTCAGTGTTTATATTTCATGGAATATCTCTGTATATATCAAGGTCTATGCCTTTGGTCCAAAGACCAGGGTTACTCTCATCACTTTCTATCAACAAATGTTCCTTGAGCACCTACCATGTCCCAGACACTGTTGTAGGCACCTAGTTGTACAGCGCTGATCAAGAGTATTGAAGATAAGAATAAAATACAAGGTTATGAGCACTTGCGAATTCTGTAAAGAATAGAAAATAAGGCACTGGGTGTCTCTGGGGCCCAGATCTCTGTTTGGGCTGTCACAGGAAATTGTCCCAGTATTATTAACAATTATGTAACACTTGACAGTTTGCTACATAAATGTTACTAGTATCATGACAATACCACTTCTCACAACAGACCTTCTTGAGGGCTTATGTCTCTAAGAAGCTTCCATCTGATTGCCACACTGATTCTAACAGGACCTACTAAAGGACTCGGACTTGGACGCTGCTGCGAGGTCTGTGAATCTGAGGTGAGCAAAAGAGCACAAGTTTAAAAGTCAGACAACAGCTAGTTTGAGTGCTGGCTTTACTGGGTGCTGGGGCCAGGACCTGGGAAGATCTTAACTCTTCAGAGCCTCTATTGGCAACCTGCAGAGATGACAAGAGTCCTTATTTATCAGGTGTACTGAACATCAGATGAGATCTTGTCCGTGAAAGCACTGGGCAAAGTGTCAAGTGCGATATAAGCATTAAGTAGTGGTATGACAATTCTGTATGCCATTCCAAACACACACAGATCTGTGCTCAGACTCTGCAAGTTTTCTTATATGGCATTATGTACAAATGCAGAAGACACATGTCTGTGTTTGTACATACACAGTCATCTAATTATGATGTGTAGCCAGAGAACACACACACATACACACACACATGCACATGCGTGGGGATTCTGGGTTCTGGGTGCTTTTATCATAAAGAACTTATGTTCTTTATAGAGTTCTCAAGTGCGCACCACCCTGAATTTTGTTCTCATGTTTCATGCATATTAACTTTTCAGAAGATTTTTTTAAGTCCTTAAAATTTCCTACAACTGGACAGGACCACGCGTCCCATTCCAACGATGCACATCTATCTACAAAATAGCTTACATCACTGAAAATCTAGAGGAGCATGTTAACTGGCCCAAGCTATCTGAAAGGAAACTATGTCACTAATAACTGCATAGAATCCCAACTTTTCTTTCTTTTCCTTCCCATCTGATATTTTCATTAGAATTAACCTAATACAACAAGCAGATCGATTAAAGGTGACCTGTGGCAACTCCCAATATTTATGACAAGACGAATGGATTACAGAAAATTCCCAGTATATGTGAGTGAAGAGAATTCCTTTAGATAATTTTCTACATTGTAGTACATTTTCAAACACCATTTTCAAGGAATTTCCTGTGCCACAAGCCATTTTGAGGGAAACGGCACTGAGAATATATTGTATAGAAGGACCTCAAAAATTAAATTAAATTAATTAAAAAATTAAATGATACTGATAATTTACAAAAAGAGACTACCAACTAACCCTCAAAACACTCCCAAAACCCAAGGGGTAATTGGCGTAAGGAACACATCTGGAAGAGAGAGCAAATTTGACTAGAGACAGCACAAGTCGTGGGTACACAGTATGACTCTACAGTCTGGTAGAAAGTGATGATTTAATCTTACAAATGTAGTCAGCGAAACTGATCACTGGAAGGCTGACACCCTTCAAAATATATTGAGGGTCTGGGTGAGTTTTCGACTTCAGCTACACATATTGATTACATTAAGCAGATAACCGCCAAATCTTTGATTTCTTTTTTGAGATACAGTCACAGAAGATAAAGAACCAGATGCTAGAAGACAAAAGAATTCCAAAGTGAATGTGCATGAATTATTATACAAAAAAAGCAGTAATCAATTTGTGAACTTGTAGAGACAATGAGTACTTTCAATAACAAAAGAAACAAAAAAAAATACAGCTGCTTAATCACGACTGAGGCTCACTGTGCAGTGAGATACTTTAACATTTATTAATAAAAGCCTCAAAATTCATTGTATATCACTCTTGGATTAGGTTAGGCAGATTTTAATTAAAAGATTACCTCTGACAAATAACAATAAAGAGATTTATAGGGACTAATGCCTCAACCAAGAGATTTATGTCTTTTTAAAACCAATTTCTCTAGTGTACAGTAGTTTTTTATGTGACGGAGCAGTGCAAAGAATTGCCTGGCACCACGGAGCCCTTTAGAGCAAAGCAGACATTCTGACTAATCTTTTTGACAGGTGAGAAAACCAAGGTGCAGCAGGGATAGTGAATATCAGGGCTGGAACTAGATCCAGATTTTCCAACCATTCCTTGTAGAGATCTTTGACTATATCGGAGAGTTGCTCCAAAAAGCCTGAAAAAGTCTAGGCTGAAGTTTTGAAGAGGAGATTGTTTTCCCAGAGGCAGGCTCCTAGAAAAAATTATAAAATCTACAGGTAGATGTCTCCACTTAGGAGAGGGCAGTGATTACATTTAGTGAAGGGAAGAAGCAGAGTATGCTAATGGATTGTAAATTAAGCAAACAATGGCTTCTAAACTATGCTCATGACCTAGAAGACAATTCTCTGTACTGCTGTGCACCAGCTCACTGGCCGTTAATAGTATCTCTTGTGAAGGTCAAGGAGGGGCAGCCTGGTAAATTATAGCAAGGCTCAAGCTGTCTGGGCAGTTGTCATTAAACCATAGATAATTAACAGTTCAAGATAAAATAAAGCGTTAACTCCAATTTCTGGAGCTTTCCTAGCTCTGGAGATATCCCTGCCCGAATGAGATCCCTGACAAGTGCTACGTGCTAAGCGACCCGTTAGTACCGTCTTTATTTTGGCCTTGTGGGAGCCTAAACTCTCACTCAGCAACTCACCGGAAGTTTCAGAGTAAATGTTTTTGAAAGGTTTTCTTGGTTTTTCTCTACTTCTACCAATCTGAAAGCAGACGGAGGATAGCAGAAGCTTGGGATAGAATTTGAGCTGAACAAGTCTCTCGAAGCAAAACCCTTCCTGGGAATGAAGGCAATCCAAATGGCTCTGGGAAATGTGTGCCTAACTGGCGAGCTTGTTACCAACGTGGAGCTTGGACAACAGAAATCTATGTGCTCCGTAGGAAGCAGCCAGGGAAAAGAGCTGAAGCCAGGGCCAGTGCCTGCATAAAGTACTGAAAGAACCTGAAATGTGATGTTACAGACAGAAGGGAGCAGGGCATGGAAGCCTCTAGGAAAAGGCTGAGAGATATCTGTAGAACTGGGATGGAAAAGCAATAGAGCAGACCAAAGTGGAAAGAGGGAAAGAGAGCTTTCATTTTCTCAGATAACCCAAACGACCATCCTTGATTGTAAACTTGCACCACATTTTGTTATAGCCTTAAAAGATGACTTGCCATTCCCGCAGGTAATCCTACAGTTAGAGTTTACGTATGAAAACATGGTCTCTCAGGCAAATCTGACCATATCCTTCAAATAGATCCTCACTGCCTGAAGATTTGTGCCCAAACTTCTTATGGCTTTCTGAGCCCTTTTCGTCTCTATCCTTACTCATTTCTTACTTAGTCTCCCTTTCACACCTCACACTTGAGCCACAAAACTACATCTGAGATCCTGAGCTGCTTATATCGGTTTATGTCCCTTGGGTTTTTTTGTACTATACCCTCCACCCAAACCACCAAAGTTCTTGTCCCCTCCCCTGGCCTCTTAGGGACCTGCTGTTTGGAAAACTCAACTGAATCATGAGGCCGTCTATAAAGCTTTTTCTTACCTATATCTGAGGGAGACCTGATCACCCATTGTTTTGTGCCCCAAAGCACCCCACAGATGCCTAGACCATAGTAATGATTACACTTTATGGCATCTGCTTAACTGTGTTTCTCTCCACCAGACTGTGAACTCCTCCAGGTTAGGAACCCTCTCTGCTTTATCACCATAGAAATAGTTCTTAGCACTGTGCTTGCATAGAGAAGTCACTTAATGTTTGAAGAATGAATGAATGAATGGGTCAATCAACCAACCACTGGATAAATGTATACTTGAAGACATTGGTCTTAATTATACTATTGTGGCATCATAATTGCTTTAAAGTATCCATAAAGAATGTAAGGACAGACACTGTATAAACCCTCATTATCCTTTCCTTTCTTGGACAAAAGAGACCTTACGGAGAATCTCAGGGTTGAAAGTGCCCTTAAAAATAAATTCATCAAGATAGAAAAATCAAGTTCCAACTATGGGAATTATAACTTTAATGGCATAGATATAATCAAACATATTAGAGGTCAAGAAATAGATCTCTAGAAAATCAAGTGAATGAGGTGCAAGTGTGGGTCATTGTTTAGAGACTTCTTGCAGAGATCAAGAAAGCTAAAAGAAAGAAAAAAAAAACAGTAACGAAGTTTGGAACTTATTTGGAATATAAATAAGGAATAAAAGAAAAAAATAGAGCACAGCATTATAGAAATACATTATGAAAATTAAAAGAGAATCAAGTAATTACATACTTCACCTCAAAAGGCATATTCTATGACTTACAGCACAAAACTAGGAAGTATCCACAAATATCTTTTGTTTATTTTTTTAAAGATTATTTATTTATTTCAGAGACAGAGAGAGAGCAGAGCTAGCGAGAATACGAGTTGGGGGGGGCGGGTTGGGCAGAGGGAGAAGCAGGCTCCCCACTGAGAACAGGGAGCCTGATGCAGGGCTCCATTCCAGGACCCTGGGATCCTGACCTCAGCTGAAGTCAGACACTTAATGGACTGAACCACCCCGGTGCCCCTCCACAAATATCTATTAATAAGAATCTCTGATCTTTTCCCACTTTAAGTGGATGGTTCCCTTGGACCAACCTTTACACACACACTCTTCCCATTTTTCTCCTAGCCAAAGTTACTACACAACCTGACGGTAGGGCAGGCCTTCTGATTCCACCCTAAATCATGCTGATGGTCCAGACTCAAAGGACTGAAAATGATGAGAGTAGCATCAGCCTAGAGGAAGAATCTGTCTGGTCTCAGAGGCAGCTATAGTCCAAATACTTTCGTGAGGGCAATAGTTTCCTTCTGGGCCAGAGACACTTTGAGCACTTATGTTTTTGAGGTTTATACAGAGCTTTCAAAACTGTGTTCTGTATTTGCAGTGGGATAGAGAGGGCAACTCCCCCCCACCCCCTCATCTGTTTTCAAGAGAAATTCCTGATTGGTTTGCCTTAACACTGTGCTTTGTTTCAGCACTATTTCTATACTGCCTTGTTCCAAAAGGAACAGGAGCAGCCTAAAATGAAAGGGGTATGGAAAAGAAAGAAAAAGTGGGGGGAGGACCTAAAATGTAAATAGGAAGTAGGTGAAAGTACATAGGGTAATGACCTACACAACGGTTTTGGGTGTGGCTGTGATCACAAAAAATTAAAACCAAGGGAAACACCCTTCATCACTAAACTCAGAGGGGACAGTAGATTAAGGACCCCTGAAGCATTTCCAAATAACAGAGAGCCAGTTCTTGGACAGAAAAATCCCCATGAGGCAGCTCCAAATATTGCCAAGTAACACGGAAGGCCAGACATTCTCGGAGGTACATTCCTTAATCTGATGGCTTATCTTGTGTGAGTAACTTATGAAGATATTACATTCACCTTTTCTATCTTGACAAGGTAGGTTAAATGTGACTTAGGTTAGCAACATGTCTATAGTGGTAAACCATTTTATGGAATTTGAAATATACTGTGGAAAGAATATACTCAGGAATTTTATTTTATATCCAGAAATAAATTCATTAAATACTTACAAAATTTAAGCATTCAAAAAAAATTGTTTACCTTGGGAGGAGCAGAAACATATGCAGCTATGAAGAATCATGAGACTTGGACAATCGGAAGCATTAATGTTTTGATATTATTTAATGGCACAAAAGAATAGAGAGAAGTTGAGTTTTGTTTTCAAGTTATTAATTTCCAAATTATTAACAATTGATTAATGTCCCCCGAGGATGGCTTCTGAGAGGACACGAGAGCTCATAGGTAAAAGTGTTGTGTAAACTTTCAACCAGCTGATAAATGTCCATTATCATCATTATGCATCTACTAAATATTGTGCTTGTTGCTACAATTAAGATAAGATGACACTGACAGACACCTGTGGCCACACAAAGCAAGGTTTATGCGCGGACATTCTGGTTCTTCGGCGGTTGGGGTGCAGTCATATAGAACATGAGGGTCAACACTGAATATCATACAGCTGTAATTATATTACATAACTCTCCTTTTACTAAGCCTGCTTCTCTGCTAGCTGATAAGGATCCAAATTCACCACACCTGCAAATGAATGATACATAGCAAAGGCAGGATCAGAAAAGTCTGACGTGCAAATACGCATTATCTTGCAAGGTCTGTCATGGCTGCCACTCCGGTTTAGGCAAGTCCCTTCATCTCTTCACGCCCCATACTCAGCAAAGCCATGGTTATGCTTGACCTTATCACTCTCAAGATCTGGGATGCGTCATCTCTTTTGTGCTTGATGCTTATTGTACTCATTTAATAAATGCTGATGATTGAATGGGAACCAATTAAGATTTATTTTGTTACTCTGAAGGCCAAAGCATTTTAATTTGGAGGAAGATAAGAGAGGGACACAGATTTCATATTTTGTACAAGAGACACAAATTCTTTGCATCTGTATGAGACAAGTTAGGGTCGCTTTGGTTTTCCTCCCAATCTTTCATCTATTATTTGAATAAGAATCATGTTAATTGCTTTTTTCTTCTTCCAGAGAAGCTACAATGAGCTAAACACAGGCCATTCACTCAGTGATTCAATTTTTGTGGACACACTCAGCCCCAGGCACCATGCGCGGGGTGCTGGGGATCCCTGAAGAATGTCACAGTGCTTGATGCCTAATACATCCTTGATGAATGAATGAATACATGAATGAATGAATGACCTCTGACTTGCACATAATACTGTTTCGGGGAAAAGAAAGTTGTTGGCTTGGATCTCATCAGAATAAGTCACAGAACCCTTTCCCAGAGCTCACAGTTGTGCCATAAATAGAGCGACATAACCCTGTTCCTGCCTCTGGTTTATAGTCTGGTGTAAAGGTTGCCCCAGACACATACGATTCCATAATACAAGGATGTACTCTGTGGATGTGAAGATGTTATCCATGTAGATGGCCGGGTGGGGGGGGAAATTACGGCCAGAGCTCTTTCCCAGGAAATAATTCAGAAACCAAATCCAGTACAAAGGAAAGATGACTCCGTGTTGGTTTGTACCTTACTGTCCTTTCCTGTGTTGAAACATTAACATTTTCAGATATAATGGGTCTTTTTTCCAGGTCATGAAGCACAAACAATGTGCCGGAGGCCTGAACAAAATTGGCTCATCAGCAGGGCTTTGCACTTAAAACAAAGATCAGAGTTTTCCTGGCTATTTAAATGAGAGTTGGGCATTAATACACAGAGAGAGATGACTGACAAGTTTGGTTGTGGGGATTAGCTTCATTGTATGGAAATGCCAAGTTGGCATCCCTACGCCAACATTCTCCATCTCGTAAAGTGTGAATGGTGGCTTCTGCCCACCTCTCTAAAAAAGATAATTTCCCTTAAAATACTCTGTTTAAAGTGTTCTTGGGATTTTTTTTTTTTTTATGGAATTGAGTAAAAGGAAAGGGATCACAATTAGGAATCATGTATTTTTTTTTCTTGACAGGGGCACTGAAAGAAATTTTGTTGAGTTTATCACTAAAAAGTGAAAAAGAAAAATGCTGAATATAAAACACTGAGAGGTGATTTAAGTTAAATTTTACTGTAGAGTATTTTTTCACTTTATTGGCTAGGACTACTAGGATCTAATTTACCACAGTTTTGGCTGTATCTCTTGCAAATAGCGGGGTCCTCATATATAAGAGGTAATAAATGAGTTTATTTAACTGTTTTTAATTATTCATCATGTGTATGTAAAAATAGAAAGGAGAAAATGTTTTCTCTGAGCTAAAGAATTACATAGAATTTGAAGTTGTCATATATTTTCTTTTTTATTTGAAATTAATTAACACAAATAAAGATTAATTAATACAAATAAAGATTCCTTACTTTTCTGGCAAACATGACTATCCATAACACAGCCCCAAGCCATAATAATAATTGTTGATCGAATACTTGCCTAATAAGAAAAAAACTAAGAAAGTTTCTGAGAAGTTACTTCTTTCTAATCAAAGAAGCACAACTTAGATGTTGGTTCTGGACCCGCTCCTCTAATTCACTACCTTTACCAACAGGTGTGTGAACGTGGTTTCCAAGAGCATAGCAGATTAGAAGCAGTCTGGGGAGGGGTATGAAGAAGGGGGATAAGGAAGGATCTCAAGGGCAGATAAGAAGTAACTTCAGAAAACAGAGCAACCTGGGCTACCTAAGGATGAGGTAAATGGCCAACATATATTAATGGACGTGAAGCAGTGCTGACTTTCAGCATAAAATGTCACAAAATGATGCCCCTGTCAAGGAAGGACTAAATTGGATTTGTTGTACTGAGTTTGGGAAGACAGGGTAATCATTTAGAATATTTTCTCTTCAAAGGTGTTGAAGTAAAGTTTTACTAACTTAATGACATCTTTAGGGAGGAGCAAAGGGGGTCTTCTCACTGAACATTCGCTTCTTCGGGTATTAACAAAATCTGAAAGGAGCTTTTCTAAAATTTGTGTTTATATTCTGAAGCCTGAATTTCCTTATGGATGGGGAAGCTTTCTTTCTAATGGTCCCCAAGTCTCATCACATCTGCTTCACTCGGTGTGGTTTAATGCAGCAGGTAAGCAAACACTCAACGGTTCTGGCAGGTTTCAAGATATGCGGGGGAGATGCCAGTAATCCTAAAAAGCCATCTCCTGGGCATCAATAATAAATAGATATGGTTCCTGCCAATCATTAATTATCCATTTTCCTCCACTAGAATGTCTAAGCCTACAAATGTAATATAGGTCACATTCTGGAGTACTATTTCCAAATCTATGCCTTTCATAGCATTATTCCTGCAAGATGTTGCTTAATAGACATCTGAAGTTAAGTATGTCTGAGATTGTACACACTATAATCTCCTTCTGGAGATACCCAATACACAATACATATTAACATAACAAAAGAGCATAAATATTGCAGTAAAGAAAGCTGTTTAATTCTTAAGTCAACATTTTCAAAACTAATTAAAAGTCCCTCTTCCCTTTATGTAGAGACCAGTAGTAACTGCGAACGTCTTGCAGAAGATACCAAGGTACCTATGCTAGAATTTTCACTGTCATTAAAACCAACCGAGGGGAATGGCCTCTATTTAGCTGTAATTATGCCATTTTTCTCTCAATAAAGTGAATTTGATTACTCTGAGGAGTGACCTACCACTGTATAAAGAGACCAACAGATTTACTGCCATAAATAGATGCAACAGCACTTTGTGAATACCTGGAAATTAGACGTGCAATGAATAACCGTTTGTCATCTCTAGAGCTAATAAATATGCTCAAGAGATAACCCATTATAAGAATTAAAAGGCAAGTCATATGATAGAAGATATTCATAATACATCTAATCAATTAAGAGTTTGTATCAATAAATACAAATCAATAGTCCAGGTCCTCTAAAAAACCAACCCTGAGGGAAAGCTAATGAGATACTGCTTTATTGGAACATAAGAAGTCCAGGGCAGCAAAGAGTGAGGGAGATAGGGAAGAGAGGTAGGGAAGAAGGGAAGGCACATACCTAGCTACCCAGAACTTGCTAGACTGCTCAGTCTCCCTATAAGACATGGGGACAGGACACAAATACCTAGGTCAGAAGAGTATATGGCAAGGAGGGAAGGGGAAGAATTTGTATGCTGGTTTTCTTCTAGCTCCAGTCTCTCATTGTCAAAGTACTCCGCACGAGGGCATTAACTGTTTTACATTTCTGGGTTAGGTCACCTGCCTTTCCAGGTAGCCCTAGGGAGGTGGTGGGAGACATAGACTCTCCATAGTCTTATAGGTTGGGCTTGGGAGCCAGGACCGCTGTAGCTCCAGCATGGTGGGCATGAGGAAGACCATGCTGATGACCAGCTCCTCAGGCTGGGGGAGCCCTAAGCAGCCTGCGGCATAGGAAAGGAGACCACAGCACTAGCCACTTAGGCAGTCCATTGAGCAAGCAGCTAAGGGTCCAAGAGTGGGGGTTAGAAGGACTGCGTTAATTGGGGGAGGGCCTAGAAATTGGGTCCAACACACAATCTAATGAAAAGTTGGCAAAGTACTTGATGAGATCCTTTGAAGTAATCCAAATGGCCAATAAACATATTAAAATGTATTCAGGAAAATGAAAAGTGGAACCACAAGGAAATACTGAAATACTGGTACATTCCCACCTAATGGCTGTAAGTAAAAAGACCAACAATATGACATATTGGTGATGAGGCAAGAATGAAATTCTTGAATGCTGGGCGGGGCATACATTGCTATAAGTTGGAGTGTAAACTGATAGAACGACCTCGAATTTCTTACTAATGTTGAATATATGCATACCCTAGGATCCAGCCATCCTGCTCCCAGGCAAATAGCAATAGGAACACATACACGTGTTCAGAAAAAAGACATGCAGATGAACGCGTATGGTATCATTAGTTATAGTAGCCTTAAGCTGGAAACAATCCAAATTTCTATTCGTTGTGGAAGAGATAAGTGAATTGTGGCATGCTCACACAATGAAATACTACGTGGCAGTGAGAAAGAATCAACTCCTCCTATGTGCACCCATGTGGGTGAATCTCATTAACATAATGTTAAGCGGAAATTCATTTACCAAAGAATACCTTATTCCATACATATCTATGTGCAGATTGATGAAAGGTTTTCTGAACTAGGACTCTGAAGAACCTACGCATCTTTCTCTTCGCATGCACTACATTCCTTTAGAATCTATTCTTGGCAAAAGGAATTCAATGCTGAATAAACACCACCTCTCCAAATCCTGTCCTCAGCCACACACACGTGTCCCCATGCATTACGTTATTATGGTAGACTTGGACAATCCAATGTGTTAGGCCTCAAAAAGAAGTTCAGTTGGTGTGCTGAAAATGCACAGTTCTGTAAATTTCCTAAAAATTACTGCGTGACGCACCTAAAATAAATTAATTTAATGTTCTGTGAATTATACTTCAATAAAGCTATTCACAAAAGGAGTTTACATAACACAAAGTGAGTCTACATTTTTGCATCTGTGTGTTTTCTGCAGATACTCTACCTGCTGTTATTCGAAAATACATAATCCTTTCCTCTGATTACCATGTTTTCTACTCAGTCATGGCTTTCAGAACTTATTACAACTCCTTTAACTTAGCTTGTGGCTAAACCTTCACACACTGATACTCCACTGGTGAGAAAATTTCATTTCAAAAAATGGTTAAGGGAAGCGGCCAGCTCATTTTATTTGATTTTGGTTATTGTTGTGGAGCTAAGTGGTCTCACGCTTGTTTTCCCTCCACATATTGAGGCTGGACCTCCAAAGAGATTCTTTTTCAAAAGGAGATTTTGCAGGTAACTAGCAGGTTATATAGAACGTAATGTTTGGACGCTGAGGAAAGAGAAGAGACTCCGTAAGCACATTGCACAGCTCATCGGCTATAAGCTCATCTGCCACAGGGCTCCTGATTGGCTTATCAGAAATCGTGCCCACACCGAGGGCAAAAGTGACTGGCCTTCCTGACTTTGGCTTCCTAAATGGCGTAGGCTAGCAGACCTATCAGAAACTACGGTGGGTCTCCGGGGACAATTAACTGCATCCTACAAATGGCTCGGTTGGTTCATTTCTTTGAAAAGCTGGGTAAACGAGCTGACGAAAACAAAGCCTAGAAAACCCGAAGGGAAATGCGACTTAAGGCAACTAAGTTTTCATCCCCATGGCATTTCACACTTTTCAGTACATGTTCATATTTACTACTGCAATTATGCATATTGTCCTACGTTAAGATGATGGAAGGGGTACAAAGAGAAGATGAAATGTGTCAGGATTCCAAGCCAGGGTTGGAGCATTTGCTTCCTAGACTGCTGCAGGGGGTTCTTAAACATATTTAAGTTTTTTTTTTTTTTTTCCCTGATAACATTAATTCATGTTAATTGTAGCCAAGTATGGAACATGGAAAAAATACAAAGAAGAAGAAAAAAAACCCGTCATCATCACTTGTCAGTGATGAGAATTGAGTCTCTTTTGCCCAAGAGATGACTGCAAAGTAATACAGCTGATATAAAGGGAAAGATGCTTCAGTTCTCAGGGTCATGAGTTAGAAAAAAAAATTTTTTTTTCAGTGTGTGCATAGATCCGTTATCTCCTATGAGTCCTTCTTGCCAGATGTCAAATCCACTTCCTGAGAATTTCCTTTAGGCAAGACCCTGGAAAGCTGGTAAGTCACTCTTCAAGTTTGATACCTCTAACCAGTTTATTGATCAAGCTGGGCCTAATAATGTGCAAGCATGGAAGTAACTTGATTTTACTTCTTTCCTTTAAACCAGTGGTTCTCATGAGAGACTATGGACTCTGAGAAACAAACTGAGGGTTCTAGAGGGGAAGGGGGTGGGGGGACGGGTTAGCCCAGTGATGGGTATTAAGGAGGGCACATTCTGCATGGAGCACTGGGTGTTATATGCAAACAATGAATCACGGAACACTACATCAAAAACTAATGATGTAATGTATGGTGATTAACATAACATAATAAAAAACAAACAAAAAAAACAGTGGTTCTCAATGAAGGGTGATTCTGCACCCCACCTCAGAGAACATTTAACAGCCTGGAGACATTTTTGGGTGTCATTTCTGGGGACCAGGGGAGCTTGTGAACATCCTCCAATAACAGAAATAACCACTCTTGACATTCTGTTGAGTGTCCATTAATATCTTTTTTCCTTCCTTGATTCCTTTTCTTTTTCCTCCCAAAATTATAATCACACTGGCCATCCGCTTTCATACCCTATATCCTGAATATTTCCTTAAATCAGGAAACTTCAAAATATGATATTTAATGCTGCATAATACTCTACCATGTGATTTATTTATTCCTTCCTGATAATCATTCATTGTATTTCCAGTATTTCAACATCATAAACAATGTTGGTATGAACATTTTTTTTTAAAGATTTCATTTATTTATTTGAGAGAGAGAATGAGAGAGAGAGAGCACATGAGAGGGGGGAGGGTCAGAGGGAGAAGCAGACTCCCTGACGAGCAGGGAGCCCGATGCGGGACTCGATCCCGGGACTCCAGGATCATGACCTGAGCCGAAGGCAGTCGCTCAACCAACTGAGCCACCCAGGCGCCCCGGTATGAACATTTTTTACCATAAACCTATTTCCATGTCTCTAATGATTTTCTTTGGATGGATTCTTAGAAGTACAATTACTGAGTCAAACTAAATGAATGTTTTTAAAGCTTTTCCTCTTGTTGCCAAATTACTTTTTCAATTAACACTGCTCTCTCTGGCAGTGTATTAGAGTGCTCATCAGCCCCATGCTGTTTCTACCACATCTTGCTCAGTTAAAATTTGACTAAATGCTAACACTAATACTTATATCTTACAGCTAGCTCTAATGTGACGTACAGGGTATTAAGTACCTTGGCAACCATTCTCTCAGCTGACTAATGGGAGGCAGGAAGTTTAGGTACCATTTCCCTCTCCTCCCAACCCCCCCACCAGACACACATAAGGAACTCTTTATTTCATTCATTCATTCATTCATTCATTCATTCATTCATTCCATTCAATGGCTTTGTTTTGATTACCATCCCTCCAGCAATTTTACAGCTGAGGATGAGGAAGAGGGTTTGAGCCAGCTTATGACCACACATCTATTAAACAGAAGTCCTTGGATTTGAACCCAGCCATGCTGACATCACAGCCGGGACTCCTAACCCCTATTTACTCTGCATCTCTAACTCCCTCCCAAGGCACTCTTATTTTAAAGAAGCGATTTCCTCAAGGACACGCAGGTTAAAAAAAGAAGAAGACAAAATAAGATGAAGAAGGCTGAACCAGGATAAGAAGCCTACTTTCATTCTGTGCACTTTTTACTCAGTGACATGCACAGATTTGAGCTAATCAAGGATTTTGGCCTTCAGATTCTCCAATACTTGGCTAACAAGTGTTTCCCTACCTGCCCCTTTCCAGCAGATGGTGCTGTTTTTCCAACATTTAAATTTGCTACATAGCAACTTTTGATTTGAGCAGGCTTGCTTAAGGGTGTTCAATGAAGTCTACTTTGCATATGGATATTATTGAAATTGCTCACAAGCCCCAACTGAACCTGAAAATGAGAAGCATATTTCAAACACAAAACCAGTCTTTGCTCAGTATTGATGGAAAAATACGTTTTTGAGAGTGCTAAGGGCAAATAAATGATGAATCACCACCCGACAGCAATGACCTATTAAACCAGACCCTTTTCCTAGAGACACAAAGGTAAATGTCTTGGGGAGGCTATATAGGAATCCCGGGTGGGTCTCAAACAGAGCAGCTATAGAAAGATTAGGAGTCATTTTACAGATTCTATACTGTTTCTATGGTAGATATCACAGTACAAGTGTTGGTGGAATATGGATTAGATGGTGGGGGGAGGGGTGGTGGAGGGCAGCATCAGCAGTGTCTCATCTTCCAAAATAATTTAATGTTAAGATGGATGGAGAAGCACAATATCTCCTTTCAGCCAGCCCAATGGAGACAAATTTCTCACTGTCAATACAAGTTAGACATTCCCTTAAACACAATTAGGGCTTGGAGGAGAACAGCACCTTTCCTGAGTTCAGAAATTGTTTAAAATGTAGAAATGAAGCCAGACTGATTCCTCTCAAAACAGCATCAGTTTTGGCGAGAACTCAGTTTCAGTGAGGCATCTTATGATCTGCTCATAACTAGGAAATAAAAAGGTGTGTTTGAAAAAAATTCAAAACACCTCCAACCACCTTTAAAACAAAAGTACAATCTGCGTATCTCAACCAAACTACTCTTAATCCACACAGAAAAGTCATTCATGTCTCAGGAAGACCAAAGACGATCCATAGGTTGCTGGTGAAGAGACTGATAATCAATGGTATTGACAAGAAGATGACCTATAATGGTTTCCTTCCCAAATTAGTAATTTGACAAGAAATGGAAATAAACTAAAAATCTGAGTTTGTGTGACCTTCATTCAGAGTGCGGTGTCCCCAAGACTCAAGTGAGACAGAGCAGCATTTGTAAAGTATTTCAGGTCCAGCCCAAACTAACATTACTTGTGAAGTTATCTGTATTTATTTGTAAAGATTTAGGGCTATATAAATCAGAGATACTAACATATGAAGCCTAATCTTCTGCAGAATCTCAAGACTGCATGTGATTCCATGGAGAGATTCACCAAAAAATGAAAAAGTAGGCTCTCCCAAAAAGAAGTGGCATTGGAAAAGGAGGCAGGATGATACCAAAGGTAGACTTTGTTTTTTAGATCTTAAAACGTCCCAGAAAAAAGCCACAACTTTTTCTTCACCTATTACTCCTTCAAAGAAACACGACAGCACTTTCTAATTCAACTCACAACCCAGTCCGGGGCTTTAATAATAGAAGTTAACAAGCAGAACCACTTCTCTATGCCCATTATTTGAAATTTGCTATAATTTACTTAGTCTTCTGCATATCTATCTGATGCACTTGGCTTGTTGCTCCTGCACGCATTACAACTGGTAGGAAATCATCTCAGGGCTGGGTGTGCATAGGGAAGGTATCTTAAAGACTGCATTTTCAAAGGTGTCTGCAACCTTGCAGATTTGAGATCACAGATATCCACAACGCAGAACATGTCAGCTAGATCTTCCAATGAGAGGAGACCTGTGTTGACAGCTCTCCCCATGGCAGGCATTGGGTTTAATCAGAAAATTTCCAGCTTAAAGGTTGAATGCTAGCCTGAAAATGCACCATATAGAAGGAAATTCCATTTCAAATAACACGCAACTTTATTCTAGAATTCTCCATGACTGTCACAATTGAAGGGCTCAGTCTTACTGATCATGGTTTTATATTACACGTTATTACCAACATACTGAAATGTTTTTCTGTTTATCATCACTGTATCTGAATTTATTGCCCTCTAGTGCTCTTTTCATGGGAAGCTTTCATGGAAAGTTCTCTTATGTGGAAGCCAGAGGGAGAGTGTCTCCTTACCTTTTATGGAAATTTACATTTCCTTGCATAGTATTTTGGTGTGGTTTTTTTAAAGATTTATTTATTTATTTATTTGACAGAGAGAGACACAGTGAGGGAGGGAACACAAGCAGGGGGAGTGGGAGAGGGAGAAGCAGGCTCCCACCGAGCAGGGAGCCCGATGCGGGGCTCGATTCCAGGACCCCGGGATCATGACCTGAGCCGAAGGCAGACGCTTAACGACTGAGCCACCCAGGTGCCCCCATACTATTATGTTCTGCCATGGGGAGGTAAAAACACGTTAAGCTACAGATAAGGCGCTACTGAATGCTCCCTGAATGACACTGGCGAATGCCATCCACAAAGCAATTGTCCGACAGCTATGGAGAAATTTAGGGAAATTCACAGCATCAGAAAAGGTAAAGAAGTTTTACTGCAACTAGCAAAGGCCTAAAGGCATCCAAATCTTCCAGTTTAATTCTGTAAATTAGAAAAGTACATTAGGGTTTTCTGAGAGAGAGAGAGAATATGTTCTATTACATCCTTCCTTGTGTTGCCAGCTTCCAATGACTGGGTTAATGATCTTTGCTATTCACAAGTATTTTCTGAATATTTTTCTCCCATATTCTTTCTTCTTCCAGTGTTTCTCCAAGGTTGGGACACAAAGAGTCTGAAGTTCCCATTTACAAAAAAGGGAGATGTGGCAAAATCACAGCAGTTTATAGGTCCTGCCAGCAGGAATGATTTAGGGCAAAACTATGAGACCAGCACAATCAACCAGGTCTCTCTTTTGCTTTTGGGTATCACCCACTGCCCCGTAAATTTAAGCTGCCTCCTCCCCATTTTCAGGTCAGGAGCAGTTTCTTCACCTCTCATGAATTACTAGTTTCTAATAGCATTTATAGGCAGCATTTATTTTTTATTAATAACTTCTCTGAGAAATCTCTTATTTCCAAGATAATGAGCATACTGCCTGGAAGTGTAGAAGCTATTTTAGACACCTTCATTCTTTCTGAGTTCTCATGACTTCAAACTAATTGCTCCCATCTTTGCAGGCCATCTGAATATTTAGCTAGTAAGGCAATATGGGAAGAGCATGGGTTTTGGGGTCAGAGAGAGAGATCTGGGATCAGTTGCCATTTCTGTAACTTACTAGGTATGTGAAAAGGGACGCTTTAATGTCTTGGAGGCTCAGTTTCCTCATCTATGGACTGCCAGGATTGCAAGCTAATGTTTTGTGAGAAGCATCTGGCCTTGTCTGAACAGACCATGTCCCTCACTCCTTTTAAAAAAAATTGCCTTCTCTCCTCAATTTATGCTAAAAGAGTGATCCTAGGGATAGTCAGATGTAATGCAGGTGATCTGGACCCTCTGGCCACATTGACAGAGCAACATGGACACGTGATCCCAAGGGAACCCATCTAGGGATTAAGTACAGCCAATTATGGTGTCTTTCTTGAGAATTTAACCCAAAAGACACACACAAAATATATAGTTGAGACAATACAGAGCACAGGAACTCTGTGATATTGACTATCAACATGGGCTTGCCCCTCCGGATGCTTCATTGTATCTCGCAGCTGAACATTTTCAACTGGAACCAAAGGAAAGATGACAAATCTGAGCCACTGATGACATGGAGGAATAGAAACCAAGAGGTTCTGAGAAACATGATCACGGAGAGAACTGGGAGGACAAAGCAGGTGTGTGGAGAGAGGATGGAGCAGGGTATCACACAACCTCATGAGAGACCTGGTTTACCTTTGCTTCTTGCCCTTGGTTATCTCAGAGTTTGTCCTGACAATGAACCACCTACCCCAGAATCTAGCCGGAATAGGGTTCTATAGCTTGCAACTAAGTTGTCCCTAAAAAGGCCCTAGGTTCCTGTTCTGGCACAGCACCATGTGAGATGTGAGTTACTAATTCTTAGTTGGCCAACCAACTGTGGCTTCCTCTACAGGAAGAGTAGACTCTCCCAGGAAGACTACAGTCCCAGGAAGACTATGGGAGAAGGGAGTCGACATTCTCATAGTTGTTCTAGCCATTTTCACAAAGAGTGGAAAGTCTCTGGGTTTATTTAGTTAGCAGCTGATAAATAACAGTGGTCTTCAAACATTGCCTTCTTTTTTGCCTCATCTCTGAAATGTAATTCCTCCTCATACTTTTTCATGTCTTTGGAGTCTAAGCTGCATGATCAGTTGCGTTTTACAAAAATCACACATTCTGGGTGGTCTTTGAGGACAGTTCTATCCAAATCACATGTTTACTGGGTCCTAGATGAGTCTCTTTACAGCTGATCTTGAAAACCAGAAAATCTATCCTTAACATGGACAGAGAAAAATTGCTTCTCCCAAAAGGGAAACCTTATGCACTGTTGGCAGGAATGTAAATTGGTGGTATAGCCACTGTGGAAAAGAGTATGGAGGTTCCCTTAAAAATTAAAAATAGAAATACCATATGATCTACTAATTCCACTAGTGGGTATTTACCCAAAGAAAATGAAAACACTAATTTAAAAGGTCCCTATGTTTACTGCAGTGTTACTGACAATAGCCAAGATAGGGAAACAACCCAAGTGCCCATTGTTAGGCAGATGGGTAAAGAAGATGTGCAATGCATATATATATATATATATAGTGAAATATAACTCAGCCATAAAAGAGAACGGGATCTTCCCATCTGTGACAACATGGATGGACCTAGAGGGTATTATGCTAAATGAAATAAGCCAAATACCATATGATTCCACTTATATATGGAATCTATAAAAACAAAACAAAACAAATGAATAAACAAAACACAGAAACAGACCCATAAATACATAGAACAACTGATGGTTGCCAGAGGGGAGGGAGGTGAGGGGATGGGCAAAATGGGTGAAAGAAGAGTGGGAGGTTCAGGCTTCCACTTATGGAAAGAGTATGTCATGAGGACAAAAGGCACAGTATAGGGAGTATAGTCAGTGGTATTGTTATAGTGTCCAATGGTGACAGATGGCAGCCACACCTGTGGTGAGCACAGTGTAACTTGCAGAGTTGTGAATTACTATGCTGTAAACCAGAAACAAATGTAACATTGTGTGGCAACAATACTCCAAAAAAAAATGGCTTCTCCTACAGCTTCTGGCACAGAGCCCTTACCTTAACCAACAGCTTCTCTTAAGTGCTTGAACATAGAGTTTTTTCTGTTTTGTTTCTTAGGACACTTTTGCAATCCTCTTTCCCAACCCCTCACTCTAGCCTCCCTTCCCTGTATAGAATTAGAATTAACTCTCAAAATGTCAGCTCTTTAGTCTGCCTGCTAGAAGATAAAGAAACTGTGAAATCTTAAGTGTCAACCACCGGATGTACACAGTGTGATTTGTTCCTCACAACATTTTTTATGAGGTAGGTATTTTGTTCCCATTTTACCTCTGCAACTGAGGCTCTTTCCTCTTTTCTGGAAGAAGACAAAGTACATATTGTAAATGGTGGAGGTGGGAGGCAGTATCTTGAGCTTCCCACAGTTTTACTTTCTATATCCATCCATAGGGGGAGGGGAGAAATGAAGCAATCTACAGGAGACAATGAAGAGTGGGGGCGGGGTGGGAAAAAACAATAGAAATACAGTCACGTTTGTAAAGTTCCTGGTGTATTGCCTTACACGGAGAGCAAACAGTAAATGAGGGCTACTTCTTATCATCATTTTCAAAACTGCAGTTCAAGAATTTGTCCATGTTGTTACTTCATGAAGATGCAGTAAGGTCCCATGTGAGGATTCAGCAGTGCCATGAAGACTGTGTATCTGGCTGAATGTTTCTATTTCCTTTTATCATCTTTTATTACCTTCTGCTTACAATTGTTTTTTGATTATTTAAAAGTGTAACTTGTATGTCATTGGCCTATGTATTTAAATCTTAACACTTAAGCCACATTATGATTTGAGCCCACAATAGATAAAAAATTACCGACAGAGCAGAGCATCACATATTCTTACTAATGTATGCTAGGAGTTGCTACAGAATGAAATGCAGGATTACCGAGGAATGAGGATGTCCCGGAACAAGATTGCATGGCTGTTTTCTTGTAAGGAAATATGATTTAAACTCCATTAACTTAAATATCTAAAGTCATTTCCATAAACACTTCAG
>NC_058415.1:13305350-13337329 GCF_002201575.2 Neomonachus schauinslandi
TATTGACTTTTTTCCAAAAAAGTCATTTTTCAGTTTTTGAATGTAACCAATTTGTTTCCTACCTTTATGAGTTATATAAGAATAATGATAAGCAATGTGACTTTGGGTAGACAATGTTCAGCATCTGCAGAAACTCATGTTCCATAGGGTGCTTTGCATAACAATCACTGTCCTTACAGTAAATGCATTTATACGCATGTGTAAGTTATGTTTCAAAAATAATTTTAAATGTGTAATTTGCATTGGGAAACAACCTATGAGTAAATTTTAAAAACTCTTATTTCCTAAAGAATCCAAGAAACAAAAATGCAAAGCTTATGTAATTTTAAGACACTGTACTCAAATGTATTAAGAGAATGCATAAAGAAAATATGTCCGTAATGAAAAATAAGAATGGCTTCATAAATGTGAACTCTTGATGGTTAAAGCTGAACAGAGACAGAACCCGGAAAATAGAGCTATATCCAAAGATTATACCTCCTGGCTTTCAACTGGCAACAATAAAATGAAGTTTGAAAAAAAAAAATTCATTTAAACAAGTGAAACGCAGGACCAAACACCATTTCAGTCTTTTTTTCTTTGCTTTTTTCAGAGTAGAAGAAGGATCCACAAGAAATGGAAAAATGAACTCTCTGGGGAAAGATATTATTTTCTCCAAATGACACATCTTTTAGTATTTTCACCAGTGCTTTTTGGATTAGCGGAAAACTTTAAAATCACAATTTTATGATAAATCTTGCAGTTTTCCTATCACATACGTTTGTATGTTTCTAGATTAATGAGCATATAATCGAACGTTCTCCTCAGTGCATCAACTCTAACTAAACTCGGCCCCTGAAATTAAGTCATATAATCACATTCCCTGGTTTCTCTCATTTTCCCAACCTGCTGGACGCTAAAGGATTTTCTCTTGCCTGTCCAAAACAAGTATTTGTCAACTTCTTTTTATAAGTGCACCCAAGTCCTTGGAATACACAGGACAGGATCAGCGTGTGCTGAGTCCTGGACAGATTCAGGAATAACAAAGAAGGACATGAAGGATAAATGTGCAGCATGGAAGGATGATGGGAAGATTTGGCAAGAAAAATGTAATATTTGATGATTCCAGGATCAGGCCTGGGAAAAGCTTGGGAGCACTTGGGGTTTGCTTTATGAGTTTAAGTGACCATTATGGGGAAAAATTGGTTTGGGAATCAGCTACACTTGGGTTCAAATCCCAGTTGCGCCATGAGCAAGTGATTTAGCCTTTAGCCTCAGTGTCCTCAACACTGAAAGGGAATAAAATATGATCTCATAGGGCTGTGAAGATTAAAGCAGGCAATATATATATATGCATATATATTTATATATGCATATATATATAATGTGCATACCACCTGGAATACATTAAGTACAACTTGCAAAGCTAGTATGACGGTGAATTTGGGCTAGGTAACTACTCTTAGTATGTGTTTCCTCAACTTCCTCATCCTAAAAATGAGGACTGAATAATGCCTAGGACCACAGACTCATGGAGCTGTATGTAAAATGCCTACAACAATAAAATTTCCCTTTCCCTCAGAACAAAAGTTGAATGAGGTGTTAACTCCATTAACTTAAATATCTAAAGTCATTTCCATAAACACTTCAGCAAAGGCCAGAAGAATTCATTTTCAATATTCCTTAAAAACAAGACCAAGTCTTGTGTTTAGCTGAGATGTGGAGCTCAAGAGACCAGAAGAAGCAGGGTAGAGGAAAATGGCTGAGGAGAAGTATAGTACACATAGTCCCCTGCATCAAATGCAATAACCCAACTGAGAAGATGTAGGTAACCTTGAACACTGGGGCTCCAGCGTTACCATATCCTCCAAGCTCTGGATTGGATAAAGGAGCGTACTATTGACTTTTTTCCAAAAAAGTCATTTTTCAGTTTTTGAATGTAACTGGGCGATTTAATGCCCTGCTCTGCAACTACAGCATTCTCTCCATCTCAGCCCTTTCTGTCCCTCTCCACACCCACTGCTTATCTCATTAACTCATTAATTCCCACTCACCCAGCTCAAATATTCTGTGAAGACTTCCCAAATTCTCCAGGTAGTTGGTTTTCCCCTCTTCTCTAGGCTTACAGCACTCTGAGACTTTGGAGCATATCTCGATTTTAATACTTACTGGATTGTATTGAATTTATCTGTTAATGGGTTTGACTTCCACACCAGACTGTGAGCACCCCAGGGGAGAACTCAATTCATTTTGGGGATGGCATCAGTGTCTACCATGGTGCCAGAGGATCATGGCGTTCAACAAGCATGAGGTGACGTCAAGAAAGAATGCTGGGGGCGCGCCTGGGTGGCTCAGTCGTTCAGTGTCTGCCTTCAGCTCGGGTCATGATCCCAGGGTCCTGGGATCGAGCCCTTCCTTGGGCTCCCTGCTCATTAGGGAGTCTGCTTCTCCCTCTCCCACTCCCCTTGCTTGTGTTCCCTCTCTCGCTGCGTCTCTGTCAAATAAATAAATAAAAATCTTTTTTTTTTTTTTAAAAAAAGAATGAGTGCTGGGGATATTTTAAATAATGAGGCTGGCTTGCACAATTATCTAACATGTATCTCATAATATTACAAAATAATGCCATCGAAACAGGAAGCTGTTCACTCTTTACAGGTGACCTGCAAATATGCCTACCTTCTGAGCTGCACATATTGAAAATGCAACAGATTATCCACTGTCTTTCTGCATCTACTCTGCCCCCTTTCCTCAGTGATGTGTGTTCTATATATTTGTGCGGATCACTGAGCACCAGGAACCCCGACAAACTAGCTACATCTCATAATTAGTCTGATTCCAAGAATAGATTGACATCTACATGGTGGTATCTGGAAAAGACTTAAACAGAATCTTGTTTATATTTGTAAATTTAAAAAGAGGAAAGAGGTTCCTTTCCCCTCACCTGATACGTGCTCTGCATCGTATCTTCTGCTATGCTGTTCGCTGGGATCAGTTCCCCATTTTCAAATTTGCTCTCATGTGCTTCAAAGCTGCAAGGCTTAGGAAAAGGAGTATTGGTGGTCCAGTAAGTGCTGGAAAAAAACAAGTCTGCAAATACTTGTGTATTTATACACATTCCTTTCTTCAAACACTTTCTGGTAATGCCAAGGACACCTGGCATTGCTTAGCAATAGGATTCACTTTGGCCCCAAAACATGCAAGAGAGAGCTTTCTTGGGGCAATGGTTCCATAGAAGTAACTTTATAATTTACAGTTTGTAAGGCTTTTACAGTTAATTGTATGGCATAAATGTACTGTGAGTTCAATAAGCATAGCCAGTTAACGCATAAAGAAATGACTAAATGGACTATCTTTAGATGTGAACAATAGTATTGCTCACTTTGATTCAATTTTCAGGGATTTCTGAAACAAAATAAAACATAACAAAAACTTAAGTCCATTCAGTATATTTTATTATGAAGACCTGGCAGCCATGGAGAGAGAAAGAGAGAGAAGTATGTCCGTCCTCTGCTAAGCTTCAGCTAAGAGTGGGGTTCTGTACTTTATAGCCTCTGATAAAATGCTTCATTATTTACTCTTTAGAATCAGATAAGGAAACCAGGCTGAACTGGTAGAAATGGGAAAGCTCAGCTGGAGAGCAAGTGTTTTATTCTGACACCACTATGGGTTAGTAGCGGAAAGGCAAACAGCACCGACCATGGTTTGATCACTACCAATAGTGGATGTTTTGGGTAATGGTTCAGCTGAACTGGAAACTACCATCTTTATCCTCAGGGGCTCTGGGAGCTTCTGTTTCACATGAACCTCCTATGCTTAGAGTACTTCTGACTCAGTAAATAGATTTTTCGTTAGGACTCAATGGGACACACTCTCTGCTCAGAAGAAAAGCAGTCCCTGTGTAGGTGATGGTAACTAAGACCAAGCTCATTCTGACTCAGCTCATATGACTCCAGGCTTTGGCATCCTGAAGAGTAAATTCAAATATGATTTCTCTGCTCTAACTCGTATTTATCAAGAACTTGCAGACTCTCAAGATCCCAGACCATACAAAAGATACCTGGCTTATCACCCCTTTTCAATCTGCTATCTTCCGAAGCAAATCAGCCCAAGGTTCAATACTAACACAATGAGGAACTGTGCCATGAACTAAAAAGAATTTTAAAGGAATAATGTTATACATTTTGATGCAACTTCCCCACATGGCAAGAGTTGAGATAACTTCGTAACTGTGCATTTCAAAATGAAATAAATTTTTCAAAGTGGTTAGTTAAAAGGAGACAGGCATAGAAACAGGCACTGAGCTTGGAATTAGATTTAGGTTCTATTCTCTAGTTTCCCTTGGTAGTTTGGCCACAAACTAGCATCTTTGGGCAAATCTCTTAGCTACTTCTCCTTCAGTGCATCACCATACCCCCATGAAAAGATTTATTTATGATTCTAAAATCAATTCTTTGAGGATCTAGATTGTAAGATGCTGTAGTGGAAACAGTAAACATGGCAATATTTTAGAATATTTCATTTCATTCTTGCTGAAATAACTTTGTGACACATTCCAGACAGAAGTATCCAGTTACTGAGTCAATACAAATTTCCCCGTGGAAGAGGAAGGCAAGGCAAGGCACAATATTTTAATTGACTGCCATTCTTGGGTTAAAATAAATTAAACATATTTTTAAGTAGCATATTCATTGATTCTTTAGTGTGGAAATCTCACCAGGAAAGCAGCCTCAAAATGTGCCTGACTGAAAATGTGGCCATCATTGAACAGAGATTTGAACGCTTACTGGGTAGATTGTGAAATCATTCCAAGTTCCTGAGGTACGACGGTTCCAGAAATTATATTTGTGATTTCTTGTGATTCTCCTACATCCTGAAGAAATCAGATGAGGCCCTGGCTAGATTCTCAGACTAAAAGCTAGCAATGTTTTGGGAGGGGGTTGCTTCTGAAGAACTCCTGTTCTGAATATTGACCTCTTAGTTGGTTTCTGAGAATATGTTCTCTAATTTCCTCTGAGGACTCTCTCCTCTTAGTGTCCCAGTATATTCTGTCAAGGAAGCAGAAGTCGGAGGCCTACTCTTAGGACTCTTACATCTGCTGGGATGGGGACTAGGACGTGGTAAAGGCAAGAGTGCTGGGTATGCAGAGCTGGGGCAGAGCAGACTACGGTGCTCAAAGTTTTTGTCAAGAGCTTTGAGTTGTTAGGTGAGGTTGCTTCTAACACTCCAGACATCTGGGTAGATTCTGAAGAACAAATTTCAGCCACATCATCTCTCCTCCCCCAGGTCCTTTTCCCTTCTCAGTTCACCGAGCCCCGAGCCTGCTCTCTTTAGGGTCACCAACGACTCTTTGTTTGCTTAAAGTTGTTCCTCTTTACCAAAATTCTCACCAAAGCTATTGTCTCTCTTGATGATAGAACCTTCGAAAGTGAGCAAGAGGTTCCACCTACTATTGCTGCTAATTACCCAACTGCCCCTGAAACTGCTCTCAGCTGTGGATAGTAACGCCTCCCTTTCTCTCATAGATGTTAATTATTCAGTAAGATTAATGACTTCTCTGATTTCAGCAGGAGAGCAAATATTAGTCAGCCCAATTGCTTAGAGCAGTATAGGATCTGAATAGCAGCAGGGAGATTTACCTAATATGCTTCAAGGAACAGTTTCTTGAGATAAATCAACAAACTCCTAATTGCATTATAGTGATCGGACATGCCCACGAGGGTTGATTTTGCCAGCAAACAATTGGAAAGAGAAATTTCCTAAGATAAATCCAATTAAAATTTATATTGAGAGATAGAAGAGGAAATCTGAAGGAGAGAGAGCTCCGTGTTCTGATTGAGTGCTGAATTATGAACTCGAGTTGCTACAACCTTTCCCAAGCATCTCTGTTCACTTTTTCCTCTGGCCCCGGGGCATCCTTCTCCTCCATGTACCCATCTATTAAGGTAAAATTAATTAATCCTGCTAATGACATAAGATGCTGCTTCTTGAAGCGTGAAGGTGGCATGGATACAGAGTGCTGAAAGTCCTTTGGAATTTAGCTTGCTGAAGCATAGTCTCCATTATAATTACAGTACCCTACTTTCCAGCTCAAGAAGCTAGAGTGAGGAATCATTATTTAAAACACACAACACCGGCATTCAGTTGGGTGGCTTTAACCTCCTGCAGTGCACTTAGGATTCCTGCAGGTGCCAGAACCCTTGTATGAGGCTTTTGGAGCTATTTCCTGAGGAATTCTAGCCAGAAAATATGTGCCAGCCACTGTTTAAAAAAAAAAAGCGCATGACATGTGTTAACTTATTTAAGAGTCCTTACCACCTTTTGAGTTAGAACCAGTCATTATCTCCAGCTTATGGATGAGGAGACTTACCCACAGAAAGAGAAAACATTCTGCTTAAGTTCTCTATGAAGTGGCAAAGCTGGGGGGTGAGCTTACGTTTTTCATCATCAAGTGATAATATCCCTTTAAGCTTATTTGAAAACTCGTTAGGGCTCCCCTGGAATATAAAGACACGACTGGAGGGTAATTGGTAGAGAATGGAGACAAGAAAGTGGCTCAGTCTCAACTTCTTAGTCTTGCTGGTCCATCGATTCAAAATTTCTTGAGCACCTACTGTGTGCCAAGTGCGATGCTAGGTGATGGGATGTTCCTTGCCATTATGGGAGCTCTCAGGATATTGGGGAACAAAGAAGGCCACAACAAAGGAAGTAAACAAAAAATTGTGTGTGTGTGTGTGTGTGTGTGTGTGTATAACTGTGTATAAGAAAGAAATCATCATGAAGCAAATAGAACACCAAGGCACGGACCTATTCCCATTAAGTCATTAGAAAAGGCCTCTCTAGGGAGGCTGCAGTTGGGCTAAGATGGAAGGGGACAAAGTGGGGGGGCCAGGATGGGGAGTGGAGAGAAGGGGAGTGCTAGATGCTGAGGGAGCACCATGCCCGGGCTTGAGGAGAGAAGGAGCTAGCTCATATCTGAATAAGTGAAGGATGGCCAGCGTTGGGGTGTCTTAATGAGGGACAAAACTGACTCTCTTTTTAGATAGCATTACAGCTGAAGCATTTACTTAAGATTCCTCTTTGAAATGATGAACACTTTGTGATTTCTAATAGTTTGCAGCTAAAGAATGCAAGAATAGAATCTGAAAATCATTCTGGAGCGTAAAGCAAAATCTGAGTGTAAAGTAAAGGGTATCAGTGTGGCATCTGCCCTGGGCTGAGCGGTGACACCATGTCCTGCAGATTTTGTTGATGCACAGGCCGATGCAGAAAAGCAAGAGGCATTTTACTGAAAGTGGCAAAATACCAGCTTCCCATTCACACTGTGAAAGACCCAGAGGGATTGCGTTGTGCCAAATGAGCATCTGATCAGATTTTGTTCCCCTGAATCTCAGTCTCCTTCTGGGAACTCATTGGACTCTGGAAAAATGAGTATGATTACTGTTTATCTTGACTCTTCAATTCAGCAAGTAGTTTCCACCCCCAAATCATTACTAAAAAAAAAAAAAAAACAACGAAAAAAAATCCAGTGTCTCTATCAGTTCCAAAAACAATCAGTAGAGGCTCTTGGAAATCTTGTAAAATATTTTGCTCTAAACCTGTAGGTTTTTTCCTATAAAATCTTCCTATGTATGCTTTTCAACTTCTCTTTAGATGCCATTTGCTTTTCATGTGTGAGACAAATGGGTCACGCAGCTCAGGTTAGCCAGCATTAGCAGGAACAACTGACCACCCTTTGGCTGAGATACTTTCCAGAAACAGACCTTTGAAAAAGTAGAGACAATCTTCCTTCCCAAAACTCTACCCTAACATTAGAGCTTACCTTGAGAATCTCAAACAGACACTTATATGTTCATGTACACACACACACACACAGAGTTGAATTAACCATTTAGGTGTAGTAGGGAGTCTCAAAGCAGAGATTGACAAACACATTTAGGCCAAAAATGCATGGGAGTCCAAGAAGAGAGCCAAAGGAAAATGATGGCAAGATTTAGAAAGAAGAGGTAAGCATCCCAGTATCAACAAGCATGTTGGCACACGGACATGTAATTCATAAATCAACTCTGGCTCTTAGAGATCAAAACAGTGCTTGGAAATTTCATTGGGCAAGGCTTCTTTTCTTTATCAGTGACCATATTTTTTTTTATCTTCTTCAGCAATGAGTATCAGTTCTATGTAGCATATGCCTTCCATACTTTCTATCTCTACAGGTATTGCATTCTAAGTTCAGAAGCAAAGACTTTGGGGTCAGACTGGGTTGAGCCTTGGCTCCACCATTTGGAGCTCTACTTAAGGCTCCACCATTGCCTTTGGGGAAACTACTAACCTCTGCAGATCATCTATAATATGGATGGTTTTGACCAGTGGCTTTCAAACTTTGGTGGAGAGCTAATAAAGAACACAGAAGTCAAGCTCATTAAAGGATGCTAGGGTCTGGGCATTTGTAGGTTCATCAAGTTCCCCAGGCAATTCTGATACTCACTGATTTGGGAGATTAAAGATGAGCTAATTTAACAAGCACCTGGGCATCCACAAATGTTTTCTAACTGGGATTTTGTGGTAAAATAGAAAGGGGATTTGTCTTTGGAGTCTAAGACCTGACTTCCTTGGTGGGTTCTACTTCCTACTAAGTTTGGCTAAGTCACTCAACTTGTGTGACCCACAATGTACTCATTTGTTAGATAGGGATAGTAATTCCCACATTGAGGGATCATGAATTTAATGAGATCAGGTGGCTCACAGGAGGTGATTCATGGATGCTGGCAAAAGCAGAATCTCTTCCTACATTTGTGTTTACCCATTTAGAACCGTCTAGACACAAAACTTGTGTGGATTTGGCTCCGTGAAAATGCCTTCAAGAATTTTCCAATAGATTACACATTTTTTTATTATTTATTTATTCATGAGAGACAGAGAGAGAGAGGCAGAGGGAGAAGCAGGCTCCCAAGGAGCAGAGAGCCTGATGCGGGACTCGATCCCAGGACCCTGGGATCATGACCTGAGCCGAAGGCAGACGCTTAACCATCTGAGCCACCCAGGCGCCCAGATTACACATTTCTTGAATATAGAAATTGAATATATGTTTGCCACTGAATGCATTTACCCATGAAACTGAGTTCAATTTCTGACACAGAACACTTTAATTATGTAATACGCAATTCCTGTCAAACTTGTTGGTTTCTTACATCCACTCAATTCCCTGAGTTGACCTTCCAGAATGACTGACTGGTAACATGTTTTGTTTTGTTGGGTTAGAAGTTATTTTTATTAACGATGTGCATCTCCTCTTCTGATCCAAATCATAGCTAACCACAAACATGGGTCAGGGTTATGGAACTACGCTTCTAAGTCTTTCTTTCCCTTCATTAAATTAAGAAAATGTTATCATTTGGTTAAAAGATTTTGTGTGGATTTCAAGGTCTCCAAAGTGTCTGATATTGAATAATAATTGTATTGGGTATTAGTCATTATGATGATGATGATGATTTTAAAGTAATTATATATATATATATAAAAGGGGACTCCATAGGGTTACACAGGCAACAGAGAAGCAAGCTGGGTCTGGCCTCAGCTCTAGCTGGCGGTACAAAGAAGGAAGTAGTAGGAGGGCTGGAGGGAGATGAATGGAGCCAGAGAAAACAAGCAGCAGCATCATTAATGACCACCCTGCTTGAATAATCCCTCTCCAATCAGCAAAAAGGAAGCCACAAGCCCAAGTGAGCAACAGCCTTGGAACAAGGATGTGTTTCTCTGGTATTTCTTTATTTTGTCCTCCGACTTCTGAGTGGGCTTTCAACCACAGAGCCCACATCCTTCCCTTTCATTTCCACGCCCCCAAATTTCTCTCATTTTCTTATTCCTTTCCTTTGTCTCCTTTTTTTCTGATCTCTTTATTTTTCAATGAATGAGGTAACAAGTCAAGAGTTATTCCAGATTCTTCCTATGAAGACTTCCCCTTTCCTCCTCTACAAATGCCCCGCATGCCTGAAGGGGTTCAGTGTGGATGATAATGTCATTTGATACCAAGTGAAATTCCTCCATGCAGAGAGTGTACAATAGCAGGGGAAACTTGATTTAGAGACATTTAGGAAAATAGCACAACTTAAGATTTCCCTTAGGACTTCCCAAAGATTTCTTGATTAAAATGGCCAGAAGGACAGCATTAATCCTCTGATTTTTAAATTTTCAACAGGGATCGTTTGTGGTTTGCAAGGTAATGTTTCTGCTCATTTATGTTTTGTAGGCTGTATTTTCTCCTCTTGCATAGAAATAGATTAGATGTTCACAGGGAAAAAAAAAATGACAACACATAAAAGCTTCAGTAAAACTGAGTGATCAGAGACCTACGTATGTGTGTCCATGTTTTACATTAAACTTAAGGCATCGACAGAAGCAAGTGTTGTCATTTTTAAGGCCACATGCAATTGTGTTTTGCTTGTAAAGGTATCATGTCTAATTAAAAAGTCTCTCTGGGAGTAGAGCATGAGCACAGGTATTTTTTAAAAGCTCCTTGGTGATACTTATGTGCAGCCAGAGTGGAGACATATTATTTACAAGGAAGGGAGAAGTTAGAGGAGATCCTGCCTCGAATTTCTCAGGATGAAACGGAGCCCCTGCCCAGCTCCGCAAGTTCTTTTCTAACCCATCATTCTGTTTCAGTGCTTTTTTTTTCATAACATTACTACCATTTCAATTACCTTTATAGCCTTGTGTGTTAGTTGTGTATGGCCCCTCTCCTCTCTCAAGAACGGAAGCTCCAGTGAACCCAGAACAACAGTTGGTATAGGGTAGTTCCTCTATTATTTATTTATCAAATAGATGAATTTAAATCCATTACACATCAGCTTTTTCATCTTGCAATGAGCAAAATACTGCTACCTACCCAACTGGATTGCTGTGACGATTCAGTGAAGTTGTGTCTACATAAACTAAAGTGGATGGTGTGAAATGCCAAGAAATGTTATCCTTACTACTGCAAGACACTATCTAACCCAAAACATTACCCCAAATAGTTCCTGGCTCATAATTTCCAACATCAGATTCCCTCAATTCGCTTTTGGCTGACTATTGTTAAAATGTAAATTGCTTACCTTGGTGGAATAATATTAATTAGGTGAGTTCTTGTCACTTAGCAACCATTAGCAACTCTAAAATATAGAACAAGTTAATTTTGAAATAAATGTAAAATTGAGGGACATTCTGTCATATTCAGGCAGGACAGCCCTAGTTTGTAGAAAGAACTGGCTAGGAGGATGGAGAGGGGGAGAAAAATGGGACAAGGTGTGGAGGACATGGGGTCCCAAGGAGACCAGAAAAGGAGAGAGAAGTACGTGAGAGACAAACTTTGTTGACCCTGAATTGGGATGGTCTAGGGTCAGCTCTGATAAGAAAGGTAGAACAGTTAAGCTTTTTGTCAACGTTAAGTCCCTTGTGGGCTAGATGACCACCATATATATATATATATATATATAAGTAGACCCCACGTCCAACATGGGGCTTGAACTCACGACCCTGAGATCAAGTCACACACTCTTCCGACTGAGCCAGCCAGGCACCCTAGTGACTGCCATATATTACTACAATTTAATCCTTAATACAACAGGATTCTTGATGTATTGTTATCCCAATTTTAGAAGAGGGGAAATGGTAGTTCACAGATGTTTAGTTCCTAGAGAAGCAGCAACAGTATAGTGGTGGAGAGACAGGTTGGGTTAGAAACCCAGCTCTAACACGTACCAGCCATGGGACCTTCGGCAAGTTACTTACGTGCCCACACATCAGTTTCCTCTTCTGGGAGGCAGGGATGATAATGACTGTAACTACCATCTAGGGTAGTTAGGGTGATTAATTGCATTACCATTTACAAAGCACTCAGAATACTGACACAGAGTGGGTACTGTCCAATCATACATAAGGATGCACAGCTAGTGATTATAGAGAAGCAGAACTTTTATAAAGCTTGTAAAATTTGTATGTATCTTGATGGATGTCACACACGGAACACACATGCAACCAGCATCCAGACCGTGACACGGAACATTGTCTCCACCCAAAAGCTGCCCTCATGCTCCCCTTCCCGTCCCATCACCCTCCCTCCTCCAGATTAATCCACAGTCTGACCTCTCACGCACAGCACAAGGTGTTCCTGTTTTTGTAACTTACATAAAAGGAACCACACAATGCATACCCTTTTTATCTGATCTCTTCCACCAAACGTTATATTTATGAGATGCATTCATGTTGCTGTGTATAGATAAAAATCCTTTATTCTTCTTTCTGTATGGTACTAGAAATTTACCAATTTATATATCCAATTCACTGTAGATAGGCATTTGAGTAGTTCCTAGATTTAAGCTACTATCAATCGTTGCACTATAAACATTCTCCCAATGCTCTTTGGTGAGCATGTGTACACATTTTTATGTGTTACATGCTTACGAGTGAAATTTCTAGCTCACCAGGTATGAACACAGTCAGCTTTAGACTAGGCTGTAAAACAAAGTGGCTGTACAAGAGACAGCCCATCCAGAGTGAAAGGGAGTCTACGTCTTTGTCTTTTCTACTACAGCTATTCTGGAGCGGGCAGAGAGGCACCTCCTTGTGATTTTACTTTGCATTTCCTTGATGACTAACACAATCGAACACCTGTTTATTGGGCACTTGGATCTCTTCCTCTGTGAAGTAATGCCAAGATTTACACTAAACTTAGGTTTTTCTAGGTCAAAAGCCTGTGGTCTCTCTGCATCCCCCATTTTTTCTAAAAAAAACCTCTCCCTCCAAAGGTTTTCAGAGACTTCTAAGTCCTGATTTAGAAACTGAAGGTATTCACTATTTTTGTGTTCACATTTTTTTCCCCTTTTGTAATTTAGAGAATTATCTTCTGATAATGGCGGGGAAGAAAGGGGGTCTTCCATAAAAGACATTTTTGCTCTTCCTTTTGTTGCCATTCAAAGCGGGATTAAAAAATTATCTCAGCTCTGCAGGCCAGCTCAGAGCACAGGGGAGGGGAAGGAGCACACAATAAGGGAAGCTGACCTACTTTTGGAGGCTCCATGACACCATTTTTAGTCACTGCAAGGTGCTTTGACAACATTTAAGTCTGAAACAGAGCCAGGTGTGTGAGTGGGGAAGCACGTTTGGTGTATGTTGAGAACAATGAAAATACAGAAAGCCTGTGAGTATTCTGCAGGGCAATGCAGGATTGCAGTTTGGGGTTTTAAGTTTTACTTTCATTGTTCACACACAGAGGTATCCCTAAGTTTCCCTCACTTCCTGCAAAGTTTTTTTTGGCAGGGATGCTAAGCAGAGAAAAGTTGCTATTGTAAGATGTATCACTTGTAAAACACCCTGTTTTAGCTTTTATTTTTATTTACAACAGTGCACAGGACTACCACGTGCTTTCTTAACGTCACCTGATTTTTTTAAAATACTTTATTTATTTGAGAGAGAGAGCACAAGCATGGGTGGGGGGAGAGGGAGAGGGAGAAGCAGACTCCCTGATGCGGGGCTCAATCGCAGGACCCTGGGATCGTGACCTGAGCCGAAGGCAGATGCTTAACCGACTGAGCCACCCAGGCACCCTTAACTTCACTTGATTTTATAAACAACAGCATTAGTATCATCCAGGATTCAGCTCCCATATTTATTTATTCATATATAAATATGTTTTAAGTATAATTGTTTTATATATGTTTCACATATAACCATATGCTTTTTAATATATATAAACATATATATTCACATATATATATATATAATATATATGTTTTTTGGGTTTTTTTAGGTAGGCTCCATGAGCCCAACACGGGGCTTGGAACTCATAACCCTGAGATCATGACCTGAGCTGAGATCAAGAGTCAGACGCTTAACTGACTGAACCCCCAGGCACCCCTCCCCCAGCTCCTACATTTTCATTCTCACCCTCAAAAGCCAACTTTTTAAAAACTTTTCATGTAAAACACTAAATTGTTCTTCATTCTCATAAAAGGATTCCAACCAATGAATTTATTTTCTTGGCTTATGGCCAAATCACAGTTTTTTTTGTTTGTTTTTGTTTTTTTTAAGATTTTATTTATTTGAGAGAGAGAGAATGAGAGACAGAGAGCATGATAGGGAGGAGGGTCAGAGGGAGAAGCAGACTCCCTGCCGAGCGGGGAGCCCGATGCGGGACTCGATCCTGGGACTCCAGGATCATGACCTGAGCCGAAGGCAGTCGCTTAACCAACTGAGCCACCCAGGCGCCCCAAATCACAGTTTTTCTTCTGATGTGAAAGAAACTTCTTCCTCAAGAAGTCTTCTCAAATATAAATTATTTAAAATGATTTTTTTTTTTTTTAGCTTGGGAAATTTGGGTCGGGAGGTACATTTTTAATCACCTGTGCCAATCTGAACATTGCTGAAAGCAAAATGGACGCATTCAGCCTTATTTTGATCTTTCCTTGTCTTTCTCTGTAATGAAACACTAAGCTTGAAAAACAAAGAGCCCTTTGATGACTGCAGTTAAGTTTTTAGAGTGTGGCATGCTCCTTGGTTTCGGTACATCTATGAAGAATTGAGACTGTGACCAGCAGTCTGGGCTGTAGGTTAAAAATGAATGAAGCCATTGACAATGCAAAGACTGTCTTCCAAAACACAGCTTGGGCAGAAGAGAGACTATTAAACAAACAGCACCCTCATTAGGAATTTAGAATCAGCCAACGGGATTTCCGCTGTTCCTGGCAGTTGGTATTCCGGCCACTATTCATGGTAGGTGGCCGGTCCAAAAAGTAGTCCCCGCTCTTGGTGAACTCCCAACATGACATTGGACCCAGGGTCACCTTGGACATGGATTTTCCTGGTAATTAATGCAGGAAGATGCTAAGTTTTTTGCTTCAAAGTTTTAATCATATTGTATCTTTACTACAAACAGGTCTGCTGTTTTGTTGATTCTGGAATTTTTTTCTACATTGTGTTTTTCGGGAGAGAGTGCCCTCAGCTTAAATTTTCATGACATTTCCTTGACTCAGCAATTACACTTAAATCTGTTCATTCAATTAGTATTTCCCACTACAGCCTGAGCAGGGAAATAAACCCTGGACAAATAGTGTTCTATGAAATAGGCATGATCTATGGATTCATGGAGCTCATAGTCCACTGAGGGTGAGGGAGGGGGCAATAAATAGGTGGACTATCAGACATCTATTTTATGAGAATGTCAATGCTTTAAAGGCAATAAATTATGTGCAATGATAGTGAATATCCACGGTGGGGATCCAGTCGAACAGTTATGGAAGAAATTTCTGAGTTTGTAGAACTAACAGAAGGCACATGTAACAGGAGCATAGGCTCCAAAAGCAAGAGAAGAACAAGTTTTAAGTGGGGATTTATCATAATGCAATCACTGGACAATTGTACAAGGATGATTGCAGAAAGCTATTTATCATGGCATTGTTTATCCTACTGGAAAACTGAAAAAAAATAAGTCTCATGTCTAACAATAAGGGGATTAGTCAATAGATTAAGGCTTATACTTATAATTCAAAGGTATTCCTTATTAAAAATATGATTGGAGATGGATGATAGCGGTGTCGAATGGTTCTGAAGATAGCTCCTGGAACAAAACTGCCTCTGTCCAAACTGAGGTTCAGTCACTTAGTAGCTGTGTGACCTTGGGCAAGTTACACAACTTCTCTGTGCTTTAGTTATCTTATATGTACAATGAGGAAAATAATCTAAGATAGGGCTGTTTTGAAATTTAGACGAGTCAATATATATAAAGGAATTAAAAAAATGTCTTTGCATGTTGCATGTTGTTATCATCATTTACTGACTTAGAAAGCTGGCCATCACAAAGTCTAAGATGGAGGTTACACAACTATACAGATAGTATGTCTAACATGTTTTTAATACTCTTGCATGAAGGGGCGCCTGGGTGGCTCAGTCGTTAAGCGTCTGCCTTCGGCTCAGGTCATGATCCCAGGGTCCTGGGATCGAGCCCCACATCAGGCTCCCTGCTCTGCGGGAAGCCTGCTTCTCCCTCTCCCATTCCCCCTGCTTGTGTTCCCTCTCTTGCTGTGTCTCTCTCTGTCAAATAAATAAATAAAATCTTTAAAAAAAAATACTCTTGCATGAAAAGGACAGAACATAATAGAGAATACTAATGGTGGTTATATCTGGACAACAATTTTAATTTTCTTTTTCATTTTTCTGTATTGTGTTGCACTTCTATAATTAGCCTATATTACTTTTATAATCAGATTAATAAAGCAAGTTCCTTTTTACAAAAACACATTTTTGTATTTCCATTTCTAAAGTCCTCCAGTGAAGTGATTTCAAAGCATACTGGTATAAAAATCTATTTATGTAGTGGTGATCGCATAATGTCATCTCTTTTACGGCTAGCTCCCTTCTCTCTTTCACCTGCCATTAAAATGTGGGCATTAAGGGGGTGCCTGGGTGGCTCAGATGGTTAAGCATCTGCCTTCAGCTTGGGTCATGATCCCAGGGTCCTGGGATTGAGCCCTGTGTCAGGCTCCTTGGAGCCTGCTTCTCCCTCTCCATCTGCCTCTCCCCCTGCTCATGCTCTCTCTCTCACACATAAATCAAAATTAAAAAAAAAAAAAGTGGGAATTAAGGAGAGCATGTGATGTGATGAGCATGGGCATTATATGCAACTTATGAATCACTGAACACTACAACAAAAACTAATTATGTACTATATGTTGGCTAATTGGATTAAAAAAAAAAAAAGTGCTTTCCAGCGGTACCTGGATGGCTCAGTCAGTTAAGGGTCTGACTCTTGATTTCAGCTCAGGTCATGATCTCAGGGTCATGAGATGGAGCCCTGCGTCAGGCTCCATACTGGGCACAGAGTCTGCTTGGGATTCTCTCTCTCCCTCTTCCCCTTGGCCCCCAGCTGGTGCTCTCTCTCTCCTTCTCTACCCCCCTAAAAAAAAAAAAAGGTGCTTTCCAATGTGCTAAGCATTATGTCAAGCACTGGGGATACAGTGATAACTAACATGACATTTTCCCCTCGTAATAGCTTACAATCTAGCTGAGATACACAAAAAAGTAATAGGTATATAAAGTCCTTTGGGTGCCAGAAGTGGTCCCATGTGTCTGAAAGTTCTCATGAAGGATGTGATTCATCAGGTGAGCCTGGGAAAATAGGAAGGGACAGATGGAATGGTTTAGGTGGGGGTGGCACGGTGTTCTAAGAAGATGCGGCTGTGTGTGGACAGCATGGGACAGACATGCAGAACTACAGGGATTTCCATATGGCTTCAGCCTCAGGGAGAGGGAGGAAGTGAGCCTGAAGAGCTTGGAGGAGGTGAGATTCTGGAAGGAATTCTCTGCCATGTCAGGGAGTTTGAACTTAATCCTAAAGATAATGGGGGGCGCCCAGCTTGCTCAGTTGGTAGAGCAAGTGCCTCTTGATCTTGGGGTCATGAGTTTGAGCCTCACGTTGGGTATAGAGATTACTTAAAAAAAATTTTTTTTTAAATCTTAAAAAAAAATTCCAAAAGATAATGAATGCGGAGCCAATGGAAGATACTAAGGAAATATAATGATGATCAGATGTGTGTTCACAGGAGTTATTTTTCTTAAAAATGATGTAAGTTTCTGGAAGAGATTCAACATTCTTTCGTTTCTAGTGGTAAGAATCGTCTCCTTCCTCTGAGACATGGGAGTCAGTGCCCGGTCAAGGTAGTCCGCTGTTCTTTCCCATGCTTGAGCCACAGGGCCAACTGATTCCCACTGATGGAGTCCATGTGCAACTTGCAAGCTCCCGGACACTAATTTGGCACTGCAGCTTGGAAGAATGCTAATGCAATTCACTTTGGCATGACTGATGAGATGTTCATACCTTGTTTACTTAGATTTGAAGAAAAATGATTTGGAAAGCTCTGTGCAGTCATGATCTTTCTCTTAAATGGAGATGGCAAAGTCTGTACAGAGTTGTAGTTTCTAGCAAAACCCTCTAAAGCTGCCTTATTTAAACAATTTAGAAAGTATTTAAGGAGCATAATGGCTTTCTTTTTAAGTAGTGCCACAGTATTGATGCATTTAAACTCACAGCAGAACATGATTTGTGGCCTCAAAAAACCTTTTCAGAAATCTCTATTTGCTCTTAAAGAGCTGTCACAAGCTCATGGTGTTATTTTTCAAGTAACTAGAATACATTTTTGACTTGATCCATCAAACCTAGATGGGCAAACCTCCACAATATTTTCATGGGTTTGGGTCTTGTATTAGTTGTGTGCACCTGACAGTGTCACTGAAGAAAAAAACATGGTTGAGAATAGATAAAACCGAGACCGCCTAGTATTACACGGATTGCATGAGAATCCTTTGGAAAATGCGCCTCTTTCAAGAAACAGGATTCTTTGAGTTGAGGCACCGGGAATGGAGGTCGCTCCACAGTTAATGGGCAGATGGGTTCTGAGGCAAATGGAATTAACCAAAATGAAGAGCAGAGGAAAAGCCGACACGATGGCCTATGCGTTCATTGAAATTAAGAATCTGAAAAGGCCCATTCACTCTCACCCATCCTTTCCAGTCTACATGTAGTCTTTCATATAGCACTTCAACCTTGCTGGTTTGCTTGATTTGTTTTTCAATTATTCAACCTTCAAGGCTTCCTGATCTCTTATAGGAAAATATTCTGATTCAATCAACTTAGCTTGGGGAAAACAACTGTTCGATTTCATATCTTAAGAGTCAGCTTTTGTAGATGGTCAACAAATAATTATATTTGAATGGGTGGGGAGATAGAATGTCAACAAATAATGATGATTAAAAAAAAGAGGATGGTGACAGCATTCTATTATTCTGTAAGTAATAACATGGACTAGAGGAGTTTGCTTTAAATGTCAAAATACGTATTGTGCATATAAAAGATGAAGGAAAATAGAAGTACAACATGAAGAGGTAAACTAAATCTTTTAAAATGTACTAACCCTCTGTTCAATCTTATCCTATTACATTCCTGGCTCTTCACAAAACACACTGTATAAATCATATTGTACCATGATGATACTTTTAGAATTTGAGAAATAGAACAGAACTAGTTAAGTGTTGTTGTTTACATAACCCAGGGGCAGCGACACTCATTGATAACATTTCTATTACAGTCTGTTCTTGAGTGTCTCTCCAATAACTTCCAGAGAAATACAGATTTTTGCAGAGTGAAAGGAATGTGTTCTGGAAGGCCCTCTTGTTCTTTCCTGTTTTCTATTACCGTTCAACATGCCAAGTGTTTTGGTAATGAGGATCGAATTCTATTTAAACAAACCAACTAATAAGCATTCAAAAAAAAAAAAAAACCATAAATTGTGTCACTGCATTTCAGCATTCTAGAATTTGTGATCCATTGAACAAAACTTCATCCTGGACATCAAGGCTGTTTCATTCGGTGGAAGTGGCTGTTCTAGGGCAGACCAAAATGTTCAAGGTCAGGAGGCTCCCGGGATCCATGAACCAAGAAGTCTTGGATCCTCCAGAAAACAAATGCAATTCCCTGAATAGAAAAAGGCCATTCTCCTAATCATCCACAAGCCCATGTTTCTTCCTTAAAAGATCTGCTCACTGTCTTTCAACTAAGACTCTCATATCTGATGTACTCATAGTACTAATGAAAACACATTTTTCTAGAGCAGCAAAATTTTATTGCTCATCTTACAGCCTGAACCCATAGCCAGGGGATATCTTGCTCCTACAACTGCGATTATGTTGAATTCTTAAATGGTGTGTTAGGACATGTTTTTATGGGTGAAATTCATAATCCAGCTCTTAATAGGCACTTTGGTAATGACCAAAAAGATTTGCTAGCGAGATGTCACAAAAAATTAAATGAGCAGTTTCTAATAATTGTTTACATGGCATAAGCAGAAGACTCTTGACACTGGGAAAGAGATAATATAGAAAATGTACAATTATTTAGCTCATTTCAGGCACACTAATTGTTTTGAGCACTTGTGATGGACCAGGCTTTCTGACAGGCTCCAGGAATTTGGAGATGAATGAGACATGGCCAATTCTGGGAGGAGTTTAAAGTGTAGTCTCCTAAAGGGTAAGTAAAAATTCACCTGGAAGACTGAATAAGGACGTGAGGGAGGATGGGGAAAGACAGGAATCTAGACAGAGTGCTGGGGGGAAATGACAGCAGTTTACTGAGTCTGCCGTGAAGAAAGCCTGTGGGAGGTCACTGGGAGCTGACTCTGGAGAGGGAAATAGGAACCAGTTGCTGACAGGCCTAGCGGAGCCATGTGAAAGATTCTGGACTTTATTCAGAAAATAAGGGAGAGCCACTGGAGGAATTTTTAAGCAGGGAAGTGACAAAACCGATTAGAATCCTCAAAGAAATGGGAGCGCGTTCAAGCCATTTTTCTGGAGCTATGCCAAGTAGTGACAAAAATGGTTACTCTCCTGACCCAAATAACATAAAAATAGACTGAAAACTAGGTGCTTCTTTTCTGGTTATACAGGTATACGGACTAAAGTCAAATGATGGGGCCATAGCTGTGAGACACCAAATGTTTCATGCTCCATTGCCACTCAACGGAACTTCTATAATCTCTTTTCTTTTCCGATGGGGGGCGGGGAGGTTTGCCTGAGAATGGACCATGTCATGGTTATTGAATTTTTCAAAGTGCTTTTGCTTTTCATGGTCATCACCAACGGAGGCTCCAAAGAGAAGGCTGTCATCTTAAAACCTATGACTGGGGTGTGGGGCCCACAGACATTCTTTCAAAGTGAAGAATGAACTAATTATCCCTGGGGAAGATTATTGTGGATAATATTTTTCTTCTAGTCTCCCCCCCCCAAAAAAAATAAGTTAGAGTAAGAACACACTATTTCCGGAAAAATCTGTGATATTGTCAAGCATTTTCCATGTTTCATCATGAACACATACTCTTTAGAAACCAGGAAATCTATTTTTTGAGAATCCTGGGGGTTGAGAAAACAGTTTTAGACATGTAGTTTTTGACCACCTCTTAGCTGCCTAAGAATGGGCCTTGTATGGAAAACACTTTTTTACAAAAAAAAAAAAAAAATCCTCACAGCCTGTGCTGGACTTACCATCTAGGCAAGACTATCTTTCTCTGTTTCAGACTCACAGATTCAGTGTGTACTCCTCCGCCCAGCATAAGCGTTTGTGGCATATGGCGCCTGGTTTGTGTCACATGGCCCCATTGCTGTATCTGTCCTCTGCAGGAAGGAGAGTGGGGGTCCTTCATTCAGTGGCAAAACTGGGGGATAGGCAGTCCAATGGCCCTACACTGGCTGCTGGGAGGGACTCACTGGCCATGTGGGACCAACATCCGTTACCGAAGCTACTACTGGTCTGTGTGAGTTAAGCATTATTTCTGCAAGTGTTTGACTGCGTTGTTTTCCTTGGTGACTTTGATACCAAGATGCAGTGGGCAGAAGTGTTCAAACTTCTACTGATAAGAGGCAACATATGTCAATTGTTCAACATGGATTGTATGCTAACATTCTTAGAAATTATTTTGTAGGCAATAAAAATGGCATTATTCAATATGGAGTAAGATGACTATAGAATGTGACCAAGAACCCAAGAATCTGGGTCATAAACTAGCCATTGCTCCCCAGGTCTCAAAGGAAATTTCTGGACACATAATGTCCAAGCTCTAGTGCAGAACTCCCAGGGACCTGGGAGGGGCCCTAGGTTCAACCCCTATGGCTTAAACAAGGTTGGCTGAAAAGACCAAAGGCTGAGGCAGACTGAGGGGGCCACCGTGCCCAAGCCCAAATCTCAGACCCCACCATGCCACTGCAAAGACTCTCATACAGAGCCAGCCCAAAAGCTCAAAGAGGAAGATCAAAGAAACGTGTTCTGCGATGCCTACTGCAGATTTAGTCTAGAAAAGCTTGCGTAGGTCTTCTGAGGCTGGGGTCATCAGGAATATCCCTGAAGAAATAGCATCCCACAAAGAAACAGAGAGAAAAAGCTAGGCTTCTTCCAGAAGAAAAGGGACCATCTCCACTCTGGTCACATGGGGACAAAGGTCAGAGGGAAACCAAAGACAAAGAGGGCGCTAGCTACTTCTCTCTAGTGTACTGCAAGAAAATCCATGTGGACTAAGAGAGACTGTGACAGTCCCTCTTCTTCCTTCCTTCCTTCTCTGCTCAGGACAGTGAAACATTTCCTGTTACTCCTACAGCTCAACGACCGATATAAAATCCTTCAGCATGTCTACCAGACCTCTTCAGTGAAGGAGTGAAATGCCTTGATCCTGATCTAGTTCTGTTAAAGGATCAGATATAAGTGTGTAGAGGTATGTGAGAGGGAATGAGGGGTTTCTGTGTCCACTAGACCCCCCAAATTGCAGTGAAATCTATTTCTTGTCTCTAAGACCCATCTTTACACTATTAACAGCAGTGACTGGAAGGCAAGTCTCACTTTGACGTGTGCCTTTCACGTCGCTGTTGTTCTTTTAAAAGCTTTTAAGTTAATGGTGCATCCCAAGCACTGGAAACTTGGAATTGGGGAAGTAGTATAACGTCCAAGAGCATGGGAATCAAGTCTAGTTTCACACGCTCAAATGATCCTGAGTTAATCTTTGAAATCCTTGGTTTGTAACTTTGGTCTTTTCATGTGTTATTAAAGAAATGGCTTTGAAGGGAAGGATCAGCTGGGGTGTTAGTCTGTCTACTGTCAACTGCACATCACTCCTCATCCTTGGGGAGAAGCCCAGGACTCCCACTTCCTGGGATCCCTTGTCAGCTAGGTTCCCACATGAGCTCTGCCCGTGGCAATCACCTGCAGGAAATCTGGAGAGAAGAAGAGGAGGAGGAGGAGGAGGAGGAGGAGGAGGAGGAGGAGGGGGAGGAACAGCTTGCAGCCTCCAGCCATAGACAGGAGAGCATGACAGACATCTATGGAAGATTTTGCCAGGGGCTTTTTAGGGGAGCGCCTGTGACTCACTTGGGAGTTGGAGGTGATAGAGATCATTAGCACTAGTTCTTCGATGTTTCCTGCATTTGCAAAGTTCCTGAAAACCAGGAGCATTTCCTACTCCCCCACCACCTTTGCTCCTGCAGCCCTTCCAACAGTTCTATCAGCCTCTAATTCCCTGTACTGCATTCTTTCCTGCTCGAAATGCTTAGAGTGACTGAAAACAAGTGACAATCACGTTCTTCTTCCTATGTAACACTCCTCTGCTTTCAGCTAACAGATTCTTTTAACAGCTATGGGGTAGCCTTTTTAGAAGCTGTTTCTGTGTTACAAAAGACATTACAGGAAGACTGAGGACTATTCTTTGGCCTTATTTAGTTCCCTTGTCTCATGCACTTACTTTTATTTATACTTCATGCTCCTGTCTGTAGATACTCTCCACTTACCCACGTGGCTGTATAACAATAATAGCAGTAGCAATTAACATCTCTCTAGTTCTTAACACTTTTTAATGCACACTTAATATATGTTATCTCGATCTTCACGGTAATTTTATCACTTGAATGGAATGGCATTATATTTTCCTATTTTATACGTGGAAAATTTGAGACCCAGAGAGGTTAAGTGATTCATTCGAGGCCACCTAGAAAAGCAGGGAATGTGCTAGGACTAGACTTCAAGATTTTTGACCACTACTATTCTAGCGAGTCTGATAGTATTCTACTATCTCATCAAGTTAAGATGGCAACTCTTGCATGTAACTTTCCTGATCTGGGAAATTTCCTAGAGTTTAAGCCTTATGAACTCTTGAGTTACCATGTTTCTTTTGTGTGAATACATTTCAAGTCTTTGTCAATGCTTTGAATCTCGTTGTTCAAATTAATTTAACAAGCTCAATGGGTAACTGCGCGATCGTTACGGGGGCAGCTCTATGATTGCTATTTGGCATCAAATATATTTGGTATACTGACAAAGTATAATAATAATGAGAGTGACAATATATCATTATCTCTGACAACCTTTCAGTGGCTAATACCAATTAGTCAAGTGGTCTAATATCTACTGAATGAGTTTTCATATTGGAGAAACTCCCAAGATTCTAATTGGACTATTTGACAATGTCACTTAAAGGGCACTCAACTGAGAATCAGAGGGACAGAATTTCTTGCTTACTCAAACATAAACTCTTCAGAATAAAAATAAAGGAGTTGGGTAATATCAAGAGTAACAGACCATAGGCAATACTGAATGTATGAATAAATGGAGAATCTGGATAGTTCTTAGGACTTTTTTTAGTTTTTTAAAGATTTTTTTAGAAGATTATTTATTTATTTATTTGAAAGAGAGAGATAGAGAGTGAAAGAGATCACGAGAGTAGGGTGAGGGGCAGAGGGAGAAGCAGACCCCCGCTGAGCAGGGAGCCCGATGCGGGAACTCGATCCCAGGCCGCTGAGATCATGACCTGAGTCGAAGGCAGATGCTTAACTGACTGAGCCACTCACGTGTGTCTCTTAGGTTTTTTTAATCATGTAAATAAAAATAGCTAAGACTCTACTAAGAGAAATGTACATTTTTAACTTCAGAAAGCATTGGTTTCAATTAATAAATTCAACATTTCCATCTAAAGATAGTAAATTTTAAATGTAAAAAATAAGGAAAAATATATAAACAGCAATATGTCAGCAAGGCAAATAGAAGAGTGGCAGCCAGCTCCTAAAGCAAAGGGAGAGATGTTGAAAATCTGTAGGAACGTAGTGTTGACTAAAGACATGGCTGGATGTGCACGTGCTGATGAGCGTATCATGCTTCAATGAATGAAAGTTTGCATGGTTTTACTTCTTACATTAAAAATTCTCCTAAATTTTGAAGTTTTATTTTTAAAGCAAATGCTTTGGAGGTAGACTTGTGTACAATCCCAACGACAAAGTCAGCTTCGGAACAGAACACGTGACCTAGTAAGTTTAGAACCAATAATCACTTAGGAAGAACCGACTGTGTGTTACCCAGTAGCCCAGGTGATATCAGCATTGAGGTGGAAAAGTGTTCTGGGGTCAACAGGACCAAAGTCAAACTCAAGCTCTGCCACCCAATGGTTGTGGAACGATCATGTATTTGGGTAATTTCTTGTAAGTGTTCACATCTGTGAACCTCATAGTTTGTTTTGAAAGGTATATGAAATGGAATAGGTATTTAAATTATTTCGCAGAGTGCCTGGCTCACAGTTGGCCATAAATGCTCATTCCTCTCAGTTTCCATAAACGTCACAATAATTCCAGCACTCTACCCAGCAGCTGCCCTGCTCTACCTTCCCCAGACATCATCCGGTCTGTGGTGCCCACATAGACACAATCAGTAAGAAGAGACAGAGCTTTTCACATTTAGGAAACAGACTTTCTTCTCCTATCGTGTCAAATTCCCCCTGGTTCTTCAGCACTCTTGCCAATCTTTAGCCTCTGTAAAGGAGTATCATGTAAGAAAAGAGAGTGCTTTGCCTTCAGAACAAACTTCTCTGGAGATATTCTCTGGGTGCCCAAGGAAGAGGGTTTAACCACCAGAAAATCAGGAATAGCATGCAGGAGACACGTAACTAGATGTGCAGCCTTGCAACTTCCAGATGAAGTATAGAAAGGGACATTGGGTGGCCGGAGGTCCCTGACTTGAGGTCACTTTCCCCTTGGGGTCTCTCCTGATTACCACTGTAGCTACTACCTGATTTCAGTGACTCCAAAGCAGTGGTCCCCTTTGTCCTATACCCCGAGCATGGGAAACAGGGACAAAAAGAGTAGGTTGCTACTGCTTTGCAGTTTGTTTGGTTTTGTTCTATAAGGTAAAGGACTCTTTAAAGGTAGCAAACATGTGCATGAAGTCACTAGAGGTCACCTCCCTTGATCATATAAACCTCTCAGTAATTTTTAAGCACAAATGCCTTACTGTATCATGCAGTCATTATGTTTATGAAAATGTTTCTCTCAATCTAGTGTACCTCTAATGCCCTATACTCTGTTTCAATAAATGCTTGTTATAATTTAATGCAAGAATATAACAATAATGATGATCATAATGATAAGCGTAGCCCTTGACTTGTCCTCTTTGGGACCCCCACATTCTAAAGTCTGAGTACTCCCGATGGCTAAAGGGTAAAATGTTCTTGAATGAAGGAAATGGGAAAGATCGCTTTTTTTTTTCTTTTCTGAGGAAAAAAAGAGAGGCATGTTCATTTGGCAGCAAAGGAAGACATTCTCCTTAAAAAGCAGCCCTCTGCCAAGTTTTTAGCTTCTGTTTGTTGTTGCTTAAAAGGTAAACACAATTAAGAAAGAAAATACCGAGTCTTTAAAAACACAGCTGAGTATTTATGTTTTCCCTCAGAGACTTCTGGGCTTATTTCTGACGATCTTTCTTTGCTACTGAACATCGTAATAGTTAAAAGCCACCAAAATAAGTCTGCCGCATGTTCTGCGTTGGAAAGAGGAGACCGTGATCATTTTGTACCGTCCATCCCTCTCGGATCGTGTCATAATTCTTCCAAGTCTGAACGCCAACATTATAATTTCCTCTCCCATTGCTGAGCGCACACACTTTTGTTCTGAAAATTCCATGTTATCAAGTCGTAGGGTACAGCTATCTGATCCCATCTTAATTGCTTTACCCTAGATAAGCAACTATACTGGTAATAGGGCCCCCTAATGAGTTAACAAACCATTTGGGCTTGCTAACTCCTGAACTATCTGAGTTTGTGTACCCGGGGAGGCAACTCCAGCCCTCGCTCCCATTAGTGAGAATTCCCCTAAAAAATCTCTTGGTCTGTTGCACGTCTGCTCACTCATTTGATTCTTGGGTTTTGTTTTTCTCCTAATTTCACACCACGTGGCGCCATAGCTATCCCAAGTTTCAACAGAGGAATAGCTGAGTCAAAACTCACAGCATGTGACAACTTATTTTAAGTTGTGGACAACATGGAAAGGGAAAGCAACAGAGAGTTCATGCACAGTGTCTCAACTCTGCTGTGAATATCATTCAGGCTTCTTCTGAATCAGACCGGTTCTCCTGGCGGCCAGCACGTGATCGTCCCTACCACCAATAAAAACTGTCTCTCCGGGAGGTCACTACGGCTTGCGGAATTGTCCAGCGTTGACTACTTTATCTCTTTAACTAGAAACCCCTTTGGGAACCCCCGGGAAGTCTGTCTGGAGAGGTCATTCCCAGCTCTCTGAATAGCCCCTATTTCTGAGCATGGCAGTGATTCCTCAGAAACCAAAATATGTGCCTATGACTCCTATTCTAGCATATTGGGAGGCAGGAAGGGTCACAGTCCTCCTCAGGGGGCTGCTTTTCCATGGCGAAGCAAATACCACTTGGAGTAAGTAAAGACTGTGTTCACAAGTACAAATGTAGGTGGGCATGTGGGCGCTGCCTTGCTCCCATGTGACAAACACACAGACAAGCAAGCACACCACACCACACCACACTTACACCGTCCAATGATAGATTCAGCAACCTCTGCTTTGGTCTCCCTGTCTCTACACATCTCTTCACAGGGCTCTGCCTTCTACTCTGTGCTTTGCTCGTGTCACTCCCCACAATTAAACGTTCAGTGGTTTTGAGTCATGCAGGATAAACTTCAAAGCCTCTTGCTTAAAAAGCTCCTCAACATGGCGCTGACCATAAGTGACAGGAGGATGGCCCCCCCACACATGTCTAGGTCGTCTTCCCGGAACCCACGATTATGTCACCTCACCTGGGCAAAAAAAGGACTTTGCGGATGTGACTGAGTTAATTTAGACCTGAGGAGATAATCTTGGATTTTTCCAGTGGGCACAAGGCAACCACAGGACCCTTACGAGAGGAAGGCAGGAGGGTCCCAGTCAGAGAAGATGTGATGACATAGGGAGATGTTGGAGAAATGTGTTCTGAAGATGGAGGATGGGGCCGCCAGCCAAGAAATGCAGGTGGCTTCTAGAAGCTGGGGAAGTCATGCAAAGAGCTTCTTCCCAGAGCCTCCAGAAGGAATGCGGTTCTGCCAACACCTTGATTTTAGCCATAAGACCCATTTTGGACACAAGTGTTAGATAATATATTTGTTACCCGAAGCCAGCAAGTCTGTGGAAATCTGTCACAGCAGCAAAGGGCACACACCTGTACCTTCTCTCCCCTCATCTTCCTGAATCCCTCTGAAAGCCATGTTTTATCAGCCAACTGTTTTACAGTCTCACTGCAGATTCTGTTCATTCTCCAGGATCACCTTCAATTCCGCCTCTTTTACAACCAAGGGATTCCTGCTTTCTCGGGACATCTCTAGTACTTATTCTGAAACCACCCCTGATGTCCTCTTACTTACAGGTAGTACCATAACATTTCTACTACGACTTTGAATGAATATTTACCTTTCTGTGACTATATTTTTGTCTTCCTCCCCAGCTGAATTTTAAGGACTCTGTAGATGGGGCTTAGGTCATATTATTTTCTTGTTTTACCCATAGTTCCTAGGGTCATATCATGCACAAAGAAAGCACTAAATAGGTATTTGTTAGGTGTTTTTTTTTTTTTTTGTCAACAGAGACATATGAAATAATGCTCTAAGATTTATTATAAAATGTGCAAATAGCCCTTCTTAGCAGCAACTTCATAGGATTAAACCTGGCAATGGGTTTTCACAGAGGCTTTCGAGACTTCTAGAGCTGCATCACAGGATGATTCTGTAGGGCTGTGATTACTGGTCAGTAACGGAAAATAAAGCAACAGGTACAAGTATTACAAAGATAAAAAGAAGAGAAAGGTAGTACAACCAGAAAGGCACTCAAATCCCCCAAAGCTCTTCCCAGACAGACTGAAATGCTCTAGTGCATAAGTAACACAATAAAAATAGATTTGGGCTTTAAATTTTAGGGTTTTCAATGAGGCATTTATATGGCCTGTGTCCTCCAAGCTCCTGTTCAGCGTGAGACACTGAGGACATTTCCTAGTAAGGATACAGAGGACTGTGTAATGGACTTTCCCGTTATTTTTCCAACCAAGACCTTCTCCAGTGGTAAGCTGAAATCTACAACCAACAGCATCTCCTAAACAATTGCGGTAAAAAAAAAAAAAAAAGACAGGATCTGTTTGTACCGGGGCTCGGCCTGTCAGCAGCGAGTCCACATTCTGGAGACCAACAGCCTACGTTGAAATCCTAACTCCATCTCTTAGTGGTTAGGTCAACTTACAAGACTCTCTGGCCTCAGTTCCTCATCTCTACAATGGGAACAATATGAATACCTTCCTCATTTGGCTGCAGTGAGGGTCAAATGAGATAAAGCATGGGAGGTGATCAGTAGAGTGCCCAGCCCGTAATGAGGCTTCATGAGAGATTACTTGTGATTATTGTTCTATCTGGAAACCTGCTTGGGTCACTTCTATAAATCTTCCAAGGCACAGACCAACCGAGTGTGTTTGGAGATGAATGCAGCAGGAAGAGCTATTGCCCAGGAGGGAACGGCATAGAGAAGAATTAACGGCAGGGTCAAGGGCCATGTTTTAGTGGTAGACCTCGAGCCAAGGTCAGGTCTATCCAGCGTTTCCACATCCACTGCCATCCTTGTCAGTAACACTTCCATATGTGTACGCACTGCTTGTGAGCACAGAACTAGGGAGGGTAAAACACTCAGCTTTTCCAGCACCTGGACTTCCACCCAGCCCCCCACACGTTGCATAGCCCCCACATAGTTATCATGATCACAGTATAAGGTACGCAACATTTCCTCCCATTTTACAGACATAGGAGTGTGCCCCAGTGTAGGAAGCCAGACAACCCACAGTGCATCTAGTTTGATTTCGTATGTATAAAGGTTTTAAAAGAGTACAACACAAAATTTTAGTGTGAAAACTAAGTCAAGAAAGTGGTTACTGTGGAGAGGAGAAAGGGGAAGCCATTGGAAGTGCCCCCAATCCCCAAGGGGGGATTCTGATGGGCTGGCAACAGCCCATGTCTTGGTTTGGGGGGTGGCTACACAGATTTCTTTTGGTGATAATTCACTGAGCTATACAGCCATATTTTGTGCATTTTTTAAGTGTGCTGTATTTCAGCTAAAATGCTTACAAAAATGAGGCTCTGAAGTTCATGTGGAAAACCTGCGGAAGGGTATGGATTTCTATCTGTGTTTCTCAGACGGGGCACGAAAATGTACAGTCTTCCCCAAGCTCTGCTGTCTTCAAAGAGGGCGAATAAAAAATGAGTCTTCTGCATCAATAGTAGGCTATGCTGTGGTCCAGAAACTTCTGTCTGGGATCAGAAAGAAATGTTTTAAAGCAAGATTCTTTTTTTTTTTTTTAAAGATTTTATTTATTTATTTGAGAGAGAGAGCACATGAGAGGGGGGAGGGTCGGGAGGGTCAGAGGGAGAAGCAGACTCCCTGCCGAGCAGGGAGCCCGATGCGGGACTCGATCCAGGGACTCCAGGATCATGACCTGAGCCGAAGGCAGTCGCTTAACCAACTGAGCCACCCAGGCGCCCTTAAAGCAAGATTCTTTTGTTGTTTTCTAACTAAGGAAGGATATTCAAGAGCTTATCATCTTTATTTTTTTCCCTTGCAAACTGAGTTTTCTCTGGTAATGTTTTCTTTGAGTTAGAATGGTTTCTAACCTTTAAAACTGAGGCATCAGCCCCAGTAAAAGCCTGGTCTGGAACAGCTTGGTTTGGCCTCTAGTAAATTTCTATTGTTTGGAGAGTCCAGGAACCCGAGTCAGTAAAATAAGGATAAATAGATCATTAAAACTGAATAGACAGGCCAGTAATTTGTGACAAAGTCATATAAGCAATTCAAAAAGGAAAAAAAAAGTCTTGTCAAGAAATGATGCTAAGGAGCACCTGGGTGGCTCAGCCAGTTAAGCGTCTGCCTTTCGGCTCAGGTCACGATCTCGGGGTCCTGGGATCGAGCCCCGCATCGGGCTCCCTGCTCAGTGGGGAGTCTGCTTCTCTGTCTCCCTCCCTCTGCCCCTCCCCACCACTTGTTCTCCTTCTCTCAAATAAATACATAAAATCTTAAAAAAAAAAAAAAAGAAATGATGCTAAACAGCTGGATATTTGTACAGAAAAAAGAATACCTCAATTCCTATCTTACAGCATACAGAAAAATTAATTCAAGATGGATCAGAGCTTTATTAAGCCCCAAAACTATAAAGCTTCTAAAAAATATAAGAAAGCATCTGATGGAGTAGGCAAAGACTTAAATTGGTCAAAAATGGCACTGATCTTAAAATGAGAAATTTGATCAATTTGAGTTAATTAAAATTAAAAATTTCTGCTCCTTAAAAGACAACAATAAGAAAAATGAAAAGTGAGAAAATTTTTGCCACATACATATCTAACAAAGGATCTGAATCCAGAATATATTTCTAAAAGTCCCACAAATCAATAATCCAAAGATAAACAGTCTAATATTTTTAATAGGCAAAATAAAGGATATGCACTTTATAAAAAAATAATGGATGAGTCAATAAGCACCTAAGAATATGTTCGACAACCGTTGGTCCTGACAGTAACTACATTCACAGTGAGATATCAGGATACCCGCATGAGAATAGCTAAAAGAGTATTAGGTAACATCAATCGTTGGCAAGGATGGAGAGCAACTGGAAAAATACATAAATTTTGTCGTGCTTTGCTGGCATATCAGTGAATACAAATCAGTTTAATGCAATGATTTCTCACAGGAAGGTGAAACTTCTGCTCACTTACAGCGGCCATGTTGAAGTAGTACCTCCTTCCTGGATATTTGTCATCATTTGTCTTCATTTTTATTCTTATTATTTATCCCAACTTTGACTTTATATATTTTTTCAGGGTTTTTGGCCTATCTCTCCTACTAGATCATAAACCCTACGAGGGCAGAGTGCGTACCCAGAACCAGGTACAGAGAAGAAGCTCAAGGAAGAAATTCTGAGTGAATGGATATTTAAACTAATGCATGAATTAACAGCAGAAATAGAATGACAATAATTTAAAAATTATGAGGCATTCATGATCCCAGGATCCTGGGATCGAGCCCCGCATCGGGCTCCTTCCTCAGCGGGGAGCCTGCTTCTCCCTCTCCCTCTGCCTGCCACTCCACCTGCTTGTGCTCTCCCT
>NC_058415.1:13337339-13471047 GCF_002201575.2 Neomonachus schauinslandi
TTCTCCCTCTCCCTCTGCCTGCCACTCCACCTGCTTGTGCTCTCCCTCTCTATCTCTGTCAAATAAATAATAATAAAAAAAAATCTTTAAAAATTATGAGGCATTCTGGTAAATGGCAGAAGCACTTTTCTAAAGTCAAGGCAATAATCTTGCTGACTGCTATTTGTTCCCTTGTGGTTCTTCATTCTGGTTTATTTACCAATAAGACTAGTCTGGACAGCAACTGTTTATTGAGCGGTTACTACATTCAAGGGCCTGTATGTGGGGTGGGAATAATCTGGTTGAGGAGCTCATAGACAGATCTCCAGTTATATTCTGAACCAATGTGAATTATAATAATAATTTGAATTTGAGACACAGGGATGATTCCTTACCTTGACTCATTTTCCTCAATCACAACTTGGATTTGAATAATGATATTGTAATTAAGGACAGGGCTTTAAAGAAATCATTCTTTGCATTCCAAAGATCCTGCTTAGCGGTTTAGTTCTGTTTTCATAAATTGCAAGACTGTCAAAATCAAATCTTTTCTGACTCTTTTTTATTATATGAAATAGAAATTTGCATCAATCTTTATTTCTCTGCCTAATTTTAATTCTCTGTAAAAACACTGAAGTTGTTTTTAGTGTAGTAAATTAGCATCTGACACCATCTCTTTCTACCTATACCCCACTGTTGCTGATCCTACTACTCTGTAATTCTTTAACTCACTCATCCCCACCCTCAGTCTGACACCTAGCTTCTCCAAGGATAGCTAGTGTCATGCCCTCAAGCTATCTTTTTTTTTCCCCTGAAATTCACAGTGGAAGTGGCTAATGGGCATTTTCTTTTACCACAGATAATATTTCCATCAGTGCATTAGTCAGAAGGCCAAAGAGCATCTCATTTGCAAGAGCAGCACTGAGCATATTTATGAGATTTTACATTGAGTAAACATTGTACTTTGATTTTACAACTTCAATAAAAGGGGCCCTGGTAACAAATAATGTGATAAATTTCAATTAGGAATGCTGCATTTCATCACTTTTTAAAAAGTGATCTTGAATAGAAACTCATAGTTTTCAATATAGTTGGAAAGAGCTGAAGGTCAAAAATAATCAAGGACTCATAGAGGGCAGAGAATCATCATCATCTTTTGCAGCTGTATTTTTACAAAAGGATGAGAATTTAAATGGAAATCCATGTCCAAGTTTAGAGGACTCAAACTTACTATCTATTCTGGATAAATGAAATTTTTATAATTGTAAACTCGGGATTGAATCATAGTGCCAACAAAAAAACAAGAAGTAAGAAGGAAAATAAAGAAAAAAAAAAATAAAGAAGCAGCTTCCCTGTGTGCAATTTTTCTGGAACTCTAAGGAAGAATGCTGCTGTTTCTTTTACAACTGTGGTTTTCTCACAAATTTCACTCTAATCCTATTCAACTCCATCAAATGTGGGACATTTTAATTCTGCATAATTCTAGTTTCTTAGAGACAACTGCAAAAATCCAGTTCCTTGGGGACAGTCAGTGCTAAGACAGGTCAGAGAACAGAGGGATCCCTGTGGGCAAGAGGCGAGGGAGTGTTGGGAAGATTTTGTAAAAGAGAGAAACCTTGACGAGGGTTTGAGTGGGGTGAATTGGATGGTAAGACAGAACTCTAAAAATGCTTTTTATTTAAAAAAATATATATATATCCAAGGGGCGCCGGGTGGCTCAGTCGGTTAAGCATTTGCCTTTGGCTCAGGTCATGATCCCAGGGTCCTGGGATCCAGTCCCACATCGGGCTCCCTGCTCAGCGGGGAGCCTGCTTCTCCCTCTGCCTGCCGTTCCCCCTGCTTGTACTCTCTCTCTCTCTCTCTGACAAATAAATAAATAAAATCTTAAAAAAAAAAAAAATCCAGTAGACAAAACCCAGGGGTAGAAGGAGAAGCTAGTGTCAGACACATTTTCTGACCCAAAGAAACTGTTTACTTTGTGAACATACACTATAATTAAGCAAAATAACATGGGTGATCATGTCCTTTATACAAGCATGCAAAGGACTTGCATGTATGTTCGCATTTCTCAAAGTCTGTCCCATGGAACCTGTAGAAGATAAATTCCGGATAAAGAGGTTCTATGGTCAAAATATTTGGAAACCCCCAAGGCTAACGCATAAAATTCTCTTGGGATATTTCAAGTGTCTAGTAGTCCCTACACTGCATCCTGGAAAATGCTGGTTCACATTATGCCATGTGGACTCCATGGAAACCAACTCAGTGTCATTATCCCATTATCTGTCTCTCTCTCTCTCTAGTATCTATCTGTCTGTCTGTCTGTCTGTCTGTCTCCCTCTATCTAGCAGCTAGCTAGCTAGTTATCTTTTTTTTATTCTTATGTTAATCCCCATACATTACATCATTAGTTTTTGATGTAGTGTTCCATGATTCATTGTTTGTGCATAACACCCAGTGCTCCATGCAGAACGTGCCCTCCTCAATACCCATCACCAGGCTAACCCATCCTCCCACCCCCCTCCCCTCTAGAACCCTCACTTTGTTTTTCAGAGTCCATCGTCTCTCATGGTTCGTCTACCCCTCCGATTTCCCCCCCTTCATTCTTCCCCTCCTGCTACCTTCTTCTTCTTTTTTTTTCTTAACATATATTGCATTATTTGTTTCAGAGGTGCAGATCTGAGATTCAACAGTCTTGCACAATTCACAGCGCTTACCAGAGCACATACCCTCCCCAGTGTCTATCACCCAGTCACCCCATCCCTCCCACCCCACCCCCCACTCCAGCAACCCTCAGTTTGTTTCCTGCGATTAAGAATTCCTCATATCAGTGAGATCATATGATACATGTCTTTCTCTGTTTGACTTATTTCACTCAACATAATACCCTCCAGTTCCATCCACGTCATTGCAAATGGCAAGATCTCGCTAGTTATCTTCTTAGAGTAGTGCCTGATACGTAGTAAAGAGTAAATATTACCACTACTACCATTATTACTATTCCACGGTGATATAAGTAGCATATGGTAAGGCTTATATTTGAAACCAGGTTTGTGGGTCTCTACACTAAGCAGTAAATTCAACATCCATGTAGACAATTAAAGATCTACACTGAGTGATAGAGCATGAGCTTCAGCATCAGACAGAGCTGTGTCTAATGCCAGTAGAACAGATCATTTATTGTACAACGTGAGTCAGTTAGCTAACCTCTCCAAACCTCAATTCCTTCACTGATGACAGGAGGATGTGAGGACCTGGACTGCAGGGCTGTTATGAATATGCGAGCTGATTTATATAAAATGTTCCTATCACAATGATTCTGACAAAATGGTGATCTTCACTAATGAAACTGAATGATGCCCATTAGGGTCATATGGAGGAAGAGGGTGGCTAAAACCCAGCACCCTGAATCCAAATTCTGAGCATCTTAAACTACAACAAAGGTGCACCAGAATCCCTTTTAAGCAAAAGACAATTCAAGTCTATGAAGGCTGCCGGTCACTCCTGTCAGATCCCTGTGCTCATTTGTTATCATTCAAGGCACTCCAAAGAGAGTTGGTACAGCCAATGGGCCCTTTGTTGCTGGGGAAGCATAGCAATCTCCCAAACCTGGTCTGGTCCCCTCTTTTCTGCCCTGCTCTTCTCTCTCTCTAGTGATTTCTTTCTCCTGTTTGAGCTCACATAATTGTCCTGAACAGCATTTGCTCATCATCTTTCGTTCTATTTTCCTTGCAGTAAACTATAAAAGATGGAAGCTAGAAAGACGGTGGGGGCGGGGGGATGAGGCTAAAGGGAATGCTTCTGAGTAGCAAAGCTCATCTTAATGGCAAATGACTGGCAAACAACGCACTGGCTAGAAAGAAGCTTAGCACTTGGAAAACATCCTCATCATCACCGGCCTGGCTGAGTGGTCTCAGCAAAAGAGAACATTTGAAGGGCGGCTTATCGCCTACATAGAGATCTTGGATTTCCACAATATGGCACTTAGAACTAAGAAAAGAAAAACCAAAACTGAAAATAGGAATTTTTTTCTCTAATTCATTTGGCAACGAAACCAGACCTAAACTGATACAAAACTATTTAGAGTTTTCATCCCCCTTTGTGTTATATTCATTTGCTGTTGTGTCTGATTATGGCATGCTGCCTCAAACCCTACCAGGGTATTATATAACATATGGTACATCTACTGTAATACTTTTCTAAGATATGAAAAAGACTGAATTACAAAACGTATGTAGTTCCAATGGAATGTAGCTCTGTATAGCCCAAATATCATAACTTTGTATATTTAAAAGTGGGTTTCTTTTCCCCTTCCACAGATTAATGTCTCCACAACCCCCACCCCCACCATCTCCAGATGACTGACCCCTTCTGCCACCTCAGTTGTTGGTGACATGCAGAAATAGTTGAAGCTCATCATCCTAAGTGGTTTTGGTCTCCCCTTTTGGTGCCTTTCTTTTATTCATTTGGTGATTCTTATTTTTTTGCTTTTCAGGTACCCGGGCTCTCTACCCCCAGGACCAGTCTCCATCCATTACTCTACCAACTTGCCTGGAATCATGGTGTGAAAAATGGTACCAGAACTGTTACCGAGACAACTTTCTTTTAGGGGGGAAATAAATTCTTGAGGGGAAGAAAGTGAGGAACTCAAGTAAGGAAATGAAGACATTAAGCTGTGCTGCATGAGGAAATGAGAGAAATTTGTGTTTTGGTTCTTGAGAGGCCTGGAGAAAAGAGCAGGAGAGACAAAGGACCAAGTTGAAGAAAAGAACAATTTAGGAAGGGGATTATAATGGGGATAATTAACAGTGAAACATCCCTCAGCCAAAATAACTTTGAAGGTTACAGATATCTAAAATGTGATTTTAGGTTGTTCATCTGATACATGATGTGACTACTAAAACTTTTGTGACATCTATGCCATGGATGTTTTGTGAAAGAGGAGTTTGGGTATATGTGTGTGTGTCTCCATGTGTGCATACATATCAAGGAAGGGCTTGGTTTTCCTCTGTGTCACTGTGAGAACGGGGACACTCTGTACTAAAAGGCCACGTATAGCCCAAAGACAGAAGTACCATCAAAGCATCCGTATCTCTGTATATAGAAAAAAATAGCTCAAAACGGATTCAGTATATTCACAGCATTGTGCATTCTTTCACAAATTCCAGAACATTCTCACTACCCCCAAAAGAAACCCTGTACCAGTCAGTTAGAAGTCAGTGTTCATTTCCCTCCTTCCCCGAGCCCCTGTCAAACCCTAATCTACATTCTGTCTATATAGAGTTGCCTCTATGAATACTTCACATAAACCGAATCATACTATATGTGGCCTTTTATGTCTGGTTTCTTTCACTTTACCATGACGCCATCCAGATTCATTTATGTTGTACCATGTATCACAAGTCTATTCCTTTTTATGGCTGAATAACATTCCATGGTATGGTATTCCACATCAATTGATGGGCCTTTGGATTGTTCACATTTTCTATAATGAATAATACTGATATCAACACCCATATACAAGTTTTTGTGTGAGAACATATATTCTCCGTTCTCTTGGGCATATACCTAGGATAAGAATTGCTAAGGGATATGGTAATTCTGTATTTTTAAAAGATGAACTTTATGGTATGTGAATTCTCTCTTTACAAAGCTGCTGAGTAGCTTTAAAAAGAGCTTCAGTGCTCCAGGAATTTTTTAGGTTTTTGAAGAGATCTTTGGACTTGTACCATTGCAGATGTGTTTTGTTTTGTTTTTTTTCCTCTCCATCTCCAGGGGCAGAGAGACCCTGGATGATACCGGCTCACATCTGTAAGTAAGGTTTCATCTAGTGTCATTCAGCTGGACGCCCAGTGTGATCCACCATTATTATTGTTTCCTATGAAAACTCTGCTATCTAAAAGATTGGAAGCGTGGACGGAGGTTACACATGACTTCTGCCTTCTCATGTCCTGATTTGGAATCTAATCCCTACATAAGCTATAAGCATCCTCTTGCGACCTCGTCACTGATGTGTGATATTTGTATAATACCTTTGGTTTTTAAAGCACCTTGGCATTTATACTTTCGATAATAATGATTATTTCCAATGTAAAAATACAAAAACTGGGGCCTAAATCAGATTTTAAGAGACACAGGCAGGAAGCAACCCCAGAATTTGAGTCTGCTGCATGACAGCCAAGAGTCCCCTTTACATCGTACTATGTACAACCACTTCCCAACTCAAAGGGCTGATTGATCACATCAGGGACAGGTTTTAGGGGGTTAATATTAGCAGGGCCCTCTCCTTCTTAGTCTTCTTATCATGCTGACAAGGCCACTGCTTACTCTGCTTACTTTAGCTGAGTTAATCTAAGTACAAGGAGTTCCCATTCAGTTGTGAATGCATTTAATTTCTAGTAGAAGTGACTCATGCAAGTGTACTCCTCCTTATGTGGTCCTCCCATTGGTTTGTGCCCACCTGACATCTCAAACCTTATCAACTATACCTACACGGGAAAGTAGTAACTGTCAGGCAACTAATATTGGGCACGTTATGAGACACTTACATTTTTCTGAGCTTATCTATGTATTTAGGTCCCTCTCACTAACCTCAAATGTATAGATTTTTTTTTTAATTTAAATTCAGATAAAATTTACAGCATTTTAAGAATAAGAAATAAAAATACTACACTTAAGGGATCTGATTGGTGGCATCTCTTCCCAGTTCCATATTGTGACATCCTGTTGGGAGCATTAAATCAGCCACAGTGTGAGTATTTACACCAGGGGAACTGGCAAATGATACAAATTAGGGTCTCCATCCATTCCCCTGACCTGGGTATTAAACATCATCCATCTGGTTATTAAACATTTACTGCACACCACTGGGTGAAAACTATCTCCCACTGGAAAGAATTTAAAAACCCAGACTAACATCACTGGAAAAGGACTACTAATTATAACAAAGACATCACTGAACACAGTTTTTAAATAAAGTTCTATAAATCACACAGCACAGACCTGGTCAGTTGCAAAGACATGGTAAAATTCCTCACCAATGGACAAAGAATTTTATTAAAGGGGTTGATGCCTAAAAGGATAATATTTCCCAGTAAGTTAAATGAGTTATTATTCACAAAATGCCTGGCATAGAGTCAGTGAGGTACATAGGTGTACTACATAAATAAAAAGGAATGATACAGATGTTATGAACTGCCTACCAACCAAAGGAATCAGCAGGCTAATCCTGAAAAGTATTCCAGTCATCAGGGTTTGAAAGCAAATTCCTTCTCTTTGTGCAGCATGATAAATTTACTGAAGCTTTTCACATGCACTATTCTTTTTGAGTGATATTAACCATTCCCAGACATAAATGAGAAAGGTTTTTGTGTGTGTGTGTGTGTGTGTTTGTTTTTAACAAGAGAATTGTGAAATTCAGGGAAGGTTAATAAATGTTCATAAAGACAAAAATTCAAAATTGATCGCAATTCCACGAGAGTGAGAAACCATCCATGTCTGTTAAAGAAACTCCAGCAACGTGGGATGCCTCGGTGGCTCAGTCGGTTGAGCGTCTGCCTTGGGCTCAAGTAATGATCCGAGGGTCCTGGGATCGAGTCCCGCTTCCGGCTCCCTGCTCAGCGGGGAGGAGCCTGCTTCTCCCTCTGCCTGGCACTCTCCCCCTTCTCTCTCTCCTCTCTCTCTCTCTCTGACAAATAAATAAATACAATCTTAAAAAAAAAAAAAAAAAGAAACTCCAGCAACAGAACTGTTGAGCCATTTCGCTGTATCAAGGTACTCCTATTTCAAAATGTGCCTTCAAGAGTAAGAAATAAGAGATGAATTTAGGATTCTGTTGGGAAAAGAGCTTGTTTATTTGCACCACAGCCATTCCTAGGAAATACCTCGTGGAAAAACCTACAAAGTTATGAACATCTTAATGCACCTCTTGGAACACATACAGAATACCACTCAGGGCTTTAAGCCAGAGTGTATTTTATTCCTATCAGTAAAAACTAGTTATCTAACATCAAGTACGCACAATTTCTGAGGAAGTTTCTTGAATCTGTTGCAGGGGATCAACGCCATGCAAGCCCTTTGGCCCAGGGAACTTCTCAGGGACGACTTCCCACTTGCTGGAAGGCAGCTGCAGCTCAAAGGTTAAAGACGCTGTATTCAGCTGTGTTAGCATCACCCGGGAGCTTACTCCAGCTAGCCGCCTGCCCTATGTTGGCCAGCCTTCCTCTCAGGAGCCAGCATGATATCATGGATGGAACAGAGTCTTCGGAATCAGATAAGCTGGGGTTAAATTCTGAGTCCGTCATCTTCTAGCTATACAACTTTGGGCACGTGACCTAACTTCTCTGTGCCTAGGGTCCTCATCTGTAAGAACATGGACATCTTCATGAGCTTCAAGGTTCCTTGAAGATCATTTAACCAAATGATCAGGCACAGTACCTAGGACACATGTCTTAGTTTCCCCTCTTTCCATCCCTCCTCCCCCAAGCCTGATCTCCAGTCCCCGCCTGAGACTGAATCCAGGGGTTCTCTTTCACTGTGTCCAGCACACAATTTCAGTACAATTACTTAGTGAGAGGCCATCTCCTTCCAGGGCAGAGCCCACAAGCCATGGCGAGATTCCCCAGACAAGAAGAAGGAGAGCACAGATAGGCTCACATTCTTGGCGAAGAACAACTCAGCAGGAGACATTGGTCAAGAAGGAGCGAGGTGAATTAAATATTATCCTGTGAGCCCAAACCGCAGGGGGTGAAGAGTTTGTCCCCTGTGAAGGTAAACACAGACCAGGGAAGCTCAACTTCTTCCAAGGAGGTCACCACAGCTGGTGATTTCTTAACGAGATTCACAAACAGCCACACACAGGTAAAGTTCTCAGGACACTCACAAAATGCCTGGCATAGAGTCAGTGAGGTACATAGGTGTACTACATAAATAAAAAGGAATGATACAGATGTTATGAACTGCCTACCAACCAAAGGAATCAGCAGGCTAATCCTGAAAAGTATTCCAGTCATCAGGGTTTGAAAGCAAATTCCTTCTCTTTGGACATTCTGCCCTGGGCAGAATGTCCAAAGTACAAGTTCAAGTCAAGAGATTCAAAAGCATCCTAGCTCATCCCAGACGGCAAATGTTCTCAAAGCACGGGATCCAGCCACAGGGAAATGAACAGAAAAGGTTTCTAAATCAGACGGTTCCTGGAGATTCCTAGGTATGCTACAATTTGCAAGCAGCTTCTAAAGAAGTTCATTTCTTTGAAAGCGCTTATGTCTTTAAAAAGGTAGTGTATGCAATCTGAGAATCAGATTGTCTTTAATGCCTGCCTCCTTCCCTTAGAAGCTGTGCAGCCTTGGGCAAGTCAACTTAACCCCTGGGCCTGACTTTTCTCCTCTGGAAGTGTATGAATAAGAGTCTCTGCCTCCCTGGATTATGGTGAGGATTGAATGAGATAATGCCCTGTGTACTGCGATGTAATGGGTGCTTTGTCAACAAGGTATTAATACCAAAAACTCCTTGCCTGAGAACGAAGGGCCCTTGGTACTGCTGCTGCTGAGCACTTGGCAAATCTCTGAACGATCCTTTTGAATTGCGACTTTCTCATTTGTGAATCACCCTAATGTGATTCTCCTTTAATTACAGAGCTTTTTTTTTTTTTTTTTTTTTTTTAAAGAAGACGAAGAAAAGCAAGGCACAGCATTACTTTAAGGATGAAGGGCAAAAAAACATTTAAGAAATACATCTGAATACTAAGAATTGAAAACCCATTCTGCCTGTGTGTTGGGGAGAAACGGGGTGTGTTAGCGACCCCCCTCCCCACTATCTATGGCACAGCTTTGACTAATGAGCACACGTGAAATAAAAAAACATCCTGGATGCTTCTCAGGCCTGCTGCTTGCTTAGATATTTCTGCCTAGTGATGGAGGCAAATGCAATTCAGCTTGCTGAGTGTAGGAAAAACCAGCCCCAGGCCCACCCGACTATCTTTCAGTATAGAATGTATTTTGCTCTTTTGCAGTCCGTTGACATTGCTCAGAAAAAAAATCCCTTTATGGGTTTCTCCCTTTCCAAAACGTGGGTTCGTTCTCTTTTCCCAGAAACAATCCTGTTTATTTAGTTGCAGCTACAACAGAGACACAGCGAGGCCTTCAGAAACATCAGCATGCCTGCCATTTCCATGCTTCTGTTTGCAAGATAAATTCCTGAAACCCTGCCTTCACCAGGGAGTATTGTAGCTCCTGTCACGGGGTAAGGCATTTAGCTTAGCGTTCATTTCCCATCAGCATAATTTAAACAACTTCATAAAATATAAATGGCATGAAATGGAAATGAACTTGTTTCGGTGGCAGGTGCCTCTGTTGGATGGGAGGAAGTTAGTGCCATGGTTACAAGCTCACTGGGTACCCTGCCAGGGCCTTCGACATAAAACACCGAGGCTGGACGCCACCCATATTCTAGGGAAATGAACACAATTGCTCCAGAATGGTACAATGATACCTTTTCCACAAATGTCAGAGAGATTTTTCCCCCCCACCCCCACAGGGAAGAAAGGAAATCAGAAGATTGAATATTACTGTCCTGGCAGTGATCGTGAGATGAGTTATCTCGAGGAAAGACTTTTCTAGAGCAGGAAAGAAGTTCTAACCAATATAACTACTTCTAAGGGAAGGCTATGTCCTGCTTCTTGATACCAGTGATAGGTCAAGACACAGAGTCCCCTTTGGGACACGTGATTAGTCTTTTCCGCCCAAGCCTTTCGAGTGGTTCTTCTTACCTCCTGTTACATTTCTCTGGGTCATGCCATTGCTCATCCTTGGGAGACAGAGGGCGAGGGGCAGGGGGCGGGGATTTCATTCGTTCATTTATAAAATATTTGCATTTTCCTATGTGCCATGGATTTTCTACTCACGATGAATACAAAGATGAATAGGGCAAATCACTAGGTTTCTAATTTTTAACTTCAGTCAGCTTATGGCATTCTGAGGCATCTCTATGAAACATCTAATAACTAGTAAAATCATAGCCTTTGTCTAAAGAATTGTCCCAGGTCTCTTTTGTATCTGACTGATCAGTGGAATCAGGTAAGCTAGACTGCGCTGAAATGTGGGATTCTCTACTTCTACTTGACGCTTAAAGACTGTCAACGCTTTGATTTGGGCTGCCTTTTGAAGGAAGCTGTCTCCCCATCTCACACTAAATCTGAGTTCTTGACCTCCCCCCGCAACAAGCCTACTCCCCTTCCCCCCCCAGCCCGTTTAGCCTTCCCTATCACAGGGGATGGCCACTCCATTTCCCTGACTTATTGGGCTGAATCCTTTAAGTGGGTCCTGGACTCTTCTCTTTCTCTGACACTTCACGTCCAGTCTGTCACGAAATCTCAATTGTCTCTACCTTCCAAATGCATCTGGAATCTGATCTCTGCTCCCTACCTCTCTGCTACCTCCCTGGCTCGAACTACCATCTTGTGCCCACATTATGACAGAGCTTCCTATAAAGTCCCTCCTTCTACCTTTGCCATCCTATAGTCCATTCTCAACAAGGCAGTTCAAAATGCAAGTCAGATCATGTAGGTCCCCTTCCCAAATGCTTGTAATTAGGCTGTCATCAACATGGTCAGAGTAAGAGCCAAAATCTTCATAAAGACTGAGGTCTGGTCCCCGGCTTGACCTCTTCCACCCCCCTCCCTGCCCCCACTGTGTCATACCAGCAGCCTCTTTGCTGGCCCTGAACACATCTGCTGTGCTCCAACATAATGGCATTGTGCTTGAATTACCTTTTGCCTCTGTTCCTTTGCCTAGAAGGTTCTTCCCCCTGGTATCTTCATGGCTGACTTCATTTCTTTCAGGTCTTTGCTCAAAAGTTACCTTATCCCTGAGATCTACCCTAACCACCCTAAAACTGTAACCTTCTGCCCTTTCTCAATTCACTCAGCACAACCGTCCTCTTTACCTGCTTAGTTTTCTTCCCCCACCACATTTACCACTTTCTCACCTACCATGAAACTTATCTCTGTCTTGTGTTTAATATCTGATGCCCTCATGGGTTGCGCTATGTAACTGCTTCTTGCCCAAGAGCTGTGAGAAGTTAAATGTGTCACTTCCAGGTTAAAGCATTTAATTGCTGGTGTGAGGCATTCTAGAACTCTCTTGTCTTCTGCATGGAGATCAGCAATGCTTGTGGATGGTGTATTTGATCCCTGAGTTATTCCAGTGAGAACCCTCCCACCTTCCCCACTCTATCAAACTATGACAGACGTAAGGCATGAGCAAGAAATAAGCCTTGTTGTCTTGCCATTGAGACTTGGGGGTTGTTTGAGAGCACAGCACTATCTAACCTACCCTAATCGATGCGTGGAAGATGGAGAAATTACTTCCCCAGTGTCACACAGCCAGGAAGTCCAGACATGCCTCTATGACACATAACAAATTTCTGAAGGTATGTTGGAAACACAACGGCCTGAAAGTCAAACAATACATTTGCAGGCTTTACACTGAGGACCAGTCCCAAGGAACTAAAGCAATTTATAAAACCCTACATATGATCTGTGCAGAGGCTGCCTTCTTCAGATTCAGGCAACTCGGCACAGGAGGGGTTGCCCCCAGCAGGGTTACCAGCTGTCTGTGCATCTCCCTTTCCCACTGGAGAGGAAACCACTCCCAGCAAATACCAGGAGAAATCTCCCTAACAAGCTGCCTCAGGGGCTGGACAGACCAGCACAATCATTTTCCACACTTTGGCGGGCATCAGAATTGCCCAAAGGGCTTGTTAAAACACGAGCCGCTGGGCCCCACGCCAGTGGGTGTGGAACGGGCCTGAGAATTTGTATTTCTTACACCCTTCCACACGATTCTTGATGAAACCGGTCCAGGGACTACACTTGAGAACCATTAACAACAATGAGCAGACCAAGTATCAACTCAAAAAAACAAACCGAAACAAAAAAACAAGTATAGAAGAGAAAATATTTTTGCTAAGAATTTCCAAATCTCCAAATTTCCAAATCAGATCAGTCATCACAAAAAACAGAACTTTCTTAAACCGCTTTTATGGTTTGGGATTAGGGAAGTACGCATCCCCTTGCTCAGGACACTCCTGGTTCACACCCACTGTTCCAGCATTTGTGTGTCAATGGCCCTTTCTTGCATTCTTGCTAGTGTTGAGGTCTGGGTAAGTTACACGACTGTTCTGTTTAGGCCTGTTTACATTTTTGTACATTTGACTTACGTATGAGAAATTGTTATATGATGGTTTAGCGTCTCAAAGGTCTTACCTTTTTTTTTTAAGATTTATTTATTTAAGAGAGAGAGAGTACAAGCACGAGTCAGGGAAGAACAGAGGGAGAGAATCCTCAAACAGACTCCTCGCTGAGCACGGAGCCCCACACAGAGCTCCATCTCACAACCCCGAGATCATGACCTGAACCAAAACCAAGAGACAGAGGCTTAACTGACTGAGCCACCCAGGCGGCGCCCCTAGGGCCTCAAAGGTCTTAATCCCACCCAGGTTGCCATTCTGTGGGGAGAAAGATACCTGTGGTCCCAGCTGAGGGAACAACTCTGGGCCCTGGTTCCTGACCTCGGGACTTCTGCTGATTTCATGGGGGTTACAGGGTAAGGATGGAGGTGGGAGGGGTGGGTGTCGAGCAAGGGCTCCCTCCCCTCCCCCTTACTGGCCAGCATCCTGCAAGAGCTAGGGATCAGCCTGGCTCACCGATACATGCAATACAAAATCCAGCACAGAGAAAACTTCTGGGGTGGTGAGGTATATAATGTAGAAAAAACAATGACTGTCAGAAAAATGAAGATCTCAGTATGCACCCCTCTCCCCCACAGTAATGGGAATAGGACCAGAATTAATCTTCCTGCTAACTGGCCACTGCCATTTTATTCTCCCAGCTGGCTCTCAAGCCTCCAAGAAGGCAAACACGTGCTTTTTGCCAACCTTGTTAATACTCTTCATAGAGGTTCACATTGCTGGATTGGAGTATCTGAGGACTAAAGAGGGTGGGTCTGCAAGGGGGCATTTACTCCCCACCTGAGAAGCCCCGCAGGGACCACCCTCTTTCTGAGTCAGAGGGAAGGATTCCTTGATATAAATTATAGTGTGGGTGTGTCGGCTCAGGGACGAGAACAAAGCTTTGTCCTTCTACCGCCTTTTAAGAGCACCTAATTACTTCCAGGTTTCTAGACAGTGTCACAACACAGTGATTAAGGTAGTGGGAGAGGCACTTTTTCAGCTAGGCTGTTACATACCTACTTTTAAAAAAAAATTATTATTGAAGTTTAGTTGACATGCATTATATGAGTTTCAGGTGTACACCATAGTGATTTGACAATTCTATACATTATTCAATGCTCACCACGAGCGGCTACTTCTTGATAACTGTGGGAGTCCTTACTTGAAGCAATCTATCTGAGTTGAATGCTACACCTAAAGATGCATACAGATGACTACAGCTTTAGTTCAGTGGAACTTCTATAGAGTGAAAGATCTGCCCCTAACTGGCTGCACAGCCTTTCAACATTCCAGGCTGTTAGCTAACTTGACTCCACACTCGTCCTGCACGATTCAGACCATGCAGTATTGCTGTATCTGGTGTCAGGTAAACAGAAGTTCACAAAAGGCAGAGAGGGAAAGTCGAGGGGGGAAGCCAACTGGAAGCATGAACGAAAAGAGGGAGAAGACATGTGTCACCCCCACATTAAGAGAAACAGCAGAATTTACCGGTATTTACTAGATACTTGCTTTATATAAACACTCTGCTTATTGTAAACGCAGTTAAATGGATAATTTCTGCCCTGTGGGAGTTGCATTCTATCACGGATGACCTAAATTCAGCCAACACTCTTTTCACAACTGCCACCACCCCCACACAGCCAGAGACGGTTCTGGTGGCCATAGCGAAAGACAGCACGCTGGGTGCTGTCAACAACAGAAGTTGTTGTGGTTCCGAAGCTTCTCATGGTTCTGAAGGACCACTAGTCCGAGGTCGAGGTTCAAGCAGGGTTCAGTTTCTAGTGAGGACTCTTTCCCTGACTTGCAGATAGCCACCTTCCTGCATGTCTTCAGGTGGGGGCAGGGAGTGAGAGGTGGGGGTTTAGGGGGAAGGTGGGATCTCACTCTTCCCTCTTCCTATAAGCCACAGCCCTTTCAAATTCGGGCTGCACCCATCGGACCTCATTTAACCTTTATTCCCTCCTAATGACCGTATTTCCAAATACAGTCACATTGGGGGTTAGGGCTTCAACCAATGAATTGGCGGGGGCGCAATTCAGTCCACAGCATTCCACACACACGGCACGCTAAGCCAAGAGCTAATGGGATGGGGAGACCACTGGTGATCAAACATTTACACTGAGGATAAGCTTCTTGAAGCAGGCCCACCGTATGCTCTGGGAGGCGTGCTGACAGTCTGCTGGAGGGAGAGGTCAGTGTGAGCTCTCTCCATTGAGCCAGGAAAGGCTTTCTAGAGAACTGGGGATTTCTGGTGCTATCTGGAGGGCAGAAAAGACAGATTTAAGTGATAACAGGGAGGATAATAATTCGAGCGGCAGCAAGCAGCATGAGAGGGATCAGAATTAGAAGAAAGAAAGAAACACGGAGAGGCCCGTCGGGGAGGGTTTTCCTATTTTCCCTTTGCTTTTCTAAAGTGGTTTTTAAGTGGTTTGCCTTTGTGTTCCTAACGTAGGAAGCTCATCAAAACCAGCTGTGTGTAGGTGTTCACTTTTCTTTTACTCCCCCTGTGCACTTCTGTCTGATGCTCCCTGGGGGTCTGTCTCCCTGCTTCATTTTCTTATGTTATTTCCAACTCTCTCCAGGCTGCCTGATTTACTCACCCTCTATCCTTACTCATCTAGTTCCAACCCCGTTGCTTCCCACCCCCAATTAATTTGTTTAGTAGCATCCTGGCCCCTGCTAATACATATCCCCCTCAGTGGCCTTACCTTGATCTTCTCTCTAAAAAAGTGGGCACAGGGGCACCTGGGTGGCTCAGTGGGCTAAGCGTCTGACTCTTGATTTTGGCTCAGGTCATGATCTCAGGGTCGTGGGATTGAGCCCTGTGTCCGGCTCCACACTCAGCAGGGAGACTGCTTGAGATTCTCTCCCTTCCTCTCCCTCTGTTCTTCCCCCTGCTTGCACATGTGCACACATTTGCTCTCTTTCTCTCTAAAATAAATAAATAAATCCTTAAGAAAATAAATTTTAAAAAGTGGGCACAGGTGATTAAAAATCAAGCAAACTCTTTTTTAAATGTGAGAACCCCATCTTTGGGTGCATTCTGCTGACTTGGCCCAGAATGTAAGCTAAATGTTGTTTCACCACGGAGATAGGCACATGACTGTATCCTACTCTCCTTTTCCCACCTTTGCCTACATTTTAGGAGCCAGGAAGCACACAGTATATTCATTTGTTTTAAGAAATCTATCTCACACACACAAAAAGATGAATACGAATACGTGAGGTGATGGACATGTTAATTTGCTAGATGGGGGGAGGGGACACATTCACAATATATACATCTATCAAATCACCACCATCTATATTTTAAATAGCTTATAATTTTATTTGTCAATCATACTTAGATAAAGCTGAATTTTTTTTAAAAAGAACACAAAACAGAAACATAAAGGAATTTCAGTGCGCACACACACACTTGCATGAGCACACACATGCCCAAGAATGCCTCTTTCCAGGGCACCTGGGTGGCTCAGTCAGTTAAGCATCTGATTCTTGATTTCAGCTCAGATCATGATCTCGGGTTCATGAGCTCGAGCCCCCAGTTGGGCTCCATGCTCAATGTGGAGTCTGCTTGAGATTCTCTCTCTCTCTCCTTCTGCTCCTTCCCTGCTTGCGCTCTCTCTCTCTCTTTCAAAAAAACCAAAAAATGAATGTGTCTTTTCTTGGTGATTGGGACTCTCAGGAGCCACATCAAAGCAGTTGCTTCCAAATTAGCATGAGCTCTGATGAGCCTAGAGTCTGTCAGGTCTCTCCTTTCCCACCCCGCACAGACCCGTTCACTTCTACTGAGAAAGATGACAGTGTGATTTGGTCCAGAGCTTTGGAAGTCTTGATTTTAGGGCCCTAGTGTATTAAAACAGTACTGCTCTCTCCTCTGCAGCCTTATACCACAGAATGGCTTGAAAATGGGAGAGTAAAAGCACCATTAGAGCGATCTCTTTGATTTAGGCCACGGTCTTCAGAAAGTTTCCTAATAAATTATGAATATGACCTCTGGGAGTACATGATTAACCCATCAGCAAAGATTGTTTTTGTTGCTTTGCTTGGAAAGGAGATGGAAGATGTGTCATGTTGGGGAGGTGGGGTTGTCTGGCAAGGTCTGAGAAGGCAAAGTAAAGGGAGACAGTTACAGGACAACTGGGAATTTCCTGGAGATCACTTCTGCTGACATCACAATATCGCCTGAGAAGGTCCTGCCGGGCTTCTCGTTCTGGGACCATCCCTCCCTAGCAGAGGGACCTCCAGCAAGTCCTGAGGCTCCAGAAACCTTAGTTTCCCAGTTTCCCTGTACAACCCCATATTCTTGGGTCAATTTACTGTTATAAAAATACATTCAAGATTTAAACCTCAAATGGGCCTTCAACAATGCCTGGAATTTTTTCCATCATTTCCTGCATAAACTGCATCTCCCACTTTCCACAGTGACTACTGGAAACATTTCTAATCTCACTTCATATTACTCAGAAGATCAAAGCTTTCCAAAGGAACCCTCATAAAAATAACACACCCACTGACCTACACAACAATCCTCATCTTCTCTCTTGTTAGATTAAAGGAGTTATTCCTTCTATCATTTAAGCTTTTGCTCTCTCTCCTCAGGATCATGACATGGTTATTTATTTTCCTCTCCCATTTAGTCAACCAAACCCTTTCAAATAGACCCTTCAACATTTTTTTTAATTTTTAAAAAAGATTTTATTTATTTATTTGCCAGAGAGAGTGAGCACAAGCAGGGGGAAGCAGCAGGGAGAGGGAGAAGCAGCTCCCTGCTGAGCAAAAGCCTGATGTGGGACTCGATCCCAGGAGCCTGGGATCATGACCTGAGCCAAAGGCAGACGCTTAACTGACTGAGCCACACAGGTGTCCCCCTGTGAACGTTTAAATATGTGCAAACTTGGGCTCAGCTGGTTAAGCATCTGACTCTTGATTTTGGCTCAGGTCATGATCTCAGAGTCCTGAGATTGAGCCCTGCGTCAGGCTCCATGCTGGCGTGAAGCCTGCTTAGGATTCTCTCTCCTGCTCTCTCTGCCCCTCCCCCACGCACCACTTGCACATGCTCTTTCTCTCTAAAAAAATTAAAATTAAAAAAATAATAATAAATAAATGCAAACTTTACGTCTTCAAGTAACGCTTTCTGATCCTCACATTCTACTCCAGCTCCCAGTACATTTTCATGTTCCCTAAACTTTCAGTCTTCCTTTATCTCTCTTCCTACTCCACCTCCATGAGTCTGGAATCCTGGCCAACACACACCCATATTGCTAACTCACTCGGCTCTCAGCATTAGATGGTGTCAGTCCCTTCCTTCTGAAACCTCCCTTCCCTTGATGCCCATGATCCCACCACCCTAGTTTTTCCCTTATCCCTCTATTATCTCTTCACACTCTTTTCTAGGCTGATGCTGCTTTTTCCTTCAGGATCAGTTCTAATATTTCATATCTTCTCACTTTATACCTTTTGCTAGGCAACTTTACCCACCCTCTATAGCTTAGACCCTTCAGACCAGTATATCTAAGTGCCGACTTGACATGTGGACTTCAAGGCTGCAAAGACATCAAACCTACCCTATCCAAGATCCATTTTCTCTCACTACAGCCTTTTCTCTCTCATTGAAAGATGTATCTGTGGAAATAAAAAAGATCACCCAAATGAGAGCAAGTAAAGACTACAATTCACTCTTGAACAATGCAAGGGTAAGGGGCACTGAACCCCCGTGCAGTTGAAAATCTGTGCATAACTTCTGACTCCTCCCCAAACTTAACTACTAATAGCCTACCATTGACCAGAAGCCTTACCTATAACATAAACGGTTGGTTAACACATATTTTGAATATACACTATATACTGTTTTATAATAAACTAAGCTAGAAGAAAGAAAATGTTAAGAAAATCATAAGAAAGAAAAAATATATTTACAGGGGTGTAGTGAATGTACTGAAAAAAGAATCCACATGTAAGTGTATCCATGCAGTTCAAATTGATGTTGTTCACGGGTCAACTGTATTTATTAAGAGTAAGGGAATCAGCCACCATTATTGGTGTTTGGCAGAGACTCAAAGGCAGGCAGAGGAGTAAGAATGTTTCATAGTGGAGGAGAATAAAAAAAAAGGCTTCAAGTATGCCCTGATTAGAGGCTGTTGGCATGGGGAAATGTAGGCGAGCTAACTAGACGTGGGCGTCTTATGTGATTGGTTAGGGTGCCTATTTAGCTTTCTCCAGTTGGTGCTATACTGGAAGTGGAGGCAAAAATTAGGAAAGATGTTAGTTGTTAATCAAGCCTGGGCCATTTGGGGCCAATTGTTACAGGGATTATTGTTTGTTTCCTAAATGGGTTGCTAGAGCCAGTTGTCTGATTTCCTGGACTGGTACTCTATATATAGTAGGTTAGCTTCCTGGGCTGGTTGCTGCAGGATCAGAATTCTGCTGGGTCAGAATTCTATTTTATATATAGTCTTCCCATTGCCCATTTGTATATATAGTCTCTCAACTCCATCTGTCCAGCTGTGTAAAGCAGAAGCTAAGGACGCAATATAGCAATGATGATAAGAATATGAGTTCTGGAATCACACTGTTTATTTCCTAGGTCCAGCACACATGAGCTGTGCACACTGGATAAGGTACTTAAGTTTTATTTTAATTTTAGTTTACTTAAACTAAAAATCAGGAGAACGAGAGACTTATCCACGTCTGACACAGTTATTGCCTAACCAAAAGCCACTACCCACACTTTTCTTTTTTTTTAAATTTTTTATTGTTATGTTAATCACCATACATTACATTAGTTTTTGATGTAGTGTTCCATGATTCATTGTTTGTGCATAACACCCAGTGCTCCATTCAGAACGCGCCCTCTTTAATACCCATCACCAGGCTAACCCATCCTCCCACCCCCCTCCCCTCTAGAACCCTCAGTTTGTTTTTCAGAGTCCATCATCTCTCATGGTTCGGCTCCCCCTCCGATTTCCCCCCCTTCATTCTTCCCCTCCTGCTATCTTCTTTTTTTTTTTTTCTTAACATATATTGCATTATTTGTTTCAGAGGTACAGATCTGTGATTCAACAATCTTGCACAATTCACAGCACTCACCATAGCACATACCCTCCCCAGTGTCTATCACCCAGTCACCCCAACCCTCCCACCCCCCACCACTCCAGTAACCCTCAGTTTGTTTCCTGAGATTAAGAATTCCTCATATCAGTGAGGTCATATGATACATGTCTTTCTATGACTGACTTATTTCTCTCAGCATAATACCCTCCAGTTCGATCCACGTCATTGCAAATGGCAAGATATCATTCCTTTTGATGGCTGCATAATATTCCATTGTATATATATACCACTTCTTCTTTATCCATTCATCTGTCAAAGGACATCTTGGCTCTTTCCACAGTTTGGCTATTGTGGACATTGCTGCTATAAACATCGGGGTGCACGTACCCCTTCGGATCCCTACATTTGTATCTTCAGGGTAAATACCCAGTAGTGCAATTGCTAGATCGTATGGTAGCTCTATTTTCGACTTTTTGAGGAACCTCCATACTGTTTTCCAGAGTGGCTGCACCAGCTTGCATTCCCACCAACAGTGTAGGAGGGTTCCCCTTTCTCCGCATCCCCGCCAACATCTGTCGTTTCCTGACTTGTTAATTTTAGCCATTCTGACTGGTGTGAGGTGGTATCTCATTGAGGTTTTGATTTGGATTTCCCTGATGCCAAGCGATGTTGAGTACTTTTTCATGTGTCTGTTGGCCATTTGGATGTCTTCTTTGGAAAAAGGTCTGTTCATGTCTTCTGCCCACTTCTTGATTGGATCATTTGTTCATTGGGTGTTGAGTTTAAGAAGTTCTTTATAGATTTTGGATACTAGCCCTTTATCTGATATGTCATTTGCAAATATCTTCTCCCATTCTGTCGGTTGTCTTTTGGTTTTGTTGACTGTTTCTTTTGCCATGCAAAAGCTTTTTATCTTGATGAAGTCCCAATAGTTCATTTTTGCCCTTGCTTCCCTTGCCTTTGGTGATGTTTCTTGGAAGAAGTTGCTGCGGCTGAGGTCGAACAGGTTGCTGCCTATGTTCTCCTTTAGGATTTTGATGGACTCCTGTCTACCCACATTTTCTAAAAGTGTTAACAGCATTAACTAGTAGCTATGTGCTTGGTCCAAGGATAATCAGGAATGGCACATTATAAGTAACAGAGCCTAAAAGGAGAATTTGATTGAAAGAAGAAAAGAGATGGGGGTGCTGAGAACTCTAAGATTCCAAGTTAATAAGCTTTCAATGTCAAAATGTTTGGATTGGTTATTGCCTTATTACTTTAGAATGAAGACAATTTTACTAACAAGGCTGATACTAAAATAAGGAAAACTCAGCCTGTTCTTCTGTGTTAGCCTTGCAGAATTCAGTATAGTCTTTTAAGAGTCAAACTTGCAAAGAGAAGCTCTTTCTGCCAATAGCTGGAAATTTAAATCAACTAAGACTTCTATAATTTGAAACCTTGTAGTGTTAAAATACATTAATTCTCACCTCAAATTAGTGTAAACCCACAGACAGAGGTAAGAAGTACACTGTTGAGAAAACTATGCACCCCCGCCCCACCCAACCCTGCTGCATCTTCCAAGCATCTCCTCTTAGTTATTTTCTGCTTGATGAAGGGGAAAAGTAATGGCAAAGACAAGCTTAAAAGAGGTGCTTTCCTATACTACTAAAGATACTATTTCATATTTTAACTGGAGCCATTAAAACAAAAGCTACTGGGAGTAGCCGAAGAGATGGACAAATGACCAGAAGACAGATATTTCCAAGGATTACACACAAGGAGATTGTTGGCTCTGATCTTACCATATGGAGCAGATGGCTCCATAGTGGATGGCTAAAACTGTGTGGCTCAAAAGGACATTCTACCCAATACATATACAGATATCACTCCGAAAGATAACAGATAAGAAAGATCTTAAGGCAGAACCAGGAAGACCAGACTGGCTGAATGACCTCTACCAGAGTGGAGAGTTCTCAACTTTCCTGTAAAATGAGATATGATATATGCCATTTTTCAACATCTGTGTCACTTCTCATCTTTCCCTTCTTCTGAAAAGTACTTTTAACTGTAGCCATCCACTTACTTCTTTGACATAGCAATCTGGTATAAATGGGGTTGAACAACTTGTCTTCTACAGTTTGAGGACCTGAACATGAGAAATCATTTCCAGACATGATGCGGGGGAATACCGTCTCACCAGGGACCCCAGCAGAATAAATAACTGCTGAGGATTTAAAATCTTCTTCATAGGAGAGGAGGCAAGTGTATTTTATGTAGATACGCCATTCTTCGATGAGTGTGTGGGGTGATGGATGTTATGGGCCTTGGGCAGTAACGGAGGTGGACTCTGGCAGATGCTGCTGGCAGCCAATTCAACAGTCATTCTCATTCTGTCTCCCCTCCCTCACTGCTTTCTCCCTGATAAAATATTATGTCCATGTATAAATTGATCATGTGCTTAGGGCAACTTGAGTCTCATTTCAGCCCTATGGTAAATCGTTATTAGTCTGAGCCAATCTTGGCAATTCCATTTCCTTACCAGCAATTGTTTTAGGAATGAGTATGTGATACAATTCTGGCTAATAAGATACAATAATAAATAGGCTGAGAGGTTTCCACAAATATTTTTCTTGCCTTTAAAAAAACTAACAGAAGGGAACTTACTCAACTTGATAAATATTTATAAAAAATCTACAGCTAACATCATACTTACTAGTGAGAAAATCAAGCCTTTCCCACTAAGATCAGCAAAAATGTCCCCTCTGACCACTCCTTTTCAATATCATATTTAAAGTTCTAACTAATGCAATAAAAAAAGGAAATAAGAGATATATAAATTGGGGAGGAAAGCATAAACCTACCTTTTTAGATAACATGATCATAAGTGATCATAGCAAGGTTACAGGATATAAGATTAATATACAAAAGTGAATTACTGTCCTATATATTAGCAATGACAGAGTGAAATTAAAAATTTTAAAGACCATTCATTTTAGCATCCAAAAAAAGGAAATGCCTAGGTATAAATCAAAGAAAATATGTATAAGATCTCCAACAAGAAAGTTATAAAACTCTGATGAAAGAAATCAAAGACAAACTAAATACCCATTTTGCCCACTTCCCCACCCACCTTTCCTTCTGGGAACCATCAGTTTGTTCTCTGTATTTATAGGTCTGATTTCTCCTTTCTGTTTGTTTATTCATTTGTTTGGTTTTTTAGGTTCCACATATAAGTGAAATCACATAATAATTGTCTTTCTTGGTCTGATGTATTTCACTTAGCATAATACCCTCTAGGTCCATTCATGTTGTTGCAAGTGATAAGACTTCATCCTTTTTTATGGCCACAAATACTCCAGTGTGTTTGTGTGTGTGTGTGAATGTGTGTGTGTATACACACATCTTCCTTATCAATTTGTCTATAGATGGACACTTAGATTTCTTTTATATATTGGCTATTGTAAAGTGCTGCAGGAAACATAGGAGTGCATTTATCTTTTTGAATTAGTGGGAGAAGGGGACTGAGAGATACTAGCTTCCAATTATAGAATAAAGAAATCATAGGAGTAAAAGGCACAGCATAGAAAATATAGTCAATGATATTGTAATAGAGCTGTGTGGTGACAGATGGTAGCTACACTTGTAGCGAGCATAGCTTAACTTACAGACTTGTCAAATCACTATGTTGTATACCTGAAACCAATAGAACATTGTGGCTCAACTATACTCAAATTAAAAAAAAAAGATTTAAGGAAAAAAAGACAAATTAAATAAGTAGAGAGATACTCAAGGAGATAAAGCTATAATATTGTTGAGAGGTCAGTTTTTCCCAACTTGATTTATACATTCAATGTAATCCTGATAAAAATCCCCACAAGTTATTTTGTGGATGTTGACAAACTGGTACTGAAGTTTATATGGAGAGGCAAAACCCCCAGAATAGCCAACACAATATTGAGGGAAAAGGACAAAGCAGAAAGAAGGACACTGCTGGACTCCAAGACTAACTATAAAGACACAGTGATCAGGACAGTGTGGTATTGGTAAAGAACAGACACATTGTTCAACAGAACAGAATAGAGAACCCAGAAATAGACCCACATGAATATAGTCAAGTGATCTTTGACAAAGGAGCAAAGATAATACAATGGGGAAAGATAATGTCTTCAACAAATGGTGCTAGAACAACTGAATATCCAATTGCAAATAATAAATCTAGACATGAACTCTAGAAGATTCACAAAAATTAAAATGGACCAAAGATCTAACTGTAAAATGCAAAACTATAAAATTCCTAGAAGAGACCATAGGAGAAAACTTCAATGACCCTGGGTTTGGTGATGGCTTTGTAGATACAATACCAAAAGCACGATCCATGAAAGAAATAATTGATAAAGTGGACCTAATTAAATGACAAACTTCTGCTCTGAGAAAGACAATGTCAAGAGAATGAGAAAGGAAGTCACAGACTGGGAGAAAATATTTGCAAAAGACATATCTGAGGGCGCCTGGGTGGCTCAGTTGGTTAAGCGACTGCCTTCGGCTTAGGTCATGATCCTGGAGTCCCGGGATCGAGTCCTGCATTGGGCTCCCTGCTCAGCGGGGAGTCTGCTTCTCCCTCTGACCCTACCCCTTCTCATGCTCTATCTCATTCTCTCTCTCAAATAAATAAATAGAATCTTTAAAAAAAAAAAAAAGACATATCTGATAAAGAACTGTTATCCAAGACTTCCAGGGAAGGTGGCAGAGTAGGAGGACTCTAAGTGTATCTTGTCCCATGGATACAACTAGGTAACACACATCAGTTTAAGTAACCCAGAGAATGACCCAAAGACTGTCAGAACAGACTCCCCACAGCTAAATGAAGAGAAGAGGCCACCCTGAAGAGTGTAGGAAGGGTGGAGATGCAGCGGGGAGTTAAACCCTATGGGTCTGGCCACCAGAGGAAGGGGCCCATGGGCGTGGAGAGGGGAGAGAAATAGACTATCATACCGGGGAGTCCACATAGGGAAGATGAATTCCCATAACATCTGGCTTTGAAAACCAGAGGGACCAAATTTCATAAGTTCTTACAACCAGTGGGAATTAACGTCTGGAACTTCAAAAATCATCAGGCTTGCTCTGGGAGAGTGGAAATGCAATAGGAAACTGAGTCCCCACCCTTAGAGAGACAGCAAAACAAATAGCCCACGGAGATACAGCACAGAAGCCCAGTTTGAAAACCACCTGGGGTGTACAGGAAGGAGATTTATCTATTTATTTATATTTATTTATAAATTATTTTTAGAGAGAGCGCTTGCATGAGTGGGGGTCAGGGAGGAGGGGCAGAAGGAGAGGAAGAGAGAGAAAAGCAGGTTCCATGTCCAGAGCAGAGCGGGATGTGGGGCTTGATCTCATGACCCTGAGATGATGACTGGAGCCAAAATCAAGAGTCAGAGGCTGAACCAACTGAGCCACCCAGGCGCTCCCAGGAAGGAGATTTATTTACTAATCTCGGGGCATGGACTGGAGGGACAGGGATCTTTGCAAGACTTCTCCAGGAAAAAAGGAGCTGGTGGATGCCATTTCCCTCCCCAGCTCCCCAGCCTAGACATGCAGACACCTACAGGAATCAGCACAGCCCCCCACTCTCCACCTATCTTGCTAATGGTGCACCTGTGCACATAGGTGGATCCACCCCCCTCCAACTCACCTGACCTGGCAGGAATTTTCCAGGTCGCTGCAAGTCCCTTCCCACAGAGGACCAGCACGGACCTTGTTCTCCTTGGATCTGACCCCTCCAATACGCCCATGGCCAGAGCCCAACCAAAGCACTGCCGCAAGCCTGGGAGTGTGCGAGCAACCCTGACAGGGGCAGGCCCAACTCCAAGGGGAAAGGGAATGAGGGGTGAAGGGAAGGGGAGTGAGGGGAAGGTAACCACACACACACCAGTCCCACTGTGGTGCTGCCCACCAATGAAAGCTTCTCAGGGGATAGCACAGGGCAAGTGCCCTGCAGTTCAGTGCTTCAGCATCTCTGGCAAATGCCTTGACTGACTCACCTGGACGGATCATCCAAACAGAAAATCAACAAGGCAATAAGTGGCTTTAATGACACATTGGACCAGATGGATCTAACATTTTCAGAACATTCAATCCTAAAACAGCAGAATACATGTTCTTTTCAAGAACACATGGGACATTCTCCAGAACGATCACATGTTAGGCCACAAAACAAGTCTCAACAAATTCAAAAAGATCAAAGACATACCATGCATCTTTTCTGACCACAATGCTGTGAAACTAGAAATCAACTGCAAGAGAAAATCTGGAAAGAACACAAATACATGGGGGTTAAATAACATGCTACTAAACAATGAAGGGGCCAACCAAGAAATCAAAGAGGAAATCAAATCAAAGAGGAAATAAAAAAAATACATAGAGACAAAAGAAAATGAAAACACAATGGTCCAAAATCTTTGGGACACAGCAAAAGCTGTTCTAAGACAGAAATTTGTAGCAATATAGGCCTACCTGAAGAAACAAGAAAAACCTCAAACCACCTAACCTTATACCTAAAGGAGCTAGAAAAAGAACAAACAAAACCCAAAACCGGTAGAAGGAAGGAGATAATAAAGATTAGAGCAGAAATTAAAAACAAACAAACAAACAAACAGACCAATGAAACCAGGAGCAGGTTCTTTGAAAAGATCAACAAAATTGACCAAGTTTTTCGTAATACCAAGAGTATTATGAAAAATTATATGCCAACAAACAGGACAACCTAGGAGAAATGTATACATTCCTAGAAACATATAACCTCCCAAAACTGAATCAGGAAGAAATAGAAAATTTGAACAGACCTATTACCAGCAAAGAAATGGAATCAGTAATCAAAAAATTCCCAACAAACAAAAGTCCAGGATCAGATGGCTTCACAGGTGAATTCCACCAAACTTTTAAAGAAGAGTTAATACCTAATCTTCTCGAACTACACCAAAAAGTAAAAGAGGAAGGAGAGCTTCCAAATACATTCTATGAGGCCAGAATTACCTTGGTTCCAAAACTACATAATGAACCTGCAAAAAAAGAGAATTACAGGCCGAGATCCCTGATGAACGCAGATGCAAAAATCCTCAAAAAAAAAAAAAATCATACAAAATATTAGCAAACCAAACTTAACAATGCATTGAAAAAGTCATTCCCCACAATCAAGTGGGATTTATTCCTGGGATGCAAGGGTAGTTCAATATTTGCAAATCAATGTGTTATGTCACATCGATAAGAAAAAAGGATTAAAAATCATATCATCATTTCAATAGATACAGAAAAGGCATTTGACAAACAAGAAAACAACCCAATTAAAAAATAGGTCAAAGACTTTAATAGACACCTCACCAAAGAGGATACACAGGTTGCAAATAGGCATATGAAAAGATGCTCCACTTCATATGTCATCAAGGAAATGCAAATTAAAACAATAATGAAATAACACAACACACCTCTAAGAATGGTCAAAAATCATAACACTGACAATAGCAAATACTGGTGAGGATGTAGAGCAACAGGAATGCTCATTCACTACTTGCAAGACAGTTTGGCAGGATCTTACAAAACTAAATACATTCTTACCATACCATCCAGCAATCATGCTCCTTGGCATTTACCCAAAGGAGTTGAAAACATAGCCATGCACAAACCTGCACACAAATGTTCATAGCAACTTTATTCACAATTGTCAAAACTTTGACGCACCTGAAATGTCCTTTAGTAGGTGAATAAACTGTGGAACATCCACATAATGGAGTGTTACTCAGTGATAAAAATGAGCTATCAAGCCATGAAAAAACATAGAGTGATCTTAAATGCATATTACTAAGTGAAAGACACCAATCTAAAAAGGCTAGATATTGCATAATTCTAACTATATGACATTCTTGAAAAGTCAAAACTATGGAGACAATGAAATATCAGTGGGTGTCAGGAACTGGGGGTACGAGGATGAGTAGGTGGAGCACAAAGGATTTTCAGGGCAGGGAGACTATTCTGTATGACATGATAAAGGTGGATATACATTACTATACATTTTTCCAAACTCAAAGAATGTACAACACCATGAGTGAACTATAATACAAACTACAGACTTTGAGTAATCACGATGTGTCAACATAGGTTCATCAATTGCAACAAACGTAACTGTCCTGTAAGAGATGCTGATGGTGGGGTAGGCGGTGCATGTGTCGGGGAAGGAGGTATAAGGGATATCTCTGTACCCTCCTCTCAATTTTGCTGCAAACCTAAAACTGCTCTTAAGAAAATTAGGGCTTTAAAAAGAAAGTATAGTTGAGCAAATAGATATCCAACATTCTTGGAAAGAAAGACTCAATATCAAATGGAGGTCAATTCTCCCAAGTTCATTCACATATGTGACACAATTCCAATGAAAACACCAGTCAGTCTTTTTCTGAAGTCAGATAAGTCCGCCACAGAGCTTATTTGGAAAAATTAGCAAGCAAAAATTTCCAGGAAAACTTAAAAACGCAATGTTGGGGATGGCTAACAGATATTAAAATATTATATAAGCTTCTACAATTAAAATAGTATGCAATGATGTAATGAGGAGAGAGACAAACCCATAGAACAGGAAAGAAAATGTAGAAATAGACCCAAGGACAGATGAAAATTTAGAATATGATAAGTACAACATCTCATATCAGTGATGTGAGGGGAAATAAGGTTACCAAGTTTTGACAATGGAGAGAAAACAGGGAAAAAGATAAAACAGGATGAACTGCTCATACAGTAAGCCAAGACTAATTCCACGTAAGAGCAAAGAACTGATTATAAAAAAAATTTAACTCACACAAGTGCTTTCATTAATTAATTATGAGAAAAAAACCCCACTAAGTTTGATTACATAAAAGTAAAAACTTTTGCCTGACAAAAAGCATCAGGAGTAAAATAAAATGCCAAGTGACAAAAATGAGAAAAGTATTTGCAAATTAAATCATAAAGAACTGTAACCTGTAATATATAAAGGCCTTCCCAAAATTAAGACTAACAAGCCAACAGAAAAATGAGCACATGATAAGACCAGAGCTCACAGAATAAATGGCACTAATCATAGGAGAGGATGTTCTGCCATGCTTCTAATAAGGTAAATGCAAAATTAAATATAATGTGATTCCACTTGTCACCTCTCAGATTGTCAAAAACCCAAAGGCTGACAATTACCATCACTGGTCAGGCTATCACCAAGCAAACATTCATATGTTGCTCGCGGGAAGACAGAGGTACAGCATACCACCGTGGGGGGAAATCTGGTATGGCCTGCTACAGCTGCCATGTGTTTACCATTTAACAAAGCAATCCTTCTTCTGGAAATCAGTAGTGAAGATACACTGGAAAAAATATGAAAGGACGTATGAGCAGCTTACTCAATATAACACTCCTTGTAACAGCAAAAGGCTAGAAGGTACCCAAATGTCTATCAATAAAGGACTAGTCATAAGCTATGGGACAGCCAAAAATGGAGTTCTAGGCAGCTATAAAAAGAAGTGAGGAAGACCTTTTATATGAGTGATCTTACGGATATATTGTTAAGTGATAAAAATATATGGGCAGAACAATGTGTACTGCATGCTACCTTTATAAAAGAAAGAAGGGATATGCATCTACATATTTGCTTCTGTTTCCATAAAGACACAATGTAAGGATAACCCCCAAACTAGAACAGATACTTACTAAAGAAGAAGGAAGATAACAGAAGGAGACAGAGGTGGCAAGTTTTTCCTTCTGGATTTAGCTGGGTGAGTAGTGATGACCGGAGCTGCTGCAGCCAGCTTGCAACCATGATGGGAGCTACGTAAAGAATTGTCACAGTGGGGGCAGAGCAAGATGGCGGAGGAGTAGGAGACCTGGATTTTGTCTGGTCCCAGGAATGCAGCTGGATAGGGATCAAACCATTCTGAACACCTACAAAATCAACAGGAGATCAAAGAAAAGAATAGCAGCAACTCTCTGAACAGAAAAGCGACCACCTTCTGGAAGGTCTTTTCTGATTTGTTTAGAGTATATTTTCTGGGGACGTTGTTACCCTGTTAGCATTCTGTTCTCTCATTCATCTATTCTCCTCTGGACAAAATGACAAGATGGAAAAAAATCACCTCAACAAAAAGAACAAGAGGCAGTACTGACTGCCAGGGACCTACTCAATACGGACATTAGTATGATGTCGGAACTAGAGTTCAGAAAGATGATTTTAAAGATACTAGCCGGGCTTGGAAAAAGCATGGAAGTTATTAGAGAAACCCTTTCTGGAGAAATAAAAGAACTAAAATCTAACCAAGTCGAAATCAAAAAGGCTATTAATGAGGTGCAATCAAAAATGGAGGCTCTAACTGCTAGCATAAATGAGGCAGAAGAGAGAATCAGTGATATAGAAGACCAAATGATGGAGAATAAAGAAGCTGAGAAAAAGAGAGATAAACAACTACTGGATCACGAGGGCAGAATTCGAGAGTAAGCGATACCATAAGACGAAACAACATTAGAATAATTGGGATCCCAGAAGAAGAAGAAAGAGAGAGGGGGACAGAAGGTATATTGGAGCAAATCATAGCAGAGAACTTCCCTAATTTGGGAAAGGAAACAGGCATCAAAATCCAGGAAGCACAGAGAACCCCTCTCAAAATCGATAAAAATAGCTCAACACCCCAACATCTAATAGTAAAACTTACAAGTCTCAGAGACAAAGAGAAAATCCTGAAAGTAGCTCGGGAGAAGAGATATGTAACCTACAGTGGTAGAAACTATCCACAGAGACCTGGCAGGCCAGAAAGGACTGGCATGATATATTCAGAGCACTAAACGAGAAAAATATGCAGCCAAGAATACTATATCCAGCTAGGCTGTCATTGAAAATAGAAGGAGAGATAAAAAGCTTCCAGGACAAACAAAAACCAAAGGAATTTGCAAACACAAAACCAGCCCTACAGGAAATCTTGAAAGGGGTCCTCTAAGCAAAGAGAGAGCCTAAAAGCAACACAGACCAGAAAAGAACACAGACAATATACAGTAACAGTCACCTTACAGGCAACACAATGGCACTAAATTCATATCTTTCAATAGTTACCCTGAATGTAAATGGGTTAAATGCTCCAATCAAAAGACACAGGCTATCAGATTGAATAAAAAAACAAGACCCATCGATATCCTGTTTGCAAGACTCATTTTAGACCCAAAGACACCCCCAGATTGAAAGTGAGGGGGTGGAAAACCATTTACCATGCTAATGGACACCAAAAGAAAGCTGGGGTGGCAATCCTTATATCAGACAAATTAGATCTTAAACCAAAGACTGTAATAAGAGATGAGGAAGGACGCTATATCCTACTTAAAGGGTCTATCCAACAAGAAGATCTAACAATTGTAAATATCTATGCCCCTAACATGGGAGCAGCCAATTATATGAGGCAATTAATAACAAAAGTGAAGAAACACATTGACAATAATACAATAATAGTGGGGGACTTTAACACCCCCCTCACTGAAATGGGCAGATCATCTAAGCAAAAGATCAACAAGGAAATAAAGACTTTAAATGACACACTGGACCAAATGGACTTCACAGACATATTCAGAACATTCCATCCCAAAGCACAGAATACACATTCTTCTCTAGTGCCCATGGAACATTCTCCAGAATAGATCACATCCTAGGTCACAAATCAGGTCTCAACCGGTACCAAAAGATTGGAATCATTCCCAGCATATTTTCAGACCACAATGCTTTGAAACTAGAACTCGATCACAAGAGGAAAGTCAGAAAGAACTCAAATACATGGAGGCTAAAGAGCATCCTACTAAAGAATGAATGGGTCAACCAGGAAATTAAAGAAGAATTTAAGAAATTCATGGAAACCAATGAAAATGAAAACACAACTGTTCAAAATCTTTGGGATACAGCAAAGGCGGTTCTAAGAGGAAAGTATATAGCGATACAAGCCTTTCTCAAGAAGCAAGAAAGGTCTCAAATACACAACCTAACCCTACACCTAAAGGAGCTGGAGAGAGACAGCAAATAAAGCCTAAACCCAGCAGGAGAAGAGAAATAATAAAGATCAGAGCAGAAATCAATTCAATAGAAACCAAAAGAACAGTAGAACAGATCGACGAAACAAGGAGCTGGTTCTTTGAAAGAATTAACAAGACTGATAAACCCCTGGCCAGACTTACCAAAAAGAAAAGAGAAATGACCCAAATCAACAAAATCATGAATGAAAGAGGAGAGATCACAAGCAACACCAAAGAAATACAAACAATTATAAGAACATATTATGATCGGGGCGACTGGGTGGCTCAGTCGTTAAGCGTCTGCCTTCGGCTCAGGTCATGATCCCAGGGTCCTGGGATCGAGCCCCGCAGGGAGCCTGCTTCTCCTTTCCCACTGCTCCCGCTTCTGTTCCTCTCTCTCTGTCAAATAAATAAATAAAATCTTAAAAAAAAAAAAAAAGAACATATTATGAGCAACTATATGCCAGCAAATTAGATAATCTGGAAGAAATGGATGCATTCCTAGAGATGTATCAACTACCAAAACTGAACCAGGAAGAAATAGAAAACCTGAACAGACCTATAACCACTAAGGAAATTGAAGCAGTCATCAAAAAGCTCCCAAAAAACAAAAGCCCAGGGCCAGATGGCTTCCCAGGGGAATTCTCCAAACATTTCAAGAAGAATTAATACCTATTCTTCTGAAACTGTTCCAAAAAATAGAAATGGAAGGAAAACTTCCAAACTCAAAGACCCCATCAAAAAGGAGAATTACAGACCAGTATCCCTGATGAACACGGATGCAAAAATTCTCACCAAAATACTAGCCAACAGGATCCAACAGTACATTAAAAGGATTATTCACCACAACCAAGTGGGATTTATCCCTGGGCTGCAAGGTTGGTTCAACATCCGCAAATCAATCAATGTGATACACTACATTATTAAAGAAAGAACAAGAACCATATGATCCTCTCAATAGATGCAGAAAAAGCATCTGACAGAGTACAGCATCCTTTCTTAATCAAAACTCTTCAGAGTATAGGCATAAAGGATACATACCTCAATATCATAAAAGCCATCTATGAAAAACCCACAGCAAATATCATTCTCAATGGGGAAAAACTGAGAGCTTTCCCCCTAAGGTCAGGAAGGCGGCAGGGATGTCCACTATCACCACTGCTATTCAACATAGTATTGGAAGTCCTAGCCACAGCAATCAGACAACAAAAAGAAATCAAAGGCATCCAAATCGGCAAAGAAGTCAAACTCTCACTCTTTGCAGATGATATGACACTTTATGTGGAAAACCCCAAAGACTCCACCCCAAAACTGCTAGAACTCATACAGGAATTCAGTAAAGTGGCAGGATATAAAATCAATGCACAGAAGTCAGTGGCATTCCTATACACCAACAACAAGACAGAAGAAAGAGAAATTAAGGAGTCGATCCCATTTACAATTGCACCCCAAACCATAAGATACCTAGGATTAAATTTAACCAAAGAGGCAAAGAATCTGTACTCAGAAAACTACAGCATACTCATGAAAGAAATTGAGGAAGACATAAAGAAATGGAAAAACGTTCCATGCTCATGGATTGGAGGAACAAATATTGTGAAGATGTCAATGCTACCTAGAGCAATCTACACATTCAGTGCAATCCCCATCAAAATACCATCCACTTTTTTCAAAGAAATGGAACAAATAGTCCTAAAATTTGTATGGAACCAGAAAAGACCCCAAATAGCCAGAGGAATGTTGAAAAAGAAAAGCAAAGCTGGTGGCATCACAATTCCAGACTTCCAGCTCTATTACAAAGCTGTCATCATTAAGACATTATGGTACTGGCACAAAAACAGACACATAGATCAATGGAACAGAATACAGAGCCCAGAAATGAACCCTCAACTCTATGGTCAACTAATCTTCGACAAAGCAGGAAAGAATGTCCAATGGAAAAGACAGTCTCTTCAACAAATGGTGTTGGGAAAATTGGACAGCCACATGCAGAAGAATGAAACTGGACCATTTCCTTACACCACACACAAAAATAGACTCCAAATGGTTGAAAGACCTCAATGTGAGACAGGAGTCCATCAAAATCCTAAAGGAGAACACAGGCAGCAACCTCTTTGACCTCAGCCGTGGCAACTTCTTCCTAGAAACATCGCCAAAGGCAAGGGAAGCAAGGGCAAAAATGACCTATTGGGACTTCATCAAGATAAAAAGCTTTTGCAAAGCAAAGGAAACAGTCAACAAAACCAAAAGACAACCGACAGAATGGGAGAAGATATTTGCAAATGACATATCAGATAAAGGGCTAGTATCCAAAATCTATAAAGAACTTCTTAAACTCAACACCCAATGAACAAATGATCCAATCAAGAAGTGGGCAGAAGACATGAACAGACATTTTTCCAAAGAAGACATCCAAATGGCCAAGACACATGAAAAAGTGCTCAATATCACTCGGCATCAGGGAAATCCAAATCAAAACCTCAATGAGATACCACCTCACACCAGTCAGAATGGCTAAAATTAACAAGTCAGGAAATGACAGATGTTGGCAGGGATGCGGAGAAAGGGGAACTTCCCCTCCTACACTGATGGTGGGAATGCAAGCTGGTGCAGCCACTCTGGAAAACAGCATGGAGGTCCTCCAAAAAGTTGAAAATAGAGCTACCATACGATCCAGCAATTGCACTACTGGGTATTTACCCCAAAGATACAAATGTAGGGATCCGAAGGGGTACGTGCACCCCGATGTTTATAGCAGCAATGTCCACAATAGCCAAACTGTGGAAAGAGCCAAGATGTCCATCGACAGATGAATGGATAAAGAAGATGGGTGTATATATATACAATGGAATATTATGTAGCCATCAAAAAGAATGAGATCTTGCCATTTGCAACGACGCCGATGGAACTGTAGGGTGTTATGCTGAGCGAAATAAGTCAATCAGAGAAAGACATGTATCATATGACCTCACTGATATGAGAAATTCTTAATCTCAGGAAACAAACTGATGGTTTTTGGAGTGGTGGGGGTGGGAGGGATGTCGGGGCTGGGTGATAGACATTGGGGAGGGTATGTGCCATGGTGAGTGCTGTGAATTGTGCAAGACTGTTGAATCACAGATCTGTACCTTTGAAGCAAATAATACATTATATGTTAAAACAAAAAAAGAAGAAGAGGATAGCAGGAGGGGAAGAATGAACGGGGGGAAATCGGAGGGGGAGACGAACCATGACAGACTATGGACTCTGAAAAACAAACCGAGGGTTCTAGAGGGGAGGGGGGTGGGAGGATGGGTTAGCCTGGTGATGGGTATTAAAGAGGGCACATTCTGCGTGGAGCACTGGGTGTTATACGCAAATAATGAATCATGGAACACTACATCAAAAACTAACAATGTAATGTATGGTGATTAACATAACATAATTAAAAAAAAAAAAGAATTGTCACAGTATTCACTGATGATGACAAAGTGGATACAGAATGACTCTCGGTCCCACATGATAGAGCTGATGAATTCTTTCAACATCAAAACTACCCTACCTGCTGACTATTATTCTGCAACATAGTAACATTTCTTTGACCAGAAGCCAAAATATACTGATAACGCTATTATCTAGGTGTTATGAAAAATAAGGTAATTCATGAAAAAAGGTGTTTACCACATTTCATATGGTAAACATTTAATAAATATTAGCTGAAATTATTATCCACTTCCCTATTTTCCAACCTATCACCAAATTCTTCCTATCATCATCATCTCCCCAGTATCACTGACATCTTTTCTCTCCATGCTTGCTGCTATCAGTTACTATAACATCTCTTCTGCACTGCTCCGGAGCCCCTTCATTGCTTATCTGATCATATAATGAACCTGTCTTTCCGCTCCTACCCAACTAAAAACTTAATGGCTTCACTCTTGGGATCAAGATCAAAATCTTTAGCATGGCCTACAACAGTCCTCCACAGCCCATCCTCTGCTTAAGTCTTCAGCCACCTTGTTATCTATTACTCTTTCCCTTGCTCTCTGTATTCCAATCATGCTTGACTTATTTCAGTTCTTTGAATGAACTTTGCTCCTTCCTGAACTTTGCTCCCCACCATTTGGAAGGCAAGCACCCCTCCTCTTTTGCCGAATTTGCTCCTACTCATTCTTCAAGATAAAGCATTGCTTCAGGGAAGCCTTTCCAAAATCCCCTGTCCAAATCAAGTTCTCTTGTTATATGCTTTCATGGAAAGTTTCTTTCCTTTTATATTTACTAGACATTGTTAGTGTGATCTCAACAAGAGAGAGATTTCTTGTCCATTCTGACACAAATACATGGCAGATTATTCCTTCTTCTTCACTTCGCATTCAAAAGGAAGGGGGCTGTCAATTTAGCACATTGTTTCCTCAAAGATTTCTTGACTACTCAAGAAATAAACATTTTAGTCCCTACAGGATGCATAGCAGAGTAGTGCAGGGAATGTGAACTTTAGAGTTAGACCGTCATTTGGAACTCTGCTCCTGCTCCTGATGAGCTCTATAACCCCAGGAGCCTCAGAACTTTTCCCTATACAATCTGGGCAATGCACGTTGTAAGGATTTGCCATTATTTGCGTATCAGGCTGAGTACCTAGCACCTAGATGCTATTATGGGAATTCCTCCTCTCTTCATTATTACACCCTTCCTTTATTTAAAGTCTGTTTCCAGGCCAATCCTCAGAAATTTTCCCCAAAACACCTCCACCCATGGTTCAACCTCTTGCTTATTTCTGGATGCATGAGTCCCCCTCAAGGATCCCTGTAACTACTCTCTCAAGGCACAGTAATGCTCTGTAGCCCTTAGGCGCTTAATAAATACTGGTTATGTGCTGTTTGCATTTCTCAAACCCACCTTATTTGTGCTCAAAGTGCCTTTGATTTGGGAAATCCTCTTTTGGAACCAGGAAAAACTTCAGAAAGTGGCCTTTTAAAAACTGTTCTCGGGGTGCCTGGGTGGCTCAGTAGGTTAAGCGTTTGCTTTTGGCTCAGGTCATGATCCCAGGGTCCTGGGATCGAGCCCCGCATCGGGCTCCCTGCTCCTTGGGAGCCTGCTTCTCCCTCTGCCTCTCTCTCTCTCTCTGTCTCTCATGAATAAATAAATAAAATCTTTTTAAAAAATTTAAAAAAAATGTTCTCTTATGACTTCATACTTTATCTGTCATTGGCACTGGTATCCACACTATTTTTTTTTTTTGTATCAACCTGACATCTTAAAAATAAATGAGAATAACGTTTATAGTAAGTAGAAAGGAGATGAGATGCAGTGTGAAAACAGAAGTTTCCTTTGCTGTTTTTCTGATTTGCTACCCCCAGGATTAACTTCCCCTTAAAAACTTACAAAATAAAGCTCCTGTGCATATCACACAAAATCCGTTTGGGCAGGCGCAATAGTGTTAATACGCTGCTGTGTTTGATGGGTCATTTTTCTTGCCTGATCCTTGTTAGAAGCTGTGACTCAGACCCCTGGTCTTGGACCTGGGTTCCAAAACAGTGAATGCAGGTAAGTCACATCTCTTCATTTGTAAAGGAGAGCATGCTGCCTCGAGATGCAAGATCCCACAGGGACAGGGATTTTGTTCATTGCCTATCTCCGCTTTTAGAGGGGGGTGGCACTTCATGCCTCCTGGAAGAGGCAGGAAAGAGATTCCCTGGGGCCTCCAGGAAGCAACAGCCCTTCTGACACCTTGATTTTAGCCACTTATGACTCCTTTTAAACTTCCATGTCCACAATTGTAAAAGAATAGACTGCATTGTTTCAAGCCACTAAATTTGTCGTCTTTGTCACAGCAACAATAGGAAAGTGATATCATCCACTGTCTCATTTACCCCACAGAATATGGGGTCATGTGGAGCTTCCTGCATCTCCATCCCAGTTTCCAGCTTTCTGTTGTTGGGTTATCTCAAATTAAATATACTTTAAGATGCAGATGTTAATAATACCCAGCAGATGACATGGAGTGCCACAGGAACAGATGGGGGAAAAGAAAGAAGAAGAAAAGGACATGAGATCACAAAGAAAGTCTAATTATGGCATTATTACCTATAGGAGTTAGGGCCAGCTGTACCGTGGCAGCAGCTGTTGGGGCCAGTACCGGACATTCCTTAGATGGAAAATGTCAAGGGTAACCCAGATACCCAGTGCTAGCTAATTTAAAGGGACTTCTGCTGGAGGATGTCTGGGAAAGAATTTTTTCTTAAAGAGAGATGGGTGAAGAAAGGACCTTTCCTTCTGTTCCTGTTTGGCGTGCTTGATGTGAGGGCATGCCACATACAACTCTTGCAGCCATTTTGGGACCATGAGGAAAAGATCAAGAGAATTTTGGAGAGGGCAATCCAGTGTTCTTACAGCACTGAGCCTCTGAATCAGCCATGGGGAATGCACATTTCTAGACTTCATTTTAAATAGGCAATGGAATTTCTATATTAATTTTTAGTCAGAAATTTATCCTATCACTTGTGGTCAAAAGCATTATAACCAAAATGCTACATTAAAAAATAAAGCTTGGGGACACCTGGATGGCTCAGTTGGTTAAGCCTCTGACTCTTGGTTTTGGCTCGGGTCATGATCTCAGGGTCCTAGAACAGAGCCCTGCATCCGGCTCCATGTGCAGTAGGGAGTCGGCTTCTCTGCCTCTCCCTCTGCTTCTCTCCCTACTCATGTGCTCTCTCTAAAATAATCTTTAAAAAAATAAAAATAAAAAATAAAAATAAAATTGATAACGTTTGGCTTCTAAATCCATCTCAAGTACTTGTTAGTCATCTCAGCTCAGAAGTCAAGTGTTTTCTGAGAACTGACTTTGCACTGCTATATTGGGGGGCATAAAAATGGCCCAGATATGATCCTTGTACTCACGAAACTTATAACCTATCAGGGGAAGAGAAACATTCTGTTTGCAGAGATTCTAGCCACAGAATACACAAATCTTTAAAAAGGGAGGGGGAGGGGAACTCAAAGAGCCAAGAGTTTGGAGAGAGAATGAGCCACTGAAACAGGTATATTGAATACCCAGGTGTACCACAGGCAGGATGGAGTGAGAGAATTTAAACCAACAATAAAGCTGACAAAAATTTCAGTCTGCTTTTTATCATACACGAGCAATTCTAAATAATTTCAATGATCAAATATTCCTCCTGGAAGAAATACTTTTTGAGTCCAAGTTCTAGATAATTCTTTGGTTGCAACTGGGTTTTAGTAATATATACGTTTGCCTTGAGATTTGTATCTTTTTATTATTTATACTTTAATAAACATACAGAATTGATTATACGTTCATTTCGAGAGCAAATTTGTTATGATTCAGAACCATCTGCTTTGAGATATCTTCCCCTTGAATGACCTAAGTCAAATCAGATAATTTCCACCTGAGGTCACTACTGTTGTCCCATTTCAGAAACCTAGAAACCTAGGGTGACTGGCCTTTGGAAGTTAAATCTGCCTCTTTCTTTAGCATTTATGATTTCCCAAAAATGTAGACCAACAGAACACAGGCAGGTATGCAAAAACAGATGTTTAATCTAGTAGACTCTCTTCAGATCTCTGGCATTAGGAAAAAAAAGACTAACACCTCAGAAGACCACAGGTCACATTTACCCTTCAAGGAGAATCATTTAGCCAATGGTGGATCAATATCTTCTAATAGAGTGTTCTGGATGATGGAAATGTTCTGTATCTCTGCTGTATCTTTCCAATATGGTAGCCTCTAGCCACCAATGTTGCGCAGAGGCATTGGAATCATAACGAGTGTGACTGAGAAATTAGATTTTCTATTTACTTTTACCTAATTTCTATTTACATTTAATTTATTGAAGAGTACAGAAACAGATCATAGGTCTCCTTAATCTCTTTCACAGATGAATGAATGGATAAAAAAGATGTGGTATATATGTATACAATAGAGTGTTATTCAATCTAAATGGATAAAAAAATAAGATACATACATATATATGTATATACACATGATAGAATATTATTCAGCTATAAAAAAGGAAATCCTGCCATTTGTGACAATGTGGATAAACCTATAGGTCATTATGCTAAGTGAAATAAGTCAGAGAAAGACAAATACCGTATGATCTCACTTGTATGTGGAATCTAAAACACAAAAAATCAAACTCACAGATACAGAGAACAGATTGATAGCTGCCAGAAGTTGGGGAATGAAGGAGTGGGGTGCTGGGGAAGGAGTGAAATCAGTGAAGGTGGAAAAAATTTTTAATTACAAAAAAAAAAAAAAGTAAAATGCAAGGGTTTGCAAACTTTGTTGATGCAAGCCTAGCAAAAATTCCCAGTTCCCTTATCAACAAAACTAAAAATACTATTTTAGCTTCCATGAAAGCAGTTTCTGAGAGATGTTGTTTAAAATAATGGTGGGAACACATGTGGACACTTGCCTTTTATTTTTAAATCCTCAGCTCATTTCTTCTTTCTTTCTATGCCTTTTTTTCATACTTGTTCAAACTGAGTGGTATTACTCAGCTCAAACATCACCATCTCTGTAACCAAACCCCGCCCCAGTCAGTGAGGGATAGAAATCCAATTCAAGAAGCTTAAGAGAGGGGGGCGGAGCAAGATGGCGGAGGAGTAGGAGACCTGGATTTCGTCTCCTCTCAGGAATTCACCTGGATAGGGATCAAGCCATTCTGAACACCTACAAACTCAACAGGAGATCGAAGAAAAGAAGAGCAACAACTCTCTCATCAGAAAAGCGACCACTTTCTGGAAGGTAGGACGTGCGGAGAAGTGAATCCGAGGTGATATTCGGGAGGATAGACGGCGGGGGAGGGGCCTCCGGCGGCCGCTTCTGGCAAGTGATAGAGCCGCGGAGCACAAAATCGGAACTTTTAAAAGTCTGCTCCACTGAGGGACGTCACTCCGGTGGCTAAACGGGGGGTGGAACCCTCCGGGACAGTGTGGTCTCAGGACCCTCGGGGTCACAGAAAGACCGGGGGTGCCTGAGTGTGGCAGAGCTCCCAGGTAACGGAGCAGGGAAGCTGGCTGCAGAGGCGGAGCCCAGGCGCGGGCTCTCAGCTCGGGGTGGCCATAAACTGTGATCTGCGGCACAGTCGGGCCCCTGCTCCTCCAGCAGGGACCCAACAAGCGGCAGATCCGGGGAGACTCACCTTCCTCCCCCGGGAGGAGCCGCGCGGGAGTGCACCACAGGGATCTGCTGGGTTTGGAGACTCCACCCGGGGTCGGGTGCCAGAGATAGAAACGCGCGGTCACAGGCCGGGTGAGCACAGAGTGCGGCCGGAGACCGGGGAGACGGGAGTGACTGACGGCTTTTTTCTGGGGCGCACTGAGGAGCGGGGCCCCAAGTTCTCGGCTCCTCCGGGGCGGAGATTGGGAGGCCGCCATTTTCACTCTCCGCCTCCAAAGCTGTACGGAAAGCTCGCAGGGAACAAAAGCCCCGGAGAGCAAACCCGAGCAGATTACTTACCCGGGAGGGGGCAAGGGCGGGGCAATTCCGCCTCCGGCAGAGACATTTGGAAACCACGGCAACAGGCCCCTCCCCAGAAGATCAGCGAGAACAGCCAGCCAAGACCAAGTTTACCGATCAATGAGAATGCAGAACTCCAGCACTAGGGGAATACTGCACGTAGAATTCATGGCTTTTTTACCATGATTCTTTAGTTTTTCGAAGTTAATTTTTTTTTAACTGTCTTTTTTTCTTTTCTTTTTCTTTTTGAATTTTTCTTTTTCCCTTTTTCAACCAACATCTTATAAATCCCTTTTTAAAAAAAAAACATTTTTATTTTTCATTTTTAGATTCATATTCTATCCCTTCATAGTAGTTACCCGTATTTTTGGCTTATATATATAAGTTGTTCTCTCTTTAAAATTTTGAGATAGTTTCTTCTAACAGATTAAAATATACCCTAACTCTCTAGTATATGGTGTTTTCTATTCCCCTGCCTGATCACATCCTCTCCCTTTTTTTTTCTTTTTTCTTTTTTTAAATCCTCTTCTTTCTTTTTTCAAACAACTTCTTATCAATTCCTTTTATAAAATTTTTTATAATTTCCATCTTTACAGTCATATTCCATCCCTTCATCATATCAACCCTTATTTTTGTACATATATAAGTTTTTCTTTCTTTAAAATTTTGGGAGGCACCTTCTCCTAAAAGACCAAAATACAGCCCAAATCTAGTGTGTGGCACTGATCTATATACCAGCCTGATCATATTTGATCACATTCTGTTTTTTTTTGTTGTTGCTTTGTTTTGTTTTGTTTGTTTTTGTTTTTATCTTTATCTTTTTCTTTTTTCTCTCTTTCCCTTTCTTTTCCCACTGCTTCAGGTCTTTTCTGATTTGTTTAGAGTATATTTTCTGGGGACGTTGTTACTCTGCTAGCATTTTGTTCTCTCATTAATTCTCCTCTGCACAAAATGACAAGACGGAAAAAAATCACCTCAACAAAAAGAACAAGAGGTAGTACCGACTGCCAGGGACCTACTCAATACGGACATTAGTACGATGTCAGATCTAGAGTTCAGAATCATCACTTTAAAGATACTAGCTGGGCTTGAAAAAAATATGGAAGTTATTAGAGAAACCCTTTCTGGAGAAGTAAAAGAACTAAAATCCAACCAAGTAGAAATCAAAAAGGCTATTAATGAGGTGCAATCAAAAATGGGGGCGCTAACTGCTAGAATAAAGGAGGCAGAAGAGAGAATCAGTAATATAGAAGATGAAATGATGGAAAATAAAGAAGCTGAGAAAAAGAGAGATAAACAACTACTGGATCACGAGGGCAGAATTCGAGAGATAAGCGATACCAAAAGACGAAACAACAGAATAATTGGGATCCCAGAAGAAGAAGAAAGAGAGAGAGGGGCAGAAGGTATAATGGAGCAAATTACAGCAGAGAACTTCCCTAATTTGGGAAAGGAAACAGGCATGAAAATCCAGGAAGCACAGAGAACCCCTCTCAAAATCAATAAAAATAGGTCAACACCCCGACATCTAATAGTAAAACTTACGAGTCTCATAGACAAAGAGAAAATCCTGAAAGCAGCTTGGGAGAAGAGATATGTAACCTACAAGGGTAGAAACATTAGACTGGCAACAGACCTATCCACAGAGACCTGGCAGGCCAGAAAGGACTGGCAGGATATATTCAGAGCACTAAATGAGAAAAATATGCAGCCAAGAATACTATATCCAGCTAGGCTGTCATTGAAAATTGAAGGAGAGATAAAAAGCTTCCAGGACAAACAAAAACTAAAGGAATTTGCAAACACAAAACCAGCCCTACAGGAAATCTTGAAAGGGGTCCTCTAAGCAAAGAGAGAGCCTAAAAGCAACATAGACCAGAAAGGAACACAGACAATAGACGGTAACAGTCACCTTACAGGCAATACAATGGCACTAAATTCCTATCTTTCAATAGTTACCCTGAATGTAAATGGGCTCAATGCCCCAATCAAAAGACACAGGCTATCAGACTGGATTAAAAAACAAGACCCATCAATATGCTGTCTGCAAGAGACTCATTTTAGACCCAAAGAGACCCCCAGATTGAAAGTGAGGGGGTGGAAAACCATTTACCATGCTAATGGACACCAAAAGAAAGCTGGGGTGGCAATCCTTATATCAGACAAATTAGATTTTAAACCAAAGACTCCACCCCAAAACTGCTAGAACTCATACAGGAATTCAGTCAAGTGGCAGGATATAAAATCAATGCACAGAAGTCAGTGGCATTCCTATACACCAACAACAAGACAGAAGAAAGAGAAATTAAGGAGTCGATCCCATTTACAATTGCACCCAAAACCATAAGATACCTAGGAATAAATCTAACCAAAGAGACAAAGGATCTGTACTCAGAAAACTATAAAATACTCATGAAAGAAATTGAGGAAGACATAAAGAAATGGAAAAACGTTCCATGCTCATGGATTGGAAGAACAAATATTGTGAAGATGTCAATGCTACCTAGAGCAATCTACACATTCAGTGCAATCCCCATCAAAATACCATCCACTTTTTTCAAAGAAATGGAACAAATAATCCTAAAATTTGTATGGAACCAGAAAAGACCCCAAATAGCCAGAGGAATGTTGAAAAAGAAAAGCAAAGCCGGCGGCATCACAATTCCGGACTTCCAGCTCTATTACAAAGCTGTCATCATCAAGACAGCATGGTACTGGCACAAAAACAGACACATAGATCAATGGAACAGAATAGAGAGCCCAGAAATGGACCCTCAACTCTATGGTCAACTCATCTTTGACAAAGCAGGAAAGAATGTCCAATGGAAAAAAGACAGTCTCTTCAACAAATGGTGTTGGGAAAATTGGATAGACACATGCAGATGAAACTGGACCATTTCCTTACACCACACACAAAAATAGACTCCAAAATGGTTGAGTCTCACATCCAAATGGCCAACAGACACATGAAAAAGTGCTCAATATCGCTCGGCATCAGGGAAATCCAAATCAAAACCTCAATGAGATACCACCTCACACCAGTCAGAATGGCTAAAATTAACATGTCAGGAAATGACAGATGTTGGCGGGGATGCGGAGAAAGGGGAACCCTCCTACACTGTTGGTGGGAATGCAAGCTGGTGCAGCCACTCTGGAAAACTGTATGGAGGTTCCTCAAAAAGTTGAAAATAGAGCTACCATATGATCCAGCAATTGCACTACTGGGTATTTACCCCAAAGATACAAAAGTAGGGATCCGAAAGGGTACATGCACCCCGATGTTTATAGCAGCAATGTCCACAATAGCCAAACTGTGGAAAGAGCCAAGATGTCCATCGACAGATGAATGGATAAAGAAGAAGTGGTATATATATACAATGGAATATTATGCAGCCATCAAAAGGAATGAGATCTTGCCATTTGCAATGACGTGGATGGAACTGGAGGGTATTATGTTGAGTGAAATAAGTCAAACAGAGAAAGACATGTATCATATGATCTCACTGATATGAGGAATTCTTAATCTCAGGAAACAAACTGAGGGTTGCTGGAGTGGGGGGTGGGGTGGGAAGGATGGGGTGACTGGGTGATAGACACTGGGGAGGGTATGTGCTCTGGTAAGCGCTATGAATTGTGCAGGACTGTTGAATCTCAGATCTGTACCTCTGAAACAAATAATGCAATATATGTTAAGAAAAAAATAAAAGAAGAAGAAGAAGGTATCGGGAGGGGAAGAATGAAGGGGGGGAAATCGGAGGGGTAGACGAACCATGAGAGACGATGGACTCTGAAAAACAAAGTGAGGGTTCTAGAGGGGAGGGGGGTGGGAGGATGGGTTAGCCTGGTGGTGGGTATTGAGGAGGGCACATTCTGCATGGAGCACTGGGTGTTATGCACAAACAATGAATCATGGAACACTTCATCTAAAACTAATGATGTAATGTATGGGGATTAACATAAGAATAAAAAAAAAAAAGAAGCTTAAGAGAAAAGTGGAACTGTATTATATGTCCATTAAATTCAAGTGAAATCATGTGGACTCAGCAAAAACAATACAATAACAATGATGGTATAAGAATGGCAACAAACAAGAACTGATATGTTTTGTTTAAATACAAAACAGCCCTTAAACTTAAGTCAAATATCTGAACTCATGCTTAACTGAAGAAAGTATGATCTGTTCTATCCTTTTATCTGGTTGGTGAAGATATTTTTGACTTCATGTAACTTTTGCGTCTCCTGTTGAATTTTGGGCACAGTAAGATGAGTAAGATGTGACTTCGATGTACTCTATTTGATGTAGATAGGAGTTGAAATATACCCAATTTTGGGGGAAATTCTGCTTCATTCTTCCATTTCTTGTGCCCTTTTCTTTCTGAGGTCTCTAAAATCTGTTACTTTCCCCAACATTTCATAAATATTATTTCTGATGTGTTATTAGTTTATTGCCATAGAGATTATGTCCTAATGACTTAATTCTAGTGTTTTTTGAAACTTGAAAGCCAGAGACAAGTATATATGGTACATCAACTGTCACTAACAAGTCAGAATTTGTGTTCACACATATTTGATTCTTTGTGGGTAAACACACACACATAAATTACTATATTTGTGAACAATGAAAACTCTTTGGGAATAGAACTTGTGAAAAGAGGATCAAAGAAGTTCTTATTGCCATTATTATCATACTGAAGATATAATCATGCATACACAGTATATTATTAATCTAGTAATCTATCAGCTGGAACTTTCCATTAAGTAATCTCTGCATACCAATAGAACAAAGATTAATTATCTGTTGGACTGTGAGAAGTCTTTGAAGTGCTAAAAAATTTTTAACACTATATTAAAATACTCATGTATTTTAAAGTATATGAAAAATTTTTCATGAATAAGTAATGTTATGCATGTTATATAAATAACTAATCAAAAAATACTCCAACTATGAGTATTGGTTCCCAAATGCCAGACCTGGGATTAGTGCACTCACTGACAAATCTGTTATCATTCCATGGAGAAGTTAGAAAAATAAGGACATAAATGATTGTGTTTTATTCTGTAATGACATTTTTCTAGATTTTTTGGGTATTAAAATATCTGTTCTTAAAGTAGGCGAGTTTACACTAGCCACTGAGATTCTTTCAACTCTAGACCAAGAGAATCAGAATGTCTTGGAGGAGCACCTAGAAATTAACATCTTTAACAAGTTTTCTATTGATTCAAATACATCCTAATGTTGAGAACCACTAGTATGGAGTCAAACATACAGACTTTGAATCCAGACACTCAAAAATTTGAAACCTTGCCTCGCTGTTTTCTGAGTGACCTAAGATGCTTTACTTAAAGTCTCTAAGCCTTCATTATCTCACCTATAAATTGGAAGGGCTGTTAGAAGAGAAAATGTTAATCAGTGTGACGTTTCCAATAGCACCTGATCTAGAATAGATACCCAAGGACACCAGTTCTTTTCCAAACCCTGTAGATATATCTAAGTATCTACCTTGCTTTATCTTGCGTATGTATGTTTTGATAGACAGAACTGTAAGATGGTCCCCCAAAATTCCTGATCACTGATTATTGAATCAAACACAAATCTAGGTACTACTGTGAAGGACTTTTAGTCCCATATCTGTTGATCTTAAGAAGATTATTCTGGTGGGCCTGGCCTGATCACATGAGCCTTTTATTTTATTTTACTTTATTTTTTATTTATTTATTGAGAGCAAAGTGGCTTTACTCAGCTACAAGTTGAAAGCTTTTAATGACCAGAAAATGTCCTTAAGTTTGGTTCTTGACTTTCGCAGTTTAAGTTGATCAGAGCATATGTTTTGTTGTTTTTTTTAAAGATTTTATTTATTTTTTTGACAGAGAGAGACATAGCAAGAGCAGGAACACAAGCAAGGGGAGTGGGAGAGGGAGAAGCAGGCTTCTCGCAGAGCAGGGAGCCCGATGTGGGACTCGATCCCAGGACCCTGGGATCATGACCTGAGCTGAAGGCAGATGCTTAACGACTGAGCCACCCAGGCGCCCCATATGTTCTATTTTTATGTTTAGGCTTATACCTGGTGATCTGTGTTAGTTCTACCATTTAATTAGGGTATAACCTTTCTTTTGGGTTAAATAACTTTTATTTCAAAGGTTTTAATGTACTCTAGCTTGTTCCCCTATGAGATGACACCTCGTGACATTTCCTGGATCTTTGTTATGGAGGTTGTTTTTTTTTTTTAATTTATTGTTTATTTATTTATTTATTTATCTGAGTATAGTTGACACATGATGTTACATTAGTTTCAGGTTACAACATAGTGATTTGACAAGTTTCTACATTATGCTATGCTCACCCCAAGTGTCCCATTACAGCACTATTATATTATCATTGACTGTATTCCTTCTGCTCTGCTTTTTATTCCTGTGACTTACTCATTCCCTAAGTGGAGGCCTGTATCTTCTCTCCCTCACCCATTTACTCAACCCCTTACTCCCTTCCCTCTGGCAACCATCAGTTTGTTCTCTGTATTTATAGTTCTGATTCTGCTTTATTCATTTTTTTAGATTCCATTTATGAGTGGGGTCATATGGCACTTGTCTTTCTCTGACTTATGGCATGATATCATCCTTTTTAATGGCTGCATGATATTCCATTGTGTGTGCGTGTGTGCACGCACGTACGTGTGTGTGTACATACACATACCACACCTTCCTTATTTATATATTGATGGACTCTTAACTTGTTTCCATGTCTTGACTATTGGAATTAATGCTGCAATAAACATAGAGGTACATATCTCTTTTCGATTTAGTGTTTTTGCTTTCCCCAGGTAAATACCCAATAGAATTACTGGATCATATTGTATTTCTATTTTTAATGTTTTGAGGTTCCTCCACACTGTTTTCTACAAGTGGCCATACCAATATATATTCCCATCAATAGTGCACAAGAGTTCCTTTTCTTCCACATCTTCACCAAGCCTTACTCCTTGTTTTTTTGATTCTAGCCATTCTAATAGGTGTGAGGTGATATCTAATAGTGGTTTTGATTTATATTTTCCTGATGATTAGTGATGTTGAGCATCTTTTTACCTGTCTGTTGGCCATCTGTATGTCTTTTTTTTTTGAAAAATGTCTATTCAGGTCCTTTGCCCATTTTTTAATTGCATTTTTTTTTATGTTGAGTGCGTAAGTTGTTAAAATGTCCATATTACCCAAAGCCACCTATAGACTGAATGCAATCCCTATCAAAATAGCAATAGCATTTTCCACAAAATTAGAACAATAATCCTAAAATTTGTATGGAATCACAAAATACCCCGGATAGCCAAAGCCATCTTGAGAAAGAAGAAAAAAGCTGGAGGAATCACAAAATCCGGTTACAAGATATACCACAAAGCTGTAGTAGTCAAAACAGTATGGAATTGGCACAAAAATAGACACACAGATGAACAGAACAGAATAGAGACACCAGAAATGAACCCATGATTATATGGTCAATTAATCTATGAGAAAGGTGGTAAGAATATACAATGGGGGAAAAGCCAGTCTCTTCAATACATAGTGCTGGGAAAACCGGACAGCTGCATGGAAAAGAATCAAACTGGTTCCTGACGCTTCCTAACACTATACACAAAAATATACTTAAAATGGATTACAGAACTGAGCATGAGACCTGAAACCATAAAAATCCTAGAAGAGAACATAGGCGGTAATTTCTCTGACATGGACCACAGCAACAGTTTTCTAGATATATCTCCTGAGGCAAGGGAAACAAAAGCAAAAGTAAACTATTGGGACCACCTCAAAATAAAAAGCTTCTGCACAACAAAGGCAACCATCAACAAAACAAAAACACAACTTACTTTGTGGGAGAAGATATTTGCAGATGATATATCTGATAAGGGCTTAGTATCTAAAATATATAAGGAACTTAGACAACGCACATGGGCCCTTTAAAAGCACTGGAGGAGTCAGCGAGATGCACTCAGGCAGGCCTGGAAGAAAGTCAACATCCCTGTTGTGAACTGCATGGGGCCACATGGTGTGGCCTTGAGAGTGGCCTGTAGTTGCTAAGATCAGTCACCAACTGACAGCCCACAAAGGGAACCTCAGTCCTACAAGTGCATGGAAATGAACCTGAAGGAGCTTGGAGGAGATCTTCCCCTAGTTGAGTCCCTGGATGAGGATGCAGCTGGCTGATAGCTTGATCTCAACTCTGCCATACCCTGAGCTGAGAACCCAGTTATGCTGTGTCAGATTTCTGATCTACCCAATACTCAGTGAGTATTGTTATAAGTCTCTGGGTTTGTGACAATTTGTTACACGGCAATAGAAGAAAATATCTACAATGTAATTGTGCTATATGATTACATTTTTAAAAGGTAACATTATTGGGTGCCTGGGTGGCTCAGATGGTTAAGCGTCTGCCTTCGGCTCAGGTTGTGATCCCAGGGTCCTGGGATCGAGTCCCACATCGGGCTCCCGGCTCCGCGGGGAGCCTGCTTCTCCCTCTGACCCTCGCCCCTCTCATGCTGTTTCTCTCTCGCTCGCTCTCTAAAAAATAAATAAAATCTTTAAAAAAAAAAAAAGGTAACATTATTTGAAGAACAAATTCTTCCTCTTGCCTTTTCTGCCACCCACCTAGGCTTGTATCTATAATACAAATACGAAGTGACAGTTCTTGTCTTCCAAGGGACAAATGGAAGGAAAAACAACGTATCTACTATTGTGACATATCGCGGAGGGCTACATAAATGCACATCTCTTTCACTCCATCTCGTTTAGTTTGTTATAAATGCCCTACAGTGAAATAACCTTCCCATCTTGTCCACAGGCTTAGCTAAGAGTGTAAAAGAAACAGCAACTGAACTTTTAACTTGGAGAAACAGCAATCCCCAAAGGTTTACAACCATGAAGAGCTTTCTCCCCGATTACTGTTGTTGACTTTTTGTTTCCTTAGTCCTTCTCTATTGCTGGGGGGAAGGGATTGGCACTTTCTGCCCTTCTGACCTGGACCAAGATCAAGACTTTCTTTGAAAATCTTCAGGCTTCGGTAATAACAGTAAGCTTTGTATGTTGTTCAAACTCAATCCCAGTTGGTTTGGATTGTTTAAACGAGGAACTTAGATTAGTAACTGTATCTTTTAATGTGTTTCAAATAAAAATAAATCATCTTTAGTCTCCCTGAAGTCTGATCTAATAGAAGCCTAACGATCTCTTTCCTTCTTTTTATAGCCTAAAGCGACTCTGTGTAGCCATTTCCACTGGTGTAGGAAGCATGTGCATTTCCCACATAGATAACAGCACCTCCCATTTACTGAGCAGTTATGTGCCAGACCCCACTGTGGGCACTTTAGGTGTATTGATTTAACTCTGATAACATCTCTCTGAGAAAAGTGCCTCAGGTTCTAACCTTGTGCCTCTTATACAATGAGGAAACTCAGAGAGTATTTAAATAACTTCCCACAAATCACATGGCTAGTAAGTGGAGGGGCTGGGAACCCAGAAATTCTGGCTCTCGAGTTGTGTATTTAGTGCCTTTTCTATTTTGAGATGAGAGGTGGTATTCCGCTCAGTCCCCAGATCCACTGCTTGCAAAGTGCAGCATTCAGCAGAAGATGCAGGACCTTCATGTCAAAGCATGTTTTCTCTGCTTGGAGAGGCAAAATGCACAGGTGTGAGACAAGGAAACATCTTTAGAAATGGTGATCAAGTCCAAACCTTTCTCTCTTCTTCACCACTGCTACTGGCAATAAAAATGAAGAATAAGAAAGCCTACTTTAAAGCTTCTGCCTAGAGCCTCGAAAATTCAATAAGGCGCCATAAAACAGACAGTACAATTTAAGAGTTTCTAACAAGACAGAAGCTTTCAGTTCAAGTTATGAGATAAATGGGTCTTGAAAGGTGACTCCCTGGATCCCTGTTCCTTTATCACATGTTCTTGGGTCTAAAACACTCTGTGCTCACGTTGAAATGAAGGAAGGCACAATCCATTCCTCTCGGTCCTGATGTCAGGATGTTCAACTGTGTGTTTGTGTGTGTACATATTTAAAAACAAAACAAAGCCGTAACATGCACAAAAGGGATTTCTTTTCTGGGAAAAACATATTTTAGGATTACTCAGTTTTCTTCCCACCATGTTCCAAACGAGCTCTGGAAATAGAATGAGCACAATGTATCTCTCCAGCAATACTGTGTCTCTGAAGCTTGCCTATCTTCAAGTTCTATACATTACATTATACCTTAAATGAGGTAAGGGGGGTGCCTATTTGTAGGAGATCTGCAATGAATCATTTCTGATACGAATAATTGCCCTTTAAATGTTCTAAATTAGAAGTGAATATGTGCCACGTTGGTTTAAAGGAACTGCTCAACTCAGGCGTCCTCCTCCCTCATGGGAACTCTGCTGATGGATTTCTAACCGCATTCCCTGTGTTCAGCCTCACGACACCTGCTCTTACTCCTTCCCACCACAAGTTCATCCCCTGTGTCACCTCGAGCAGGGTCCATCAACTTGGATTTTAAAAAAACCTGTATTTTCACATTTAGCATTTCTTTCTGTCAAGAATGGAGATGACAAGCCGCAATATTCTTTGTCGTAGCGGTGACCTTTGTCACAAAATCACAAACACTTTCCTATCTAATTATAGCTGCAATAAATATTCCCAACTATCATGTATGCTCACCACCACTCAAAATTATCATAGTTATTAGACTTGTTGCTAGATCTTATTATTTAATACCTTTAATACAGAAGTACATACATTGCTATATCAAAAATTTGTGGGTTTTTCTATATTTGGATCACTGTATTTTAATGTAATTGGTCTCCTTTGAAATTCTAGGTGTCTATTATTATTATTATTATTATTTTTTAATCCTGAGAAGGGATCTTTTGGCCTTCCCAGACTGCTAAAAGGGAGTCCCTGGCATGCACACACAAGAATTAAGAACCTCCGCTCTGGATCTTTCTAAAATAAAGTTCTTATAATGTTATGCCCTTAAACTTCCTTAATGGTAGCAGGTCATCTGCCTAGTAGAGTTCAAATCCTCTGTGGTTCACAGAAGGCCTTCCATGATCTATTCTCCCTCCACTGCCTTGCCACCTGTGTGCTGAGCCTTGTACTCTGCATTTCATCTCTTCCAAACTGTTTCAAGCTCCCAGATGCACTGAACCATCACAACTCTCTTTTGTCTATGGGTGCAGTTCTCTCTGATTAAAAAAGAAGAAGAAAAAAAGCCTCTCCCTAACTGCTAGTAAGTTCCTACTCATTCTGCAAGACCCAGCTCAAGGTCACCCCTCCTTGAGACACTGACATAACATCTCTTCATCCCGTCCAGACTTGGGAGAATCCTGTGTTCCTCTGCTCTGCCCCTATTCCTGCCACCTGCATTACAGCACCTGCCATGGGGCATCATGGTTGTGTATGTATAGGTCTCTTTAAGGGGCTGTGAATCGGGAGCTCTTTGAACCGTCTGTTTCCCAATGGAGCCCAGCACATTGTAGGCCTTTTATGCACCTGAGCTTGACTACTGTCCACAAGGGGTACATGAAAAAATAAATTTCGAGTTGGCCCCAAAGCTGGTTCTATGGCGAGTGTAGGATTCTCAGTTGAGGTGAAGTGGGACTAATTTGTCTTGCTGATAGCTTCTTTGTGAAGCACAACTGTTAAATGCCAAATATGAGTGCTGAATTCTCCCAGCCCCTCTGGGTGGATCAATTTATATCTTCAGAATGCTCCTAAGGAAACTTCTCTGGTAAAAGAGCCACAGTCAACAGCTTAACTCTTTGTGATATCTCCAGGTGGTATCTCCTCCTGAAAAATTACATTCCTCTTTATGTACATAATTTGTTCATCTGCTCATTCACTCAATCAGCAAATATTTCTAAGAGTCTATGACCTGCCAGGGACTGTCGGGGGTTGGGGGGAACTCAGCAGTGAATGAGTCAAACCCTGCCCCTGCTCTCACAAAGCTTACGAGATAGGGCAGTGCTGTCCACTAGAACTTTCTGTGATGATAGAAATGCATATATGCACTGTCCAATATGGTAACCACTAGCTGTATGTGGAAACAGCCATATGTTGGCAGCGGGCACCATACTGTCTGCACTGCGTGGTAGAAACGAGTAAGTGAACAAACGCCTAACAACCAGAAAAACAAGAAATCCCCCAGATATTGAGAAATGCCAAGGCTAAGAATTAAGTAGGCCAATGCAGAGTCAATGAGGTATCAGAAAAAGTTTCTTTGAGGAGGTGGCATTTGAGCCGAGAGTTGAATATCAAGAAAGATTCTGTTACGGGAAGAAACAGACAAAGAAAATTCTAGGCAGAGGGAGCAAACAAGTACAAACCTGTAGGAGAGATGTGCTTTGATTGTTTGAAGGATACAAAGGGCAATGTGCCTCAAGTAGGACATGAAGTCAGAGGAGGGCTGATGCCACTTTGCAGGGATCTGTAAACCAGTGTAAGGAGTTCAGATTTGTTTTCCAAGAGCAAAGGGAAGTCATTGGAGGGGTTTCAATAAGGGGACAGCATGATCTTATCCACATTTCATAAAGCTCATGTGATGCCCATGTGAAGAATGGCTTGCACAATGGAAGCCAGGAGTCCAGTCAGAATGATCACAGTAACCCAGGTGTGAGGGGATGGCAGTTCTGGATTAGGGTCATGGTTGTGGAGGTAGAGAGGAGTGAATAGAATCAGTATATATTCTAGAAGTGAAGTCAACAAAATTTCCTGGACTGATGAAGAGAGGGGATCAAGAGCAACTCTTATATTTGGGGCTTCAGCAATGGCATGGATCATGCTACTGACTGGGATGTGATTGGAGAAGGAGCAGATTGGGGGTGAGAAATGGAGAGTTCAATTTTGAATATGCCAAGTGTAATACCTATTAGATGTCCAAGTGGAAATGTGATGTCTGGAGTTCTGAGGAAATGTCAGGACTGGGAATGTGGATCTGGGACTTAACTATTACAGATGGTTTTTGAAGCTGAAGGGCTTCAAAAAGAAAAGAGAAAGCTTTTTGTGCAACACGCCTAAGAAATTTACGCAGGTGTATGCAACCCCAAAGCTGGTGATCTTCCTTCCCATGGTTCCATGACTGTGCTTGAGAACTACCTGACTTTGGCTTTATCCCTTCTTACTCTTGTTTATTTCTCTAATGTTCCCTAAAAATAGTCTTTTAACTTTTTTTTTTTTTAATCGGAAAGTACTCTTTCCTGAAACTGGTTTTGCCTTCTGCTCTAAGACAGGCAAGTATTCAATTTGATTTGGGCAAAAAAAATCCAAACACTTGGATTAGCTACATTCCTGCTGACTCTACTTTCACTGCGAATTCTATTTAATAAACCTCCAGCAACTCTGGATGTAAGAAACAAAGAGACGGTAGATGATTTATTTATCCCTGCTGATCAATTAGAAACATGCCTCCAGCCCAGTATGGTCATCTCCAAAACCCCCTTTTCTGTTTTCTGCAGAGCGTGTTCTCCATTTCACTTTGTATCCGCACCAGTGATTCACTGGATCCATGCAGACACTCCTAATGAGCCCCCACTGCCAAGGCACATGTGGGGGACTTCAGCAGGACTCAGCATGTATGTTTCCATGGTACCTGCTCCCTCTTCTGTGTGTCTATGTGTGTGTACAATCTCATCAGCATTTTCCTGCCTTACGCTTGGCTGAAAAGTAGTCTACAAATCTTTATAGAGCAACACATGGATGCTGACCCTTTCTTAAACAGTCAGCATTTTCTCAGGTTAGAGGATCTAATTAACTCACTTTGAACTCTCCTCATCAGGGTTTTGGATTAATTCAAAAATACATTTAAAATCAGCAGTTCAAGCAATTTTTCTCTAGCTCAAGGCAGATGAGAAGTAGAGAAGGATCACTTGCTTTTAACTCTTGCCTTTCCTAAAGTGTATGTGTTAGATGATTACTTTTTTTTTTTTTTTTTTAATTCTCAACAATGTAATCTCCAAACCCAACACACTGGATCTGTTTTTCTTTATACCTCCTTTTCTTTTTGGCATTTATCATCCCCGCACATCAAGTGCTTGTATCAATTAGGAGAGACATCTGGCAGGACTTTTGGACATTCTTCCTCCATTAGGCTGTGGCAGAATGTGCTAGAGAAAGGGAGCCGTTGCTTGCCCAGCCATTGGTAATGGCACAACAAGAGCCATTTGTTTTAATTAGCTCTGTCAGAGGTTCCTAGCATCCTTCCAGATGTGTGGGCAAGATGGCAAATAAACTCAGTATTCCACACTCTTAAAAATCAATTGCTCAAAATAAATCCCTGCAAAGCCCAGCTGCTGCCTGCCTCCATACATTCCCATTCACACCTGGGCTTAGGTTTCTGGACTTACTTAACTGTCCTGCCTTGGTGTCTCAACTTTCATTTCTAATTGCCACCACTTCAGACAATTTCAGGAAGAAACTTTCATCTTGTTGCTTTTTCCTCTGTAATTCCCTGGATCCATTAGCTCTGTGTGTCTCTTTACCGTAATGCAGAATGCATTTGTTGAAACTGGCTGGGTCTTGTTTACCCCAGTGGACTCGGAATGGCTTAAGGGCAATTACTGTCTCATTCACTTTTATAATCACAGAATCTGCTGTCATATACACCTAAGGCACTATATCGTTGAATTAACAAAAGGTCTTTCTTAACCATTTCAGATAAAAAACCAATGATATTCTGTCCTCAAAAAATTGACCACATATCTGTAGAGACAAAATTCTGCCTATCATTTTAAGGAGTTAGGGACTTTGATCTACAGATGTGAACTCAGCTTGCTCGGTCTACCTAGAGGGTAAAGTCTTAGGTGGTAAAATACTTGGATCCAAAATAGGTGGAGTTCATGGGAAATCTGGTTTTAAAAAAATGCTCTCTCCTTGTTTCCTGTTCTATAATGACACCAAAGGACTCATGCCACCTAGGTCTACTACAGACAAATTCTGATAGTCAAGCCAAGTGAACAAGGAACCCAAGAACATTTGTTATGTTGGCTTATGAAGGACTGCACAAAGTAGGATGGTAAATATAGGGTCCCACCAGGAACATTTGTTATGTTGGCTTATGAAGGACTGCACAAAGAAGGATGGTAAATATAGCGTCCCACCTTACAAGTGAACAAGGAACCCAGGAACATTTGTTATGTTGGCTTATGAAGGACTGCACAAAATAGGATGGTAAATATAGGATCCCATGGCCATGGCAATCGGATTGTACCTGATGCTAACAGTGAATCACTGGCTGAGTCACAGTATTAAATCACACTAATTTCGCACCTTTAGTTCAGCTCACTGGGTCATTTCTAATGCACTGAATACTATCTGGTTTAGCAGTCTATTTGGAATTTCACTTTTTCCTTTCACTTTAACAGCGGCTTTAAGCTTTCTTTCATTGAGTTTGCTAACTATCTGATGAGATTTCCTCCAAAGTTTTAACACTGATCACCTTGTGTGTCAAAGTAGCTAAAAATGTTAATTAAATTTGTTCTGGTGCTCTTTGGCATGTATGACCACACAGATGTGGAAACTACTTTTTTGGGTCTCAGGAGTTTAGAGTAGGGCTTGCCATTCTTTTCACAAGTGAGAGCAACCTTCTAATCAGTCATGAATATACCTTTACTAAGGGTTTATGAGTCCTGTTTTGTTTTGTTTTCCTCCTGTGGGTAGTATTGGGGCTTCTTCTGCCCTAATTCTCTTTAATGCTCTATTGAGTATGGTTTGTTGTTTTCATCTAAGAAGGACTAGATGGACATCATACTTTCCAACAGACCTCAAAACTGTTTTTATAACTTTAGGAATGTATTCCCCCTTCTTTTCTTCTCCTCCCTGTCTGTGTTTTGTTTTTTTTTTTTAAGATTTTATTTATTTATTTGACAGAGAGATAGAGAGAGAGCACAAGTAGGCAGAGTGGCAGGCAGAGGGAGAGGGAGAAGCAGGCTCTCTACTGAGCAGGGAGCCGGACATGGGGCTCAATCCCAGGACCCCAGGATCATGACCTGAGCTGAAGGCAGCCGCCCAACCGACTGAGCCACCCACGCACCCGTGTTGCTTTTTTTAATTAATTTATTTTTTAATACTCATTCATCTTAATACTTTTCTTCAGTTTTCTTTGGCCTTTTCAAAATCGGAGTTTCCCACATTTTTCCCCGGACTATCATTTCAAGTATTTTTGGAATCTAGTAAATCAGGGTAGAGGACTTCCCCAAACCTTTCACTTTTCCCTTGAAAAGGTAAGATGGCTTCTTCCTCAGGGCCCATCACTGTTGTCTCATTCCAGATGATCTTCGTAACACAAGCTCGCTGTAGGTGATTTGACAAGTCTTTCAGTTCAGGCTTCCTGGGTATCAGTGTTAACTATAATCCACTGTGGATTTCTACTAGAAATTTCACTTTTATTTTTTTTATTTTTTGCATTTCTTGGATGAACTTGTGTGCCCTGTCTGATCTGCTTGTGTGTCTACTTTCTTGAAAGTGATAGTAATTTACAAAATCTCGACACTTCTTTAGTACCCGTTAAACAACATCCAACAGGATCTCTCAAGCCTCGCCACAGAATATCCCACATCCCACAGCACACAGCCCACACGGTAACAAGAAATACCTAGTCCATATGCCTTCAAGCCTGTTCCTATTGTTCTTGAGGTATGGCTGTTGCTGAAAAATTCCATTTTAAATTTTTTTCTCCATTTATATACTCCATACACTATGTTTCAATTGTATTTCGCCGGTTTAGGTTTTTTCTTATCCTGATGTAACCTCTGTCATAGAATTTTATTTCTATCACTACCACTATTTTTAAATTGTACAGTATCCTTTCCCTCTCTCCCATTCTGTTTACACTGTTGCTATGAGAAGGATACATTATTTACTCTTAGAACTGGGATGACAACTCTGTGAAACACACAATTTCACAAGTGTGGTTTTCAAGGCCTAGAACTGCATTTCCATCTGTTTTAAAATAATGGTCTTTGCATCCTCTTAAAATGTAGCTTTCCACCTTCTCATCCTCTGTCATGCTACACAGTGCATGCACCTTTGTCACACTTTTCATCATTTTTTGTTGTTGTTACATACTTGCCAGAAAGACACTGTGGTTGAGGGTAGCCACATTTAAAAGGCATGGGTCTAGCAAAGCCCCCTATTGTTGTCTTACTGACAGTCACTGTCTCCTTTAAGCTCCTTGGTCCCTTCCAATTTCACCTCAAATGGTTTTCCATTTTTTCTTCAATTCCGGTTGCCTTCCGGGGCATGCTGGAATGAAAGCACTCGGCGAAGATGAGTCAGAATCTCTGGCCCGGCTCCCACAGGGCCTCCCTAGAAAGAATGATGAAGGCACTGACCTAGTAATATGCCGCTCATCACATCTGAAGAAGATTGCATATGTGCTTTCAACTGAATTGACTTTCCCAGATGTGTGAATAGGGGCCAATCTTTGGATGTCCACACTTTCTTGTTGGGACTCATTCAGGCAATAATAGTTCATGCCAGAATTCAGCATCATACTTACAATTTACCAGGACAGGGCACGGTAGTTCCTTGATGTGACAGTGATCAGAAATAATAAGCAGAAGGGATGATCCTACCCTGGACGAATCCAGAAGAGGAAAACAGAGACACCTTTACTTCTTTTCAAATGCAAAAGGTTAAGAGTTCAGGAGGTAACATCAGGTGAAGTGAATGACTGAGAACTCCAGTATAATTATTCCTCCATAATGATGCTTCTGGAGAACGCTTGGCTACCACATGCAGTATCATGAATTTGGCATACTTTAACGGCCCATTATTTTTGGCAAGGTGGCATTTTAAGTTTTTGTTCCCTAATTGCAGAATGGACATGCGCAGTGTTTAACTCCTGTGGATGCAGGATTATTTTTATTCTCCAGCACCTCCCAATGTCACACTAGAAAAAGGTACAACATTTTCTGGGCACTCCTCCTACAGAGGGTCTAAAATATCCACATGGGGTAGCATTCCTACTGCTTTCAGGAGCATCTGAAACAATCCACCGGGATAGTCAGCAGGAGTCACTTGGGGCAAAATGTGTTCTTTTTCTCTGTCCTCAGCATTCAGGCCGTTTTTAAAGTTAAAGCCCTGTGCAGAGAGAGGGGCCATGCCAAGACTTTAGTTTCATATATTGCGACAGCCTGGTGTTTTTCTGATCTCACTTATCCTGAGAAAGCTGTCAGGGATGGCCCCTGCAGAGACAGCTGACCTAAATTATGACTTCTTTCAGGGAAGGGAAACCCCTTTAGGACAAACAGGAAGTGATCTTTCAGCATAATGTATTCCCATTGGGAGCAAGTAAACAGTTTACTGTTCAGTTCAAAGCAGTGAATTCAAGACACATAAGTTAGTTTTGGCTCAATGTGACCCTAAAATCAAGTCAAATGGAATGAGTTTACAATTCAGAGCCTTAAGATTCTGTTTGGCTGAACACTGGGGTTGAAGTGTTGAATTCCATCTCATCTTAGTTATTATTTTTTCTTTAGCCACTTCCAAAATACTGCTAAATTCTGGAAATAAAGAAAAGTGCTAAATTGGTTTTCAGATCCATGAGCGGGCTTTCTTGGTGCAAAAATAATCCCCTGAGGTATACTGTTAAGTGAAAAATAAATTTTAAGTGTTTACATACAACTGAAAGAAATTTTTCTCCATCTAACTGAGATCTTGAGAAATTCAGATTTGGCTTCATAATTTATTTGACTTTGCTCTGCCAATTAATAGTGAAACTTACCTAGTCTTATTACCTTTAGAGCTAGTTAAACACAGTTCACTGATTAAGTAGCATCATCATCTACCATCATAAAGGAAAGGGATCTTGCCCTTTACTTCATTAACTAAGACCCCTCACGTAGTTAAGAAGCTGACAATAAAATGTGCATCTGTCATCTAGTTCATAGTGGGGACACACTGTGAAACATCAGGTGGGCTGTTCTTCCCATTGTTTTCACTAGTATGCATAGATAACAATTTTCACAGAATCAAGATACACTGCAGTCACTCTGTCCTCCGATCTATAGTCGTATCACTCCTGTAGAAGAAATACTTGTCTGATAAGTTTTGTTTCTTCAACCTAATGCCAGCTAGATAACAAAACATCTTTTCTTATTAGAAGGGTCCCAACCAATTACATGCAGGATACAAAGTGAGAGTTTGGCAGCTGAATTTCCTCTGTTCTCCCTAATTGCCTTCCGTTTTGATCAAAGATTGGTGTAGAATATATGGGGGCAGTGTCTGGTGGATGGGTTATTGAGTAAATTCTGATTAGGGTTTTGGAACCCAGAAGCCCATTCCAAGTCACTCCAGTCCTGGGAACCAGGAGCCCAGACTGTGATAGGTGGTGTGGTCTGACAATGCCTGGGTGTCCCCCAAAGTAAGCCCAATGTAGGGTTATAGGTCTATAACCAACTCAAAAGTCACTGTGCCTTCTGATTCCGTTTATAAAGCTAAGGATAACAAACACAGAGATAGATGAGAAAAAGCCATCATTCTCCCTCAGGTCTTTTATTTTTGTTTTATTAAGGTCATTTTAAGCTTACTCTATCTCACCAAACCTAAGATTTCTGGTATCTCATACTTCTAATATCAGAAGTTTCAATATTCCTACTGATCCAAATTCATTCTGAACAGGCATGCTGAGTTACTTCTAAGTGTCTTTGTACCATACAATGTCCACTAAGGTGTGTGTTGGAGATGGGGGGAGGAGCCAGGCACAATAGGGGCATTGTAAGAAATGAAACCAAACATTCTCCTCTCCTCTTTTCCCATGTAAAAACATCAAGTCCCTAACCCTGAAAGATTAGTCTTTTTGAAGTTGAACCAAAGCAAAAAAAGAAGAAAAAAAGGCGGGGGGCATTCTAAATGGAAGGGGGAAGGTACTGTTAATCCCCACGTGTCCAGGCAGCTATCTCAATTTCTAACCCAAGAGGGAGGATGAGTGAGACACATGGCATCTATTGTGTGGTGACAGCAACTTGAAACTTAATCACTTCTATTTTGCTGTTGCTGTTCAGTTGGCAGGGGTATATGTGAAAGAGGTGGGGGCTGCCCAGGATGGTTGTGCAGAACCATAAAGAGCAAAGGAAATACCTTTGGGATGGCTCTTGGGCCACAGAGCAGGTATCAGGTCTTGGGTTGCCCCCCTGTGGTTGCCATGCCAATGCAGATGGCAGAACTGAGCAGTAGGGGGAGGGGCGAGTGGAAAAAAAAATGCGATCTTTTTTCTTACTATTACCATTTTCCTTTTCTGTGTTCTAGCCATACTGGCCTTCTCTTAGTTCCCAAATGTGCCATGTTTCTTTCTTGCTTTTGTTCTTTACACAAGCTGTCCCCTGTGCTTACAACACCTTCTCATCCACCCATTTGCCTAATTTTTTTTAAAAGATTTTATTTGAGAGAGAGAGAGAGAGAAAGAGAGCATGAGCAGGGAGGGGCAGAGGGAGAGGACAGAGAGAATCTGAAGCCCAACGCGGGGCTTGATCCCCCAACCATAAGATCACGACCTGAGCCGAGATCAAGAGTCTGACGCTTAACCGACTGAGCCACCCAGGTGCCCCACCTAGTTAATTCTTACCCATCCTTCAGAGTTCATTTTGACATCATTTCATCAAGGAAGCATTCCTTGACTCTATTTACTAGGTAATTTCATGTACTGCACACTATAAGCAATCATCAGTTGCTAAAAATACTTCTTTAGATTGAAACTGGAGCCAATGGTTTTAGCTTTTGAACTTTAAAGAGGAATGTCAGTCTCCAGGAAACTAATACAAGGGACCACATTTCTTTTTAATGAGAGCTCTCAGAGGAAACGAAAACCAACTTTTTAGACACACAACATAATTATCCTACATTCACGTTTTCACTAAAACTTGGTCCGGTATGTTGATCATTTTTCTCCTTTGATTCTTTTCTCCTTCTACTACATATGTCTATTCTTTAGGAACCTCATTAGGTTCTTTTGTCCTCTACCATACCTCAAATATAACAGGCATCAATGAATGAATCAAATGAAATTTTTACCTTTAAACATTAAAATATAAGTCTAAATTTCAGTGAATTACAAAATAAATAAAAGACATAGCTCTACTTTAAATTATCTTTCATTCTTGACCTCTCTTTTATCTCTCACATTTTTATTTGAATAATTTCAAATCTGCTTTTGAGTTGAAGAGCACACTGAGCACCTATATACCTTTATCTATCTACATATATTCTTTAGAATTCTTTGAATACAAGTTGCAGATATCATGACACCTCATCCCTAAATACTTCAGCATGTACCTTGTTTACATTGAACAGAAACATCCTCCTACACAACCACAATACCCATATCACGACTAAGAATTTAACACTGAAAAGTGTGATTTAATATGCAGTCCATATTCGAGTTTTCCAAAAATGTCTTTAATAACTGTTGTTGTTGGATCCAGAACTCAATCAAAAATTAATTACTGCATTTGGTTGCCAAGTCTCTCCAGTGTCTTTTAATCTAGAACAGGTCCACTGCCTTGTATATTTCTCTTTTTCTGGTCATTCATTACACTGACATTTTTAAAGCGTCCTGCAGTCTGATATCTTGTGTGATTTTCCACAGTTTGCTTTGTGTGATTGTAGCTTCAAGGCTAGATTCAGTGTGAATTTTTTTAATCCTTTGAGTCTTGCTTTTTTTCCCACTTGACGGTATATCCTGGAAATCACTGTATCACAGTTCAGGACATTTTCCTCATTCTGTGTGTCTTTATGTGTATAGTACTTTGCTGTGCAAAGGTCACTCAAGCATTCTTCTGTGGACGGACATTTGTGTTGTTTCCAGTATCTCATTACAACCAACAGTGGTGCAATAAAGAAATTTGTGTATATGTTTGTTTGTATTTGTTAAGGTGTAATTCCAGGGTAAATTACTAAAATTGAAATTGCTGGGTCAAAGGGTAAATGAATACTTATGTTGTGTAGATAGAATTAAATTCCCCTCCATAGGTGTGGTTCCATCTTGCACTCCTACTGACAATATAGACTCTTGTTAATAGAGCGTGTTGCCAATCTTTGGAGTTTTTATCAATCTGATGGATGAGAAGTAGATCTCACTATAGTTTGATTTACATTATTCTTTTGGAAAAAATTTGTTATCTTTTTATTTGAGAGACTATTTGTATTATATTTTCTGTCAACTGTGTCTTTTTCCCATTTATTATCAGGTTTTTGGTATTTCTTTTCCTATCATTTTTAAGAAGTTCTTTATTAGGAAGATTAGCCCTTTATCTGTGTTATATTTGCAGGTATCTTCTCCAAATTTTTTTATTTGATTTCAAATCTCATGTTTTTTTTATGCAAGAGGTTTTTTACTTTTATATACTGAAATTTATAAGCTTCTTTATTTAACTGCATCTTGCTTGAGTCATAACAAAAAGGCTTTTCATATAGGGATCATATAAGAATTCACCCACGTTTTCTTCTAGTAGTTGTGTGGTTTCATTTTTTTTTTACACCTGACCTCTGACCCATTTGAAGTTTACTCTGCTACATGGTGTGAGGTATGGATTCAATTTTTTGTTTTCCCAACACTATTTATTAAAAAGACTATCTTTACCCCCAGTGACTAGAGATACCACTTTTTCATATACTGTATTTCCATATGTGTGTTTGTTTCTTGATTTTCTATTCCATTCTTTGGTTTGTGTGTCTATTTATACACCACGTTGTTTTAAATACAGAAGTTTATAGTTTGCTTTAATATCTGGTAGGGTCAGTCCTTCCATTACTGCTGGTCTTTTTCAGCATTTTCTTAGCTATTATATATGTTAATTTTTCCATAAGAACTTAGCATTAACTTGTCTATTGCCAGGAAAAACAAAATGTATTGTTTTGGAAAGTATTGCTTTTCTGTGTTAACTTGTTCACTTTGACTTTGTGTCTTCTATGAGTGCTTTGAAGTTTTCCTCATTGTTTTGGCACATTTCTTGAAGTTTCTCCTTCCATTATTCTTTCTAATAGCTTTTGTTTGTATGCATGAAAGCTAATAACATTTATGTTTGTTTTATATTCTGATACCTTACTGGATTTTTTTATGATTTCCCTTGTCTTCATTATGGAGACTCTAAGACTTTTTTAGATATCATATTAATAAATACAGATAATTTTTATTTCTTTCCCAATTCTTATGACTGTATATTTACTCTTGCTTGATCTCATTGGCTAATACATCCAGTGTAATATTTAACAGTAGTAGGGTATTCTTGATGTTAATGTGAACACCTCATGTTTCCTTAGTGGTACTGGGTTTGGCATATATATTTACACACATACATGTACATACATGTAATACGTGTATGTACATATGTATTTATACACATGCATACATATGTGGGTCTACATATGAGAAGGGAGAGAGAGAAGAGAAAAAGAAGAGTCATACTGAAGAAGGATCCATTAATTTCTATTTTCATTTCTCTTTTAACTCAGGAATGGGTGGAAAATTTTAATAAATGCCTTTTGAATGGAGGTAATTATATGATTTTTCTCCTTAGATCTATGGCTATGGTAAATTTTATTAGTGGATATCCTTTCCTGAACCATCTTGAATTTCTGGGATAAAACTTTCTTGGTTGTAAAAAAATTTTTGGGTGCTATTAGGTTTTATTTATGATATTTGCATTTATATTCATATGTGAGACCAAACTATTGCTTTCCCTGTTGTACTGTCTTTGTAATATCTAGAAATTGATGCTATACTTACTTCATAAGAATACTTTGGGCCCATTTGCTGTTTGTATTTCTGGGCTGTGAAACAATATAGGTACATTTGGGATGATCAAGCCTTTGAAGGTTTAGTAGAATTTGCTTGTGAAAATAGCTAAAGGAGCATTTTTTTGTGAGGTACTTTGATAACTACTTCTATTTTATGGAAATTGGTCTTTTTTTATTTTAATCTCTCAAGGTCAATTTTGGCAAATTGTATTATTTTAGGCAATTATCCATTTCAGCTGGATTCTTAATCTATTTGCATAGAGTAGTGCAAAATATCTTAATTTTAAAATTTTCTTGATTTCAAGGTGTTTACCATTGCCATTATTAAAGAGTGTCCCCGTTATCATGACACTTAGAATTTTATCTCACATTTGTTCTCCGTTCTCAATAGATAAAACCAAAGCTTTCCTTGTGAACACAGGCTAAGCAAAAAGAAAGCGAATGAACCAGAGTTGTGTTGTTTAATTCACTAAAGACTTCTGTCATATCTTCATTTTGAATGAAATATTCATCTGTCACACTGAGGAGCAGGTTTTGGGTAGATCCCTGGATACAGCTTCCTTTGGCCTCATAAAAATATATCATAAGAGAGGTAAAGAAATTCTGAAGACATTACCAACCATGCATATACTGCAGATCTTCCTAGTATCTCTTTTTAAAATTGTGGTAAAATATACATAACCTAAAATTTATCTTTCTAACCATTTTAAGGATACACTTCAATGGCATTAAGTACAACCACACTGTTCTAAAACCATCACCAACATCCACCTCTAGAACTTCTTTCATCTTTCCAAACTAAAATCCTGTACTCAATAAAATTTAGTAAGTCTCCATTCCCCCCTCTCTACCCCCTGCCCCTGGTAATCACTATTCTACTCTTTTCCTATGTGACTTTGACAACTCTAAGTACTTTATATAAATAGAATCATATAATATTTGAGCTTTTGGGTTGGCTTATTTCATGTAGCACAACGTCTTCAAGGTTCACCCACATGGGAGCATGTGTCAGAATGTCATTCATTTTTAAGGCTGAATAATATTCCATTGTATGCATTTACCACATTGTGTTTATCCATTCATCTGTCCATGGATACCTGAGTTGCTTCCACCTTTTGCTATTATGAATAATCCTGCTATGAACATAGCGGCACAAATACCTGTTTAAAGTCCTGTTTTCAATTCTTTTGAGTATATACACAGAGTGGAATTGGTGAATCATATGGCAATTCAATTTTTAATTTTCTGAGGCACCATCATACTGCTCTCCACAGCAGCGGTATCATTTTATATTTCCATCAACCGTGGAAAGGGTGCCAATTTCTCTATATCTCACCAACCCTTTTTATCTTCTGGATTTTTGTGTTGTTTTGTTTTTTTTAATAATAGTCATCCTGGTGGGTATGAAAGGGTATCTCATTGTGGAACATGCTTTTTGTGCTTCTGTTGTTATATGTCAGTATTCTATTATTGTTATATTCCATTACGTTGTAAGCACAAGATTCAGATGCAATCAATTGAACCGAATGGGGCCACTATGTGCCAGATATTGTGTGAGATACTCTTACAAAGATTTTCATATTCAGCACATATAGAAAACCCAGCTAGTTTACTTCTTATGTAAATAAATCAAAGAAACTTTCCAAAGTGTGCCCAAGGAGACCTGGATAAAGCAGCCTTGACAGATCTCTGCTCTGCTAGGTTTTCTGGTCTCCTTAAATAAATTGCTTAACCTTCTAAATAAGAAAGGAGAGGAAAAGGGACATAAAAAATATGGGACAAACAGAAAACAAATAGTATGATGGCATATTTAAACCCTAAGATGCACATAAGTATATAAAATATAAACAGACAAAAATGTAAGGGCTAATTTAAAGAGTACCCTGAATCAGAAAAAAGCAAGCAAGCAAGCAAATAACAAACCACCAAAAAATTCCCCCAAGGAACCAAGAAAGAACTATATGCTGATTATAAAAAACATTATCATAAATATAAGAATATAAAAGGTTTCAAATAGAAAGGTGGAAAATATATATTTATAAACATGAAGCAAAGAAAGATATGCTAATATCAGACAGGACAGGCTTTAAAGGAAGAAGCATTATTAGAAATAAAGAAGGTTATTTCATAATAACCAAAGATCAGTTCACATAGCATTAAGGTGCATATACTTAATTATAAAGCCTTAATTTATAAAGCAAAAATCAATAGACCCAAAAAAAGAAATTCCATAATAGTGAAAAATTATAACATATCTTTCTCCTGATAAAATAAGTGGGAAAAATATCATCAAGTAATGGAAAACAACTAACAGACTTGACCTAACTGACATACAGAGAACTCTATACCCAAAAATTGTTAAACATATATTCTTTCTAAATGCTAAAAAGAATGTCTGACAAAATTGTTCATATTCTGGGCCATAAAACAAGTCTTAAAAAGTTTTAAAAAATGAAATCAAGTAAAAAGCTTTTGCCCAGGGAAGGAAACTATCAACAAAACAGAAAGGTAACCTACTGAATGGAGAAGATGTTGCAAATGACATACTGATAAGGAGTCAATATCCAAAATATACAAAGAATTTACACAACTCAGCACCAGAAGAACAATCTGGCTAAAAAATGGGCAGAGGATCTGAATAGACATTTTTCCAAAGAAGACATACAGATGCCAACAGACACACGAAGAGATTCTCAACATCGCTCGGCATCAGGGAAATGCAAATCAAAACCACAATGAGATATTACCTCATACCTTCCAGAAAGGCTAGAATCAAAAAGCCGAGAAATAACAAGTATTGGCAAAGATATGGAGAAAAAGAAACTCTTGTGGGGAGTCTGCTTCTCCCTCTCCTCCCTGCTCATGCTCTCTGTCTCTCTCTCTCAAATAAATAAATAAAATCTTTAGAAAAAGAAAAAGAAACTCTTGTGTACTGTTAGGAATGAAATTGGTGCAGACACTATGGAAAACAGCGGAGAGTTTCTTCAAAAAATTAAAAATAGAATAACCATATGATCCAGTGATTCCACTACTGGCTATCAAGGAAAACAAAAACTACTTCACTAATGTGTACCCCTATGTATACAATAGCCAACATACAAAAGCAACCCAAGTGTCCATCAATAGATGAATAAAGATGAGGTATCTGTGCGCGTGCGTGCGCGCGCACACACACACACACACACACACACACACATATATATATATAATGGGTTATTACTGAGCAGTAGAAAATGAGATCTTGCCAGATATGGATGGATCTAGCAGGTATTACATCAAGTGAAATAAGTCAGTCAGAGAAAGACAAATACCACATGATTTCATTTATACGTGGAATCTAAAAAACAAATGAATGGGGGCACCTGGGTGGCTCAGTCCATAAAGCATCTGCCTTTGGCTCAGGTCATGGTCCCAGGGTCCTGGGACTGAGCCCCACATTGGGTTCCCCACTCGGCGGGAAGCCTGCTTCTCCCTCTCCCACTCCCCCTGCTTGTGTTCCCTCTCTCACTGTGTCTCTCTCTGTCAAATAAATAAATAAAATCTTTAGAAAAAAAAAAGAAGAAGAAATAGACCCATAAATACAGAGAACAAACTGATGGTTGCCAGTGGGGAGGGGGAGAGGGATGCGGATAGGCAAAATGGATAAAGCAGAGTGGGAGATACAGGTTTGCAGTGACGGAATAAGTAAGTCATGGCATTGAAAGATACGGCATAGGGAATATAGTCAATAGTATTGTAATACTGTTGTATGGTGAAAGATCGTAGCTACTACACTTGTGGTAAGTACAACATAATGTATAAACTTGTCCAAGCACTATGATGTACACCTGAAACTAAGGTAACATTGTGTGTCAATAATACTTCAATTTTTGAAAAAATTAAAAATAAATAAGTAAGGGGCGCCTGCGTGGCTCAGTTGGTTAAGCGACTGCCTTAGCCTCAGGTCATGATCCTGGAGTCCCGGGATGGAGTCCCGCATCTGGCTCCCTGCTCAGCGGGGAGTGGGCTTCTCTCTCTGACCCTCCCCCTTCTCATGCTTACTCATTCGCTCTCTCTCAAATAAATAAAATCTTTAAAATAAATAAATAAATAAATAAGTAAAAGGGGGACATGAACTCATGCAGAATTTTTTTTCCAATCAAGTGAAATTACAATAGATTTCAATAATGAAAAGATAAGTGAATAATATTCAATGTTTGAAAGCTGAACAATACACTTCTGAAGAACTCGAGTCAAATATAAAATCAAATGAAATTATAAAATATTTTAGGATGAATTATAATGAAATCATAATATAATGTGAAGGATATATTTAAAGCTTAGAGAGAAAATTTACAGCCTTGGTTGAATATATTAGAAAAGAAAAAAGCCTGAAAATTGATGATCCAAACTTCTATCTCAAGAAGCTGAAAAAAGAACAAATGAAATCAAGTAAAATAAAGAAGATAATAAAGATAAGAACAGAGATTAATGAAATAAGAAACAAACATAAAGTAGAATAAAGAAGCCAAAAGGTGGTTTTTCAGAAAGTACTAATAAAATAAGGTCGAGGGGTGGGTGGAGGGCATGCACAAGCCCAAAACCAATGTTGTAAATGTAAAAGTGGTCATTATTCTACAACCAATAAACACTGAAAACACAAAAAGAGTATATTGTGATCATTTTTATGCCAATAAACTTGAAAATTCAGATGCAAAGGGCAAGTTTCTAGAAAAATAAAACACCAAAGATGATACAAGAAAAACAGTAAAATATCAAAATCCTTCATCTTTCTTAAGAAATGAAAGCCATAATTTAAAACCCCCTTACAAAGGAAACTACTGGCCTAGATGAAAATTTTTGCCAATATTTAAGGAAAACATGACGCCAATCTTAACCAAATACTTCTGGAGGACAGAAACGGAGCATGTCTTCCAAATTATTATGACAACAACCAAACCTGATACTGAATACTGATAAGAACCCTATGAGAAAGATAAATTACAAGCTAATGGCTTTCAAAATCTTAGCTTAAAACATGCTAAATAAAAATTAAGTAAATCTAAGCCCAGCGATATATAAAAAGGATTACAACCAAGTCATATTTATTTTAGGAACATAAGGATGATTTAAGATTTAAAATTGGATTATTTTGCAACATTAAAAAAAGGTAAGTGATAAAATTCATATGATTATCTCAAAAATGCATATAAAGAACTAGGAATAAGGATATCTTTAATAGGATAAGGTGTAACTAAAAAAAAAAAAAAAAAACCTATAGGAAATATATTCTTAATGGTAAATACTGGAAGCTTCCTTCTAGAGTCCTGGCACAAGAATGAGATGTCTGTTACTACCACTTCTATTCAATATTTTATTGAAGACCCTGGACAATGTAATAAAGCAAGAAAATAAAATAAAAAGAATGGAAAGGAACAAATAAAACTGTCTTTTAACTAAAAATGCAGAAGGATTATAGCAAATACAAAAGAATCTACAAGTAAGTTTTTAGAATTAATAAATGAAATTATTCGGGTCATTGACTAAAATGTCAATATACAAAAAAATCAATTTATTTCTATACATCACTGACACAAAATGAAAGTTTTATAAGTTCCTGTTTTAATCAAAAATCTTCAAATATCTAGTAATATTTTTAACAAAAGAAGTAAAAGAAGTGCAAGTACCCAGAAAACTACAAAAATATTTAAAGGTTTTTAAAGAATTAAATAATGGGGGGGGATTTATACCAGATCCATGGATTGGAATATTAATATTGTAAAGATGTCATATCTTTGAAATTAATCTATAGATTAAAATGAAACGTACTCTGATTATAGAATTTTTTGGAAATTCAAAGACCCAAGAATAGCCAATATAATCATAATCTGGAAGACTTAACCACATTTCAAGAATTCGTACAGAGCTAGAGTGTGTCAATACAGAGTGTGCAAAGACAGACAAATAGAACAATGCAACAGAATAGTAGGTGTAGAAACAGACCCACACATATATGGACAATTTATTAATGACTAAGGTTTTACTGCAGAACTTTGGGGAAGGGATGGTCTTTTAAAGAAATGGAACCAAATTAGTTGCATACTCATGTGGAAAAAAATAAGACTCCTACTTCACACCACACACAATTTATTTCACATGCATTGTTGATCTAAATATGAAAGGTAAAATAAAGCTTCTAGAGCAAACTAGTAGGCAATACTTTTGTAATCTTGAGATAGGCAAATATGTTTTAAAGGGGGTAAATAACACTAATCCAAACAGAAAAGATTGATACATTAGACAACATGAAGAGTTTGTGCTTATCCAGACAGTTTTATGAAAATGAAAAGCAAAGTCACAGGACGACTAATTTGCAATACATAGTAACAACAATGAGTTCACATTCAGAATAGATAAAAGAACTAGCCAAAAAACATATGAAGAAGTATTCAACCTCATTAGTCACGAGGAAAATGCAAATTAAAACCAGAATGAGATAAAAACATCTATTCGCCAATCTGGATAAAATTAAAATAACTGTCAAGACCAAATGTTGGTGGAGGAGATGATCAAGCGGAATTCTCATACATGCTGGTGAGACTATATAATAGCAAAACTTAGGAATACTGTTTATCAGTATCTATTAAACTTGAAAATACCCATATTCTATAAAACAGTAAATGCACTCCTAACACACGCCCAACAGAAAGAGGTGAAAGACTGTTCATAGCAACATCCTCACAGTAGCCAAAAAACCCCAAATACTTGTAAGAGCTGGAATAAAGAAATTGTGGTATTTTAATTAAAAAAAAACCAAAAACACAACACTTGACAACAACAAAAATAAAAGAACTGCTGTTGCATACACTCACATGGGTATTTCTCACAAACTAAATCTTAAGTAAAAGAAGCTAGGCCAAAAAATTAATACTGTACCTCTCAATTTATATAAAATTCAAAATCAGGTAAAACAAGCATATAGTGTTTGAAGTCAGGATAATGATTATCCTTGGTGAAGGACTTGTGACTGGGGTGGTATATAACAAGGTTTTGGGGGGGGGCTGGTAATGTTCTATTTATTGTGAAAATTTATTGGGCTATACAGTTATAATCTGCACTTTTAATATACGCATGTACTTCAATAAAAAATTTATTCCAAATGATTGACAATATGCATTCAAGTGTGAAGTAATATGAAATGTGACATAATTTTGAGCAATTGGTGGGGATGGTCTATTTCACCTTAGTATTAGGAACATATGTATTGGAATGGCCCATGCGTTGTTACTGGCACGGTATAGAAATTTACAACTGAATAGTCACAGTTTTAAAACATTGAAAATGTTGAATGATGTTCAACTCTTCAAATCCAAGTGCAGACAAATAAGACAATTATCATTATAAAAGAGAATGCAAAAGTTGAAAAGTCTGACAATGTTTAGGACAAAGAATTTGAGGTCAAAGAGTTGGGGGAACGATACTGTCATCTTACAAAGTGGGGAGTCAAGAGATGAAGGTTCAAGAATGTCTTTTGAAGATGCACAGGTGGCTAGTGAACAAACTAAAAACAGTTGTTTAACTGTAGAAGAAGGAGAGAGAAAGAGGGAAGGGGAGCTGATTTCAGTGAGCCAAGATCTTGTATGTCATAGCAGAAAAAAATGCATAATATCAAAAATTGATAAATCAAGAGGTAGCAATCCAAGCATCTTATTTAGAGAAAAAGAGTCAACAGCCAAAAATAACCTAAAAGCAACTAGTCTATAGTTGTTGCCTTCTAGAGGTTGGCATAGGATGTGAGTAGAGCAGAGACTGCTGCTTTTCATTATAAAGTAACAGTATAAATATAAAACTATTGAAGCAAACTTGCAAAAGAATAAAGTGGAAGGAATCACTCTACCCAAAATCAAGTCTTACTGGATAGCTACATTAACCAAGACAGTGTTGTATTTGTAGAGGACTGTGTGCATAGATTAATGAAACTGAATAGAGAATACACAAACAGTCCACACAAATACATCCAACTGCCTTTTGGAAAGGGTGCAAAAGCAATTCATCAGGAAGAATAGATTTCTCAAGAGATAATACTAGAACAATTGGAATCCACAGACAAAATGAGTAAATAAATAGTTTAACTTTGACCTAAACCTTACACTTCATACAAAAATAACTCAAAATAGATCACAGGCCTAAATGTAAACCATAAAACATCAAAGTTTTAGAAAAGAAAACGGAGAAAAATCTTTGAAATCTAAGGATGGGCAAAGAATTCTTAGTCTTGACATAAAAAGCATGGTCCGTGAAAGAAAAAAAATCATTTGAGGACCTTATCAAAATTTAAAAAAAATTTTGTTCTGCACAAGAACCCGTTAACAAGTTAAAAGACAAGATACAAAATTGGAGAAAATATTTGTAAACCTCATATCCAGCAAAAGACAATTAACTGGAACATGCAAAGAACTCTCAAAACTCAATGGTAAAAAAAAAAAAAAACAACTAAACAATCCAATTAGAAGATCAGCAAAAGGCATGGACAGACATCGCACAAAAGAAAAATACAGATGGCAAATAAGCATATGAAAAGATGTTCAACATCATCAGACATCAGAAAAACATGAATGAAAACCCCAATAAGCTATTACTATACGCCTGTTGGAAAGGCTAAAATACAAAATAGTGGCAGCACTAAATGCTGGTGAGGATGGAGAGAAACCTTAGTCACTCATATATTGCTGGTGGGAACATAAAATCGTAGTCACTCTAGGAACCACTGTGGGAGTTTATTACAAAAGTAAAGATTGACTACCATATAACCCAACAATTGCACTCTTGAGCAGTTATCCTAGAAAAATGAAAACTTATGTTCACACAAAATCTGTGCATGAATGTTCATAGCAACTTTACTCACAACAGACCAAAGTGGACATGACCCAAGTGTCTTTGAGTAAGTGAATTGTTAAACTGTGGACAATGATCCAACAATAAAAAGAAACACATTTTTGATACATGCAGCAATTTGGAAGATTCTCCAGGGGATGATGCTGAGTTAAGAAAAAGCCAGTCCCCCAAAGTTACATACTGCATGATTTCATTTATATTAAACATTCAGAAAGACAACAATTTAGAGATGGGGAATGGATTAGTTACTGCTAGGGGCAGGGAAGGGGAGGTATGGGAGGGAGATCACAAAGAATCCTTGTAATGGAACTCTTCTGTATCTTGACTGTAGTGTAGACACATGAACATACATGTGATAAAATTCTATAAAATGAAATACACACACACACGCACGAACGAGTACAAATAAACCTTGGGCGATCTGAATGAGATTAGTGAATTGCCCAATGTCAATTTCCTGGCTACGATATTACATTATGGTCTTACAAGATGTTACTACTGGGGCAAACTGTTTAAAGGATGCATAAGACCTCTCCCTTTTTCTCACAAGTATATGTAAGATTATATTTGTCTCAAAATAAAAAAGTTAAAAAAAAATTTTTTTTTTAATTTTAAGTAGGCTCCATGTCCAACCTGAGGTTTGAACTCCCAACCCTGAGATCAAGAGTCACATGTTCTACCAACTGAGCCAGCCAGGTGCCCCAAAATAGAATTCTAAAAGTTTTAATCAAGGGGCGCCTGGGTGGCTCAGTCAATTAAGCGTCTGCCTTCGGCTCAGGTCATGATCCCAGGGCCCTGGGATCAAGTCCCTCATTGGGCTCCTTGCTCAGCAGGGAGTCTGCTTCTCCCTCTCCCTCTGCCGCTCCCCCTGCTTGTGCTCTCTGTCAAATAAAAGTTTTAATCAAATCAACACAAAAATGTCTCAATAATCTCAGAGGAAAAAATATGTATATACATCTATGTATATGTACACAGAAAGATAGATATAGATACCTCACACACACATTAGGACAGAGAGGCAAAATATGAAGAACTGAGCCATTATCAGGTTCTGGAAATGAAAGAACAAATTGAATATAATAATATCAGAGAAGTAGAAGTACCAGCTAAGACTGAACCTGAAGGGCTCCTGGGTGGCTCAGTCAGTTGAGTCCAACTCTTGATTTCGGCTCAGGTCATGATCTCAGGGTTGTGAGATCCAGCCTGACATCTGGCTCTGTGCTCAGCGCAGAGTCTGCTTGTCCCTCTCCCTCTGCTCCTCACCCCCCACCCCACGGTGCATGTGCACTCTCTCTCAAATAAATAAATAAATAAATACAATCTTAGGGGGAAAAAAGGCTGAACCTGAGATTTAAACAAGGAGGAAGCAAGCTTTTCCTAACCAGGGATGAAAATCCAGGGAAGGCATATATCATGGTGCCTTCTTGAACAGAATACATCACCAGCCAAAATACACAGCAGAGTGTAGTTGTTGAGCGTGAGTTCTAAAACGGACTTCCTGAGGCCGGACATCAACTCTGTCAGTTATGAGCAGTCTGGACTCTGGGAAAGTTCCTGAAACAACTGCATGCCTCAGTTTACTCTTAATACATGGGTCCCAGAAGGTTATCATGAAGACTAGAGAGGGTAATGTATATAAAAACCGTAGAAATTTGCCTGGGATTCAGTCAGTCTTAGCTAGTTGTGTCATTGCCTGACCAGAGAGGGCATTTACCATATATGATAACAGAAGCTATCATTTTTCTATTTTTTATTGATCATTTACTGGGTTTTGAAGCTTCCACTCTCTGAGCTCATCCCACAGTGTCTAAGGGGAATTGCTACCTATCCACCTCTGATTTCTAAAGCCATTTATTTGAAAGCAGGCCAATGCAGCAGAGTACTGTGTAGCCTGGCTGCTTACCCATCCAGGTACACACAATCCTACTTGGAGAGAAAAACTGGGTCATCAATACATCTCACTAGAACCAGTCCCCCTTCTCCTGGCTCTCATTTCCAACATATCTTTGTTTTAGTCCAGCGCAAACCAGAGGTAATTCTGCAGTTTCTTCACCCTCTCGGCACCAAGCAATCTGTTTATTCTTTGCCACAGCATAAATGCAACACTCATTCCTCAAAGGGAAGCTCTAATCATCATTTCCTAGCCCTGCTGACAAATTTTTTCCTTATTTTGCAACCCCATTCACTGATGAAGATTGACAGACGGTAATGATCGAGACGGATGACAGCCGAGAGAATTCCACTCTGTGAGAGCATGAGCTTTACTGGCAAGAATACATGATTCATGGAAAAAAAGAAATACGTATGTTTTTTTAATTTACGGGCATGAGCTATAAGAGACTCGTTATCTTCTAATGAACCATAATATGAGCACTCCCAGGGAAAATACTCTGTTGGCAGTCCAGGCACATCTCTTCTTTAATAAGTACAAGCACAGACTTGGCAGCCATCACTTTGGCATATCACACATAACACGTAGCCATGGAAACACCAAAAAACCACACAGAGGGAACATCAGAATACAGTCCGTCGTGTGGCTCCCGTTAACGTCGCTAAAAGAGATTTTGTCATAGGCAATGGTTGCCCTCTCTGTCAGTAACTTCAAAAAATTTAGGCATGTGAGTTTATCGTTTCTACTTTCCCTTAATGAAATCCCCTTAGAAACCTACCATTCACACACTTAACTGTTCGGAGCCTCCTTTTTTTGTTAATATTAACAAATGTCTTTTTTTTTTTAAATGTAAATACTAATTTTTTAATGATTTGAAATCCTATTTACGCATGAACTTTAAAACTTTGAGGATTTTTTTTTCACATTTTTTTTATTCTTATTTTAATCCCCATACATTACATCATTAGTTTTAGATGTAGTGTTCCATGATTCATTGTTTGTGCATAACACCCAGTGCTCCATGCAGAACGTGCCCTCCTCAATACCCATCACCAGGCTAACCCATCCTCCCACCCCCCTCCCCTCTAGAACCCTCACTTTGTTTTTCAGAGTCCATCATCTCTCATGGTTCGTCTACCGCTCCGATTTCCCCCGCTTCATTCTTCCCCTCCTGCTACCTTCTTCTTCTTCTTCTTTTTTTTTTTTCCTTAACATATATTGCATTATTTGTTTCAGAGGTACAGATCTGAGAGTCAACAGTCTTGCACAATTCACAGCGCTTACCAGAGCACATACCCTCCCCAGTGCCTATCACCCAGTCACCCCATCCCTCCCACCCCACCCCCCACTCCAATTAACAAATGTCATCTTTGGAGATGACCGGTTCCATATGTTTAGTGCTTGCTGTGCATGTGGTTCTATCACTTTTTCAATTTGATTTCTTAAATCCAACCCCCTTTAAGAGTTCTGGGTTCCAGAATTTGGCTCAAAGAGCCACCTCCATCTTCTTTATACTCCCTGGAATGTATCGGCCTGGTGTGTGTTCAGTCCTCACCTTCTCAAGTCAAGCATACATCCATCCCCTGATCATTTTAGGTCACCCCTACTGAACCTCCTCCATACTCTCCTTTCTTTTTGAATAAGGTCAGGCACCAGAAACATACATTGGACAAGAGCATAGAATGATTAGACACATAATCTGAACCAGATTTTCAATTTTTCTTTCTGGAACTTTTCCTGAAGTTTATCAGCTTTGCAGAGACATGGATGAGTGGGAAAGCACCACTGCCTACAGAACACTACACTTTGGGAAACAGTCAACAATCTCTTCAAGATGCAATAATCCTCTTCCTGGAACGGTTTTCTGCAAACGTATTACCTTTCCCCATGAAAGCACATCTACCATGTCTTACCGGGTCTTCTTGAAATGGTCCTTATTATTGTGGCAACTCATTCCCTGGATAAGATTAGCATCATCTCTAAATAGAAAGACTGGAACTTTCCTCTTTTAAAAGGATCACTTAAGCGTATCCTTATTTACTTTTCTCCGTCTATCTTTTAATCATTCTCTTTTGCTTTGAAGTTAGTCTTCTATCCAGTTCTTTCTACCCAATTTCCTATCCAAGTTCTATAGTCATCTTTTCTTAAAGTATGAAAATTAATCAAAAGATATTTTTGAAGCCTAGGTATCAAGAAAGATTGGCTCTGTGGCACATCTACACAATTCCTTTGTATTACATAGGCACTAAGATAATGTATACAAAAATTAATAGTAAGGCATGATCTTTCTGGTATATTGTTAGTTAGAAAAGGTTATAAAAGTCTATGCATAATATCATCCCACTAAAAAAAATAAAGCATGTGCCTAAGAAAATGCTGGAAGAACATCCATCAAATAACAGTAGTTATTTCTGAGTGGGAAATATGGCCAATATCCATCCATAAATCAAATAAAAATAGGTTGAAATCAGTACTGTTTTAAATATGTATTTTAAATATATGCATCTTAAATAAAAATATCTAACTAATCAGATTTTAAAGGTCATCTAGCCTTATTCTTACAAAGTTCTTAATGTTGTAAGCTATGATATCATTATTGTTATGTGTTGGTATGTTATCCTAATCTCCCGGGGACTAAAATAAATAGGTAGATTCAAGTTTTATTTGCAAAATAATTTTTTATGCACAAAATAAACTATATTTACAAAGGAAACTTATTATATTTAAGTACTAAAATATCAAATTTTGTTGTTAAAATATTAAAATAAATTGCTAATAGAATAAAATAGTCAAGCTTTTATTAATACATTAAATATCAATATCGGTGTCTATTAACTATGGTAATTTCAAACTAGTGATGAATGTATTATGTTAAGATATCTCTAACACCTGTAGAGTGATAAGAAAATATCTGAATTTCATTGGTGACAAAGTCATAGATATTGCTAACACTACTGTGGTTTGTTGTCTACATTTATAATTGGAGAAACTGATACATTTCAGTTAGGGGTTAGTGAATATGAAGATGTATATATTTTTTCCTATCCAAGTTCAAAGACCTATGAATTTAATCCTTGAATGCTTTGGGAGTCTATGGATTCCAGGTAAAGAACTCCTGAACTACAGCAAGACAAAAACATTCTCATAAAGAGAAAGTAAAAAAATACAGAAATCAGCTTAATATTAATAAAAAAAGATTGTTTAATGTGTTCTATATATTCATAAATTTCTAATGCCAAAGATACAGAAAATTCAGTATTGAATAAAAACTACATATTGAAAGATGACCAAAGTATAAAATCATACCAAATTAATATATTTAAATTATATCAATAAAAAGTTCAAGATTTACCCATTCAAAATTCTACTACTACATGAAGATATGATAAAGGAAGAAAAATATCATAATAAAGTTTAGACTATTTAAGCTTAAGAAATAAAATAAGAAAATCAATAGATTTTTCAATACATGTAATCCTGAGAACAGTCCTTCAGGCATTATAAAGTCTTTATGAACCAAAGTATATAAGGATGCATTTTAAGAGACCTTCAGCAAGAAACCACATTAAGTCACTTCAGACCCTTACAGAGCTATGAGTTGAAATGTCAGTATTATAGATATTGGTCATAAATAATAGACAACTGAATTCAGAAAATAATCTTTAGAAGGAAAATCAGAGTAGAATTAGGGCTATGGTATTGCTTTAGTGAGTCATTCTTATCATCTGAGTCATGTACCAGGATATACACTGATCTCTTGACTACAAGGAGCTACTCTAGGGGTCTCCATACCTGAAATGACATTTTTTGAAGCTTTCTTTAAAGACAAGAATGTTTGATTCCCTTTCCCTTTATACTGACTTGCATATCTATAAATAGAGTGTAAGATCTCTTAGGACACAGAAACTAAATGTTAATGAGTGTTCACGGTGGTTATTTTAGGCCCAAGAGATGGATTTCTTATTTTTGATTATAGTTTCTAAAGTTTATTCAACGAACATATACTTCTTTTAGAGTTATTAAAATTATTTAAAAATAATTTACCATCAATTCATTTTTAGAGATGACAGAGACATCTATTCGGTAATAGTTCTATTTTTCCCTTATGACAAAATCCTCAATTTTAATGCTGCTTAGAGATTGCCCAAATAGCATACAGGTTTTTCTTGGCTAATCAGGCTAAATGGCATTTTAAGAACACTAAACATTATTTTAGTACAGACAAGATTATTCATTTTGGAATCCAGCGTGACACCACTAGCTTGGACGTAAAGAATAAATGTATTAAGTTGTAATAGCAAATTCGTGAATTCAACACCCAGGAAACAGTCAATGCTATTTGGTAGTTCTACCTGCATTACAGAGACTGAATGAATATCAAGCTATTTTTTTCCTGATACTTTAATTCTTGCATTTATTATGCTGATATTGACATGAAACTTTCAAAAAGAAATTACGCAGGCACAGAGTATATTTACTGGTCACCGATGAAATTACAGGAGTCAGATGGTGAATCGCTGAACTCCTGCGGTTTTCGGATTTCAGCATCTCGGTATTCTTTCCTAGATTATATCTGGGGCTCCTACTACTCCCCACTGCTGCAAACTCATTAAGTCATATGGTCTCATTAAATGTCTGGAAGTTTAACACAATTTTAACATTAGAATTCTCACTTTACAGCTGAAAAAAACACGACAGCTAACAAGAACTTGGGAGAAATGCTCACTTATTCTTTCAACTCAGACATATACACTGAATGCCAACCAAATTATTAAGTACTAGAAATAGAAAGCTGTGCAGGACCGACACAGTCTTTGCCCTTTCAAAGCCTGAAATCAGATGTCCACAGTAGTAAGAGAGCAGAATTATGTCAATGTGATTTGAGTCTGAATTTTGGCTCCACCTCATATTTCTCTCTAAATTTTTCTTTTTTTTTTTTTTAAAGATTTTATTTATTTATTTGACAGAGAGAGAGATAGCTAGAGCAGGAACACAAGCAGGGGGAGTGGGAGAGGGAGAGGCAGGCTTCCTGCCGAGCAGGGAGCCCGATGCAGGACTCGATCCCAGGACCCCAGGATCATGACCTGAGCCAAAGGCAGACGCTTAACGACTGAGCCACCCAGGCGCCCTCTCTCTAAATTTTTCTAAGCTTCAATTTCTTCATTTATAAACACGGGATAGTGATAACTCCTATGTGAAGTTGCTGTGAAAAATCATACAACATATCTGAAGTACCAAGTGAAGCATTCAGGACAATAATGGTACTTAAGAAAAGTAAGATTCCTGGCACAAAGTAGATACTTAAAAAAGCATACTCACTATTGTTATTTTTGTGGTTGTTGGCATTTTTAATAAATTTTTAAAAGTATCATGTTAAGTTATATTCAACTAGGGCCTTGGCATTTCCAATGTTTGGCATCATGGGAGATTTACACACTCTATTTTCACATGTAAAAACTTGATGGTCAAGGTTGGAGACACTGTGTTAATCCCACCCTAAATGTGTTTAGCCAGGTTCTTTCATAGAATCTATTTCATGAACCATAATTGGAAAACCACTGAAATTTGACACTTGCTACTTATTGACAGTAGATGGAAGATAGTAGGACCCACCTTTGATGTATTTACTAATATCAGGGTTTTAAAACATAGACATCAGGTTACAAATCCACCATTAACTTCAGCATATTACTGAAATACAGTCTAAATATTGCAGAAGTGAACAAGCTAATATGACAGAAGAAGAGTAAAATTGTAAAAGTGAGGAAGACAGTTATTCTAAGTCTATATAAATGTAAATATTTTATTAACAAGGGATGATATAAAAGTATGCATAATGAAAAGATCTGGACCCATAGGTTGCAAAAGCAATCTCCTGTGTCCAATTAACCTTGAGTCTGAAAACATAAGCATTCCTTTTTTTTCTACCACACTACTGTGTGGGCATGTATGTGCTCATATGCTTTAAATTTGTTTTATGGCAGTTTTTCTGCGATAATTTCTACTATAAGCTTCAGCCTTTTGCCAGCGGATTTTGAAGTAATGAAGCATTTTATTTTTTTATGAGAAAAGGCATGCTAGATTGCTTAGCCATCAATTCTGTATCATTAAATCCCATCAAGGATGAATGTACCTCTAACTTTTTTTTGACTTGACAAAAGACTTAAATTGTGTAGGTTTTGGAAAATATTTGTTGATTAGAGGAAAACAATTTCTTGAGTGTGGAACCAGGTCCATGGCTATTTATACCTCAAGGGTTCTCAGTATATAGTCATTAACTGTATTTCCAGAATATGTAAGGAAGTAACCGTCCCCCCTCTCAGAAGTATTTTACATATTTGGATTAAATGTAACCTTTTTGAATTATAGTCTATTATGTCCTGGACTCCATCTACCTATCAATTCATCATAGTCTCATTTACCTTGATTAAAACCCCCTGCTTCACTTAGTGCCAATTATTGATCATAAGCAGAGTTAAACAATCAGATCTATTTCCTTCGGATGCTTTGAGCACCCATCTGATATTCAGTGATGAGTCATCTCCCCATCTCAAGCAAGTTGGGGCTTCCAGTCTCTGGAGTAAGAAGGGGCTGAAGAAAAGGGTTCCTAGACTGCTGTACAGCCAAAGAGCCAGAATGAGTTGTTCTAAGAATCAGGTTGTACTGAGAGCAAGGGTCCCTGGGACACAGCTGACTTTACTATCTTCAAAGCAGTAACTCTACAGTTGACCTTCCTCTTCCTTCCTCGCGGTGGTCATGCCCCAGCTCTGCTTGGAATAGTAGTGATCCAGTCAGCACTCAGCTTGGTCAGTAAGTCTGACTCATTGGCAAACTGATAGAAGGTTTGGTGAGAGCTTCATGTTTACAGAGATCATTTATCAACTGAATGCATTTCACTAACATGAGCTTATTCACAAGAGGCAGCAACCCTCACTGTTCTAGCCCATTGACTGAAACATAGGGAAAAGAAAGATAAATATATCATTCTACGTATTTAGATGATTTTATACTGGGTCACCTGTATATAGGATTCACAAGTGGGGTCTCGGAGATATAAGAATAAGTGGTATATGGGGGTGCAGTGAGCACTGGTTTGCTTGAGTTGGTTTTCAGCAGAAGAGCTGACTGTGCATCTATTCCCAACTCTGCACTCAGTGATGTAACCTTCATAGCTTGAAACTGGCCGCGATGGAGTCTTGACATCATGGAAATTAACAATGCTACCAATCAGAGCATCTGTGTATTTCTGTTTTCAGAGAGCTTTTGTGTTAAATAAATATCAGCACACCACTCAGTGTGTGTCTGTATGCGTGTGCATGGACATACATTCTGGAAATTTAATTTCTGGAAAATTAATCAAAATAACTTTAAAGACTGCTCTAGCTCACCCAGGCATTGAAAAAATGATCATATAGATGTTTTAATAGCTATGAACCTCAACTCTATTTCCTATTTCCTTTTGCTTATTCATTTTTGTATAGAGGCAAGTTGTTAACAGTGGACGAATCTCAACCTGTTGAGAATTCAGCCCAATTCTTTACTTTAGTAGGCCAAACCTTCTTTTGAACTTAACTAGAGTTATTCCAAAGCTTTTACTTTTAAGCTCATTTATTTTTTTTTTAAAGATTTTTATTTATTTGACAGAGAGAGACAACACAAGCAGGGGAAGTGGGAGAGGGAGAAGCAGGCCTCCCGCGGAGCAGGGAGCCCGATATGGGGCTCGATCCCAGGACCCTGGGATCATGACCTGAGCTGAAGGCAGACGCTTAATGACTGAGTCACCCAGGCGCCCCAAGCTCATTTATTTTTCTTGATTAGTAGAAACTTGGTTAACAACCACTCAGCTAACTGCACCCATCAAGTAACAGGCAATTCATAGAGTGTAGACCGATCAGGAAGAGAAAGGTGAAACCTTTACTTGAAAACTTCACAATCTAACAAAAAAACAGTAACAACAGCAAGCCAGAAACTACTGTAAGAGACTTAGTATATTTCTAGAACAGGCGCTAAGAGACACAAATTTGCCGATTCCTATATTGCATAAAAACATAATACAAAATTTTACTCTTTCATCAAATTTTATGGAGGTCCATTATAGTTAGGATCTCTTCAAGAAAAAACTCACAGCCTCTACCCTTGAAGAACTCAACATCTACTGGAGGTCAGATCATAAACTATATTGCAATATTTTTTACACAGAGATAAGGAGATGTTTTATAAAGAATCTATTTTAATTATATTTATTCTCTCCCATGTTAAAACTCAACTTGGTGATGCAAATATGAGCTTTTTAGCAATCTGGAGATTTTGTTTTTCAGTTTTAGTAAGAGACAAAACCAAAATTATCACCAACCCTAACTTTGTGGTCTGGGAAGGGTGGGTTTCAGACTGGATTTTTAGTCCCCAGCTTCTAAGCAGTTAAGGGGTTTCCCCCTTTCGCCACATCACATTTTCACAAAAATGGACATTAATTTATTAACCCTTAGTTGGTTGGAGGAGTCAGCTAAATATAATACCTTATTCCCTAACCAAACCAGCAACCTGAAGAGTAGCTATAATTGCTTCTTATCTAGATGACAGAAAGCAATTTCGGTGACTGCTTTACTTAATTAGGATGCATGAAGCATGGACCTCCAGGTCACATCTCTGTAAATTATGCCTCTTCAATTTGCTTGAAGAAGCACTTATGTCTCAGGCACCTTGACACAGTTTTCAGTAAGACCATAGCAACTCGGGGCAACCACATTTCACTTATTTTGTGGATATATTATCTGCACTGCCTTCTGGTTTTTCCACAGAGCCCTGTTCATTTAATTATTTATTTCTACTTGCTGGGCATTAACTGGAAAATTACCAGTGAAATGACTTCATTACACATTTGTTGGCACAACATGTTGGAAGGAATGGGTGAATCCACAAGGGAACTCCCTCAATTTACTTTGCCTGAGGAGAGCTCTTCAAAACAGAAGTTGCTGGCCCCTTGCCCAGATGAAGAGGTGTTTTGAAAGAAGGCTAAGTTTGCATTCGTCTGAAGCAAAGTAGCCGCCTACCTTTCTGAAGCCACTTAGGGCACCACGGGGAACTGGACAACTCCTCTGTACCACGGGGATGGCACCGGGTGGGTCAGTAGGAGTTGAAGACCAATAGATACTTAAATACGCATAAGGACACATTCCAAAGACAAACACAAATTGGCCATTTTTAAATTATGCCAAATTTAGGACAACCCACTCCAATGTGACTGCAAGCATTTATTAAGCATCGACGAAGGCAAGAAGCCGTAGCAAGAAATATCAGACCTAGTTGCTATACTCAAATAACTCATGACCAATAACAGTAGCAACAGCAGAAGCATCAGCAATAACACAAAACTTTAAAAAGCATCCCGTGTGACAAGGTATACTATATTATGTATAACTCTACATTTACTTCCTTTTCTCTTAAGGTGTCGAGAGTTAACCGTACCTTGAACATCCAGCCTTGATCAATTCTTATTATGATTATTTCCAACTTCTGAGAGTGAGAAGAGTTTCAACACCTGGATACTTAGGTATTCAAGACTAGACTAATTTAACCAATTAGTAGCCACTGCCTCAACCTCAGAGTAAGTCTTGGTATCCTGGGATATATCATGTTTAAAGTCTGAATATATAATACAAATCCAGTGTTTTGACTGGATTTTTAATTTTGCTGGGCGGAATCCAAGAGTTTCCTAAAAGTCAGTGCAGCTTTGTGTGTTCACGAACATTTGTATGTGCACATATGTGTGCAGGTAGTGTGTGGCTTCAAATGGGACAAGCTTATACATCCGTGTTTGTGCGCATGCATACCCATCCACTGAGCACAACTCTTCCAGTGTGGAGTTACAAGACTGTACTTCTTGTTTATTCAAATCTTGCCATTTAGCTGACTGTGTGCTGTGTGGTTCACTTCGTTTCTCAGCTAACAGCGTGCAGAACTTTGGCACAATGCTGCCGGCCCTCGCAGAAACCTCGCAGTGAAATTTATCACATCAGATCTGATCAGTAATGTACAAGAGCCCATAATACAAGCCAACCTGCTGCTCTTCCCTCCTGCCCACTCACCATTCCACCCAGTGTGGATGCCACAGGAGAATCCTAATCAAGAGACACCTGATAATAACATCAGTGCTTCTAGAAAATGGCATTTATGTATTCAAATAAATGGTGCAGTCTATCATTCTTGCAGCTAAAGCTCTTGCATGCTTTTTTTTTTTTTTTTGGTCTTCTTCAGTCAAAATATAGTAGGGCTTACTGATTACAAGGGAACAGAGGTCTAAGAATTGATTTTAATGACCCTACTCAATTTTCAACAGTCTTAGACAGCTTAGCAAGATAAAAGCTGGAGCGACAAAGTATAAAGTGTTTTCAAACAGATTTGCATTGTTCAGGGCCATGGGTCATTTTATTTTGGGGGGAGTTGGAAGAGAAGTGCATCTTAGTGTATATTAGGATTTGAGAACACTTAACCGCTAACAAATGTAGTTCTGGAGAATGATAGTTTGAAGAAATCTGAGATGCCTCTTGTCTTCAAGTTCAGATTCCAATTTTACGGATAAAAAATTAGAAGTTCAGAGAGGGGAGATAATTTATTCAATGTCATAAAGCAAGTAAATAAAGGGGCACCTGAACTCATTTCTACTAGCCTTCAGTCCAGTAATTTTTTGCATTACATTATGTTTATCATATACCTGCCTCAACGATTCCCCTCCCCTCCCCACATTCCTTCCTCCCTCTCTCCTTCCCTCCCTTCTTGTCTCTCTGATACCCCTCCCTCCTCGCTCTCTTGCTTCTTTCTCTTTCATCTACCTGACCATCCATCTATTTAACAATTATTTGTTGAGTATCTATTATGTGCCAGGCATAGCGTTAGGGACTAGGGATTCGGTGGGTTCCTGAATGGGCACATGGACATGTCAGGAAAAGCCTTCCAAGGAAGTCCCATTTACAGTGAGACCTGAAGAAAGCCTGTCATGGAATGGGAGACTATAACATTCTGGGCAGAGGAAATGGTTTGTGCTGATGTCCCACGGCAGAAACCTGCTCAAAGAGGCCATTAGGGGGATCTCGGCAGAACTGACACACCAGGCAAAGGCAAAAGATTATTTTTTGACTCTGGCCTCAAAGTTATGGCCCCAGTCCCCAGCCCCACATTCCCTCTAGAATATTTTCATTCCCGTATAGTGTTTAAATCTTGACCTAATCAATCAGGGAAAAAGATGCTGGTACTGTAACCATGCACGGTGGTCTTTTTCTTACCCACATGTCCCTGCACCCTTGTGCAAGCCTGTGTGGTCAGTGTGGTATACGGATTATGGACTCTGACATCAGAGAAGTCAGGGAATCTAATTCAGACTCTGAACTTCCTGGAGCTTTGGTCTTGAGCAAATCTTTCTATGGCTAAGCTTCAGCTTTCTCATGTGCAGAATTAAAATTCAAAACTATCATCCAGGAGGTAGGAAACAAGCAGGTTATACATGTGAAGAGCCCAGCACAGTGCCAGGCGTATTAAGAACTCAACAAACACCCAAAACATTCAATGAGTGGGTCAAAAGGTATATAATATTTTTAAAGTAAACGTTTTAAATCATACTATCAGTAGATGCTCTTTAATGATACAGTGGGTTTACAGAAATGTAAATCTATATCCTCTAACTAGATATTGCCAGGGATGACAGAATGTTCTATTTCAAGAGAACATATTGGGCCTGGAAATGCCAGATGTGGACACATAAGTAGGAAACATGGATGAGCCTCTTGGGCCATAGGTACGGTCAACTCTGTTCAAGACTGTTCTTACTAACACAGATACACAAAAAACAGACCCCAGCCCTCAGCATTCATGAGTAAGACTCGTCAACACTGGAAATGGAATGAAAAGCACTAAACTCCATCTCAGTTTTGTCTTCTGTAAATGGGGATACTACTTCACAGGGTGGCTTTGGATTAAATGAGAATATATAGAACATATTAGTATATCTTGTACCTGGAGCATCATATGTGATAAGCAGATATTACACTTTTTTTTTAAAGATTTTATTTATTTATTTGAGAGAGAGAATGAGAGAGAGAGCATGAGAGGGGGGAGGGTCAGAGAGAGAGGCAGACTCCCCGCTGAGCAGGGAGCCCGACGTGGGACTCGATCCCAGGACTCCAGGATCATGACCTGAGCTGAAGGCAGTCGCTTAACCAACTGAGCCACCCAGGTGCCCGCGGATATTACACTTTTTTATTCAGGGCATATGAAGGTCCTACTTCAAAGTGCGATGTTTGAAATGCTAATACTTGATAATTTGATTTTAACGGTAATAACAAAAAAGTGGCCAAACTTTTTTCTTTGTCCAATCCATCTCATGGAGGTTATGAGAATTCTTTTTTTTGCCTTCATTTTCAAGGAAGGGGAAAAGAGAGCAAGAGCCCCTGTGTAGGGAAGAGAAAGCCTGTGCCTATTTCAGGCAAGAGTTTTAAGGCTTCTCAGTCTGCTTTCAGTGATATACAAACAAGTTTACTGCTTGAGTAAAAGCAAAAGACAAATTCTTCATGTCTTTCTGCAGAAGCACATCCTGGCAGCCAGAGCTGGAGTTCTTTTTTTTTTTTTTTTTTTTTTTTTAAATTTATTTGACAGAGAGACACAGCGAGAGAGGGAACACAAGCAGGGGGAGCGGGAGAGGGAGAAGCAGGCTTCCCGCAGAGCAGAGAGCCCGATGCGGGACTCCATTCCAGGACCCCGGGATCATGACCTGAGCCGAAGGGAGATGCTTAACACCTGAGCCACCCAGGTGCCCCCAGAGCTGGAGTTCTTCATGAGAAACAGTTTATCCCAAAGCATATACTATTTCTCAGTTTATTTTAAAGATGAACGTCAGTGAACAAAGCTTTCTCTCTAAAAGAAGCTTTTGGAATGCGTCGCTGTCCAGGTAATGCTGCCTGTACCTTCTCAGCAGGACTAGCCCCTAGGCATTAACAGTCACAGCTGGGGCTTAGAGAGGTTTTTCCAAGCTTTCTATAAAACATTTTGATTTCAGGGTGGCATTTTATAAACTGGAGTTATTCACAAAGAGTAGCATATCTCCCTGAATACAGTCTTTAAAACTTGCTCTTGATGTGGAATTTTAGAAGTCACCATTAGGGAACCATCAGGGTAGTAACTGATTCAGAAAGAATCACCAAGGGATGCTAAAGCTAGTATAAGTTTTTCGTAACAGGGTATTTTTACATAGTTGCAAAGTGAAGCAGAGGAGAACAGGAGAAACCTAGTAGGTACCACTTTAACCCAGATGAAAATTAGCACCTGCAATGAGAAAGAGACATCAGGTGCCTCCAGATGTGATGCACTGGTATGAACCCAGTGATATTTCTGTGGCAAAAACACATAACCTGAATGCCATCCTGAGACGAGAGCAGACTGACTCAAATATTGAGAGAGTCGCTAAAATAACTGGCCTGTGCTCTTCAAAACTGTCAAGGTCATGAAGGACAAGGGAATTAGGTAATATTGTATTTGTTCTAATTTCCTGAATTAGATCCTTGCACTCCTGTTATGAAAGAGAACATTCCCATTTGGGGGAAATACACCGAAGTAGTAAAGGGTAAAGATGGATCTGTAATGCTATGGGGTAACCATTATTATTCCAATTTTAGAGCTCAGGAAACAGGATCGAAAGACAATTTTTAGTTGTCTGGCTTTGTCTTTTCCCTACTTATTTCCTAAAGTACGTACCTTAGAATGCTGAGGAGGTTATTTGGGGGGAAAAAGGGGGGGGGGGGGGGGGGGGAGAGAATACGATGATCAAATACACTGAGGACAGACTGCATTAAATGAAATTAGGCTAGCTTCTACTGTGCTATTTTATGTTGCTATTCTTCGATATGCATGTAACTATGCAGCATTCCCTACTTAATGTGCACCATGCCATTCAACAGCTACTTTCAGAAAAGTGTTGCTATTTTATGTAATTTTGTCTTGACACTCAGATAGATAATATTTGCTTGAAGAATGGGATGTGCCTTATGCTTCAGTCTCCTTCATGTCTTTGAGCCCATAGTGGGTATTCAAGAACTATCCCATGATCACTGGCAGGGCACAGGCAACCTCCTATAAGGTCTTCTTTCTTCTTACGGTATCCCTTAGTTCTCCCTGAATTTTCATTCCTCCAATTTCCTGTACCCAAGCTAATATTTACATGAAAACTAACTGCCCTTTGAATGTCCTGAAGCTGACTTGTAAGCATTAATAGAAACTCCAGCCTTCCGACAGCCTTTGATTACATTTGTGTAACTCTTCATCCTCCTCTTACCCAGGTAAGGGTCAATTTTTGCAAACAGCAGAGTCCTTAAAGGGTTTTCAATGAGAGAGGAAAAATTTAATTTAAATAAGCATTACATACCTGGCAGTTGGGAAAAATGAAAGGGCCATAAGCAGTACATCAGGAAGCACCACGGTGTGTTAAATTATAGGTAATAAAATCATAGTGTCATAAAGAAAACCACTGCACAGACTTTGAAATGACTTTTCTAAACTGCAAGAGTTGCATTAATTTGTATTGCCCAGGATTACATGTGAGCATGACTGCATTTGGTGGAGAGCAGACACTGTCTGCCAACTTATTGCAGTTTTATAAGAAACAGAAATTTTTATATCTTTGCAAAACAGATCTTGAGCTTTAGCACACAAATGTAAGAAGGCACGCATTGCTGCATTTTTCAGACTAAAGTGATGTCTGACACAGTCCCCCCCACCCCCGATCCTTTAATAGCTAAACTCTCTGCAGAGAGCCTCAAACCTTGCTACATCCCAATTTTGATAGGGGGTGATTGTCACACAACTGGTATATTTTGGATAGAAGATGGAACGTGGGGGCAGTTTCTGGGGAGAAGAGATGAAGGAGTTCAGAAGAGGTGAGTGACTATATTGAAGGTTACTTTATGAAGTCTTAGCTACCACAGCAAGGAGAAAGAAATGTCTACTGGCTATCTTCAATGCAGAGATAGCTCCTCAGTACCTAATGCATGTAAGTTGCAGTGCTGGGTGCTGTGGGAGGGAAGGTTAGTCCCCAGGTGTACGGCCTTTTGCCATCTTCTTTTTATAAGCAACTATTTTGATCTTGCCTCCATTTGCTGCACAGACATCTGGACTATCATTTACTCTCTTATTCTCTTACACCTGTTACAATCTTCCATCACTCTATTACAGTGGTTCTCAAAGTGTGGTCCCTTGGAGTAGCAACATCAGCATCAGCTGGAAATCTGTTAGCAGAGGAAATTGTCTTGCCTCACTGCAGATCTACAGAATCAGTATCTGGCAGGAGGTGGTTAGGGAGGTGAAGTGAGCAGCATTCTGTGTTGTAACAAGCCCTCCAATGGATTCCAATGCATACTCCAGTCAGAACCACTGCCCTCTTGGAAACCACATTCACAAAGTTCAGTAATGACTTCTGATTCACCAAATCTAGTGGTCTTTCCTCCGATTGGATCCTTCTCTACCTCTGTAAGCACCACACTCAGTCCAACATTTCACATTACTGCTTGAGACTTCCTCCTCCTCTGTTTCCTGTGGTTTTGTACTACCCTGACTCTCTTCACCTCCCATCGTTCCTTGATCTCTTTCATTGACTCTTTTTTTTCCCCATTATCTGGCATTCTCTCCAGTTAAATCTCCCCTCCTTTCACTTTCTACAATCTCCCATGAGGACCTGAGTCATCTCGATGATCTCAAGTATTTATTTAATTACAGGAGTTTTAGAATTGTGTTTTTTATCCAAGTCTCTGTATTATTCTTCAAGTTTGTGTTCCAAATCGCTTGCAGGGAAATGTCATCCCCATGTCCCATGGCCTCTTGAAGACATGGAAACCCAAACACCCCGTCCTCACCACCCCCAAAGCAGCTGCTCTTCAGCTCTCCTAGTTCTCTCTCAACTCTCAGACAACACTTAGAGACTCAGACTCATTCCATGGTTTTAATTCACTCCAGGACTGAGTATTCACCAAGTCTTGTTGAGCCTCTGTACATTCTTTCCACCACATTGGCATTTCCGCCACTTTCTCAGTAGACCAAACTTCTAGTCTTTTTTCACTTGGTTTTTCTTTTCTAGAAATTGCTACTAAGTTAATTTTCTCAATGCTATTAAGATAGTTATTTCTCAATAATGTATCATTATAAAGCCATTCAATGATTCTGTGATATCTGCCACTGCCTTCCACATAAAATCCTCATTCATTATCTTGACACATGGCATTATTTATTATATGACTCCTAACTTTCTTTCCAGGCTTAGTTCATACCACTCCTTGTTATATTCCAGCCAAGCTGGGAGACTCTCCATTGAAGAGTCTCTAGGCTTACTATTTTTATATTTCTGTAACTGTACCTTTTAAAACTCTCACCCAACATGAAGTATCATCTCAGTCCTCTTCCATGTCTCCTTCCTAGGTGTCCCCCACCTGGACATTATCTTTCCCCTATTTTCACCTCCTTTATACCTCCCTCATGGCAGGTGACACATCTGAAGTTTACTATAGTAACACATACAATGCCTTCTCTTCTTGGCCAGATTGTAACCTCCTTGAAGATAGATACTGAGCTGGCCTTTAAGGTTTTCTTCCTCACTTCAGTAACTAGTACACAATTTGTCATGGGAAAGATGTTTAATAAATATTTGTGTGCTGAGTTCTGGGGACAATGAATAGCTAATAGTCCATAAAATCAGGAGTTCTAAAATCAAATAATTGGGGGAAATCTGACAAACAAAAATAAACAGCGTTCTTGTCTGTACAACTTTCTAGGTCTTTCCACTTACTAATGTGTGACTTTCCAGAATGGTCTGCAGCCCAAGGTATTTCCTACGTTTCTATTTGCACAACACTCTTTTATCACCGAGCATCGTGTAGGAATAGCATTGCTGATGAACTCATGCTGGGGAACACTGGGAGCTTTTAAATAAGAAACTAAAGGCAATTTTAATATTCACGACCTCCGAAATGGAAAAAAAACAAATTAGCTAGCCCATAAAATGGCAAGAAAGGGGGCACTTCCATTTCAAGCATCCAAGATATCATCTCCTTCACAATGTCCTCTCCCAAGAGGATTTCCCAGACTACCAGTTATTTGTTGCCTGTTTTTAGCTCCATCCCCCACCACCTACCACCCACCCCTCTTTTCTATTCTCACTTTGTGAGACACTTTTTTTCTGGAGGCATCTTCTTAACAACCCCAGTGAGGTGGAAAAGAGAAGATTAACTACACACTCACAACTCTCAGGCCCTTACAATTTAAAATGGATTTACCACAACTTCAAAGTGTTGCTAAAGCAACATATATATTAAATCGATATTTGCATGTGGGCACAGAATAAGAAACTGATTAGAATGGAATGAATATTCCATCTGGACTTTGATATTTCATAGTTGTGGTCCATTTTTTTTTTTTTTTGCCATGACATTTACTTAAGAAATGTTCAAGATAATAATTTAAAATAATAAGCACCAAATACCACATGAGTTCCACCCATATGCCAAAATAATCTTACCCTTGTAATCCTTAAGAATTGCCCCTCATGGGCGCCTGGGTGGCTCAGTCGGTTAAGTGACTGCCTTCGGCTCAGGTCATGATCCTGGAGTCCCGGGATCGAGTCCCGCATCGGGCTCCCTGCTCAGCGGGGAGTCTGCTTCTCCCTCTGACCCTCCCCCCTCTCATGCTCCCTCTATCTCATTCTCTCTCTCAAATAAATAAATAAAATCTTTAAAAAAAAAAAAAAAGAATTGCCCCTCATTGTATCTTGAACAGAAAATACAAGCTGCATTTGCAATGTTTTTGAGGATGAATTCCTCAGGACTGTTCCTTTAGGGAAAGAAAAGAGAGAGAGAGTGTGTGTGTGTGTGTGTGTGTTTGTGTGTGTATGTTTGTGTAAAATAAATTTAATAAAATGTTTTTCCAATAGATGGAGAGGGTCACAAATTAATTCCATATATGGATATCTCCCTGGCAACTTGGAATCAAGATAATTGGATTAGTAGGAATTACTATATACTGACTAGGTAGATATATAAATAGGTTATACTCTTTGATCATTCATGGACCTTTATTTTTATATTATCCCAGTTCTTGTTGGTTTTCTTCTATACATTCAAAGGCTCTAGTCTGAACGGATCATCAGGTAAGAACATTTTAATAATTCTTTTTTCTGAAATTCTTATGAAATATTTTACTTGAATGTGTCAGAATCAAGATCCTTCATTAAGAAGTTAGATGGGACACACATAGGATTAAAAAGAATTCAACTGATGGGTTGATATCGTGCAGGGATTGAAATATTCTGGTAGAAAGGAAACTGTCCCAAACTGCTACAACTTTGATTATCCTCTAGATAAGATAAACACTGCTCATTTGATTATTTCACTTGAAAAATATCTGGAGAAGATGCAACCTGGTCTGCTGGTTCACCACATGCAAGAAGTCCTTCTTTCATGATCAGAGAAGGCTAGCAAGGGTTCAATCCAATGGTTCAATCTACCGCACAGTCAGAATTATACAACTGCAAGTTTATACATATGCAATCACCATAGAAAATCTCTGCCTTCAAAATGCAAGCCTACTGGTTGCATCCTTCTAGAAGAAAAGCATGTTAAGGGCAGAGAATTTGACTCTCTCATTCACCAGTGATTCACCAATGCTTTATATTGTGCCTGGCGAGGTAGGTGCTTAAAAAGTCTGTTGAACAAATGAATGATTCCATCTTTTCTACTCTGCTCATATCATTATTCAACTCTAATAAATATTTAATCTAAGATGATATTGACACTTCAAAAAACAAAGGAGAAGAGTAGTATTTTCATCATGCCATCCCACATGTAGCTGAGATCAATGTTCTACTCAAAACGGGTGCTTGATATATTTTTTAAACGAAAGGATAGCTAAAACTATCTTTTAACTTTTTAGAGCATTTAGTTTTGAATTACCTAGGTCATTTTATGCCAAAGAAATAAGTGACTCAACTGCTCAAGAGGTTGGCCTTCACTTAGGAGCACGGAAAATGGCCTCAAATCCTCGTGTCTTTGGGAGTAGCTCACTCACGGCCATTTACAAAGTACCCAACCCTTCCCCAGCAGGCCTGCTGGGCAGTGCATGCTTTCGGCAACAATCCTGTGATTCACGTCTACCATATAAATCAGGAGAATACCTATTTGTTTCTGTTTCCTCTCTGGGTACTTTGTTCATCGCTCCAGCCAATGCGGCCCGCCTTGTCTCACTTCCCTCATTTGGTTCTGTGATTTGAATACTGTGTTTTACTTGTGTTTAGAATCTGAGCCTTGCCCTAAAAAGGATGTGAACAGTTGCAGACAATCAAACTCGTGCATAGAAACTGGAGGTGACCAAAAAGCAGTGTCTAATTCTTGAGACTGCCTCAGAGAGCAAAACTCTCACTTTGGTGCTGATATGGGAGGAATGGGAAGATGGATTTCCGTGGGGGTATGAAATAACTGAAGGGACTGGAAATCACTCATTGCTAATGTAAAAAGGACATAGGATTTTCCATCAGGAGCCCGAGCCCTGGCTCCATTCCTGCCTGCATTAGCCATTATGAGATGAAAGCAGATGGAAATTATTCATTCCCTCCAAACTCACGTTCTTAAAATGCCATCTTATGAAACAGCTTTGCTACAATCTTTCACTTCCATGGTAAATAGGACGAATGTGTCTTCCTCCAGAGCAGTCTGAGGATCCTCACTTTCTTTACCGTATCTTTGCTGCACTAACATTTTCGGCACCATCCTTGGTCATGTGTCACGGGCGTTATAGGTGACTCCATCTCTTATTCCAGAAATCAATGCTGCCCCGTAGGTTAACTAACTAAATTTTAAATTAAAAATAATAAGTGACTCCAGCTCACTTATCTTTTTATCCCAAAGCACGCTCTGAGTCCTCCCACTCCAAGGCCGTTCTGACCTGCCTTAGCGGCTCGATCCTCTGCAGACACACAGCTCCTGTTTTGGACCCAATGAGAGCCACGTCAGTCGAAACACTCAGAGTCATGGCCATAGAGTTAAGAACCCATCTTTCGGCACGTGAGAAAACTATCTAATAATGCTCTGACATTGTCCGTATCTGAAATGCAGGTTTTAGTCCCTAAAACAAGAAATCAAACCAGAAATTAACCAACTCCTGTTTGGTTCATGAGAAGAAGGGGAAAGGGTGTCTCCAAGGAGCCCACGTCGGTAAGGGGGCATGTGTGTTGCTAGGGTTTGGGAGGGGAAGGGAAGAAATGGCCAAATAAGAAGGTTCTTAAAGAGACTGACACCTTGCCTGGTCATTATGGGTACCCAGCATTGGCTGTGTTGGGCTACACTCTTTGAAGGCAGAGGAGGCACTGAGGTATGATGGGGGAAAAAAAAAAAAAGTTCTAGAGTCCCAGGGGCAAAGATTAAAGTCTCATTTCCTTCACTTTCCAGCTCTATGAGTCTGGGCAAGTTACCTCACTCTCTGAGGCTCGGTTCCCTCATCTGTGACCCTGGGGTTAATAACAACCTCTCTTCAAATCTTTTACACAACATTGTGCCTATAATCAGCAATACAATGTACTGTACACTTAAAATTTTGTCAAGCGTGGATCTCATGTTAAGTGCTCTTGTCACAATCAAAAAAACAAAACAAAACAAAACACAAAACCCAACTAAACAAAAAAACACTCCAGGTTATTTTGAGATTTAAATAAAATAACACAAAGTGGAATAACAACTGGGGTTGGAACACAAAAGGTGCTCAAAAGCTTTATTAATTGTATTCCACAAAGCCCCCCTCAGCACCACACACATAATAGGAAACAACGCAGACAGGAAATTGTTCTATGGGGATTGTGACTTTTTCATCATTGTTCTGCTGGCATGGAGCATGGTGCTTGGGACCTAAGAAGCTCTCAACTAAAATTTATGCATATGAAAGAAATGAGTCAATTATTTTTTATGAGACTCATGTAGGTCTCACAAAACACACCTTAGTAACAGAGAATTTTAAAAATAAATAGAAATAAAGTACAATTTGTACCTTTAAGAAGGGCAGTGATAAGGTACAGTGTTGCTTACAGAAAAGGAAGCGTTTCTCAGATGCGTCCTGGAGTCCCTGCCATGTCAGGAAAAACAGGAAAACCACAGTAAAGGAGGAAGAAAAAAAGGACACATAGAAAACAAAAGACATATCTTGGGTTATTAAAATGTAATTATTACTGTATAATTCAATAAGAAAAATTATGTCTTATTTGACATCAGGTATATTTTACCACACAGAAAGTCCTATCTTAACATACTACTTGTTGACCAGAAGTGTCACTTTCTTAAAACACACTTCTGTTTACATATCATACCCAAGTGTATCCACAACTCTGATGTACACGGATTATTCAGACTTTTTTTTTTTTTACTCGTCTGCACTTGCAAATGGGCCCATGCCAACAGAACACAGGTCGGCCGCCATACTGAAAGAACTAATATGAACTCAAAGTTGGTCTTCACAGAAGAGGGAGGGCTTCAGAAAAATGTTTAATTCCGTGAGGGCACTGATAAGATGGGATAGGGAAAGGCCTGGTGTGTTGACTGAACAGCAATGACCATTGAAGAAACGGACTTCATTTCATGAGAAATGAGTCTCTCACATCCATAGGCTTTAGTATCCTTATCTATAAAACAAGAGATTTAGACCTGGCCAGTGCTTTGCAAACTGTCTCTACTGGTCCCTAGGGAGTTTCGGTATGGTGGGGGTATGACTGGGCTGGGCTTTGGGACTCTTCTTCAATCTGGGTAGCTTCTTTTTTTTTTTTTTAATCTGTTTTAATTATCAGCTTGCCATAGAAGACTTTCTTTGAACAAAGTATTATACTATAAAAAATCTGCTAGGTTGGTGGGCTAAGCAAATTAATTGGTTTGCATTCATTCAGCAGGCCTTTGAGCCTCAGAGACTAAAAATGTTTAAGTGCTTTGCAGTTTACTAAATGCACTAAATCACACGCACAGTCTTGCTTCAACATTGCTGTGAGGTCGATGTTACCATTCTCCTCCATTTTGAAGATTAGGAAGCTAAGGCTTGTTGAGGTCAACCACAGACCTAAAGATACACAGGTCACAGAGCTGACACAAGAGCACAAGTATTCTGGTCCCAAGGGCAGTGTCCCTCCCTTGGACTGCCTCACCCATGTAGGGGACTCTCCCACTCAGATGGTACTATACCTCAGAGGGGAGAAAGGGGAGAGAGGCAGACTGTTTAGTCTTATTCTGCATTGCAAATATGCCCTAAGTATCAAGGCCAATATGTTATTTGGCTGTTTCTTTTCTCTGTCACCATGGATTATCACAGAACACACAGTTTGGGTGTTCACTTCCATCATCATTATCTAGGGGATAGGAGGAAAAACTTAATTATCATTTAATTTCATCCCCATTAGTATTCAGGTCTAGCATGTCCTACCTGATTCTGTACTACTTCTCCTGATCAAATGTATGCCTGACCTTGGAATAACCAAGTCAGAAGGAGAAGAAAGCTGGGCAAGGTGAAAGAGAAAGTATAGAGGTAGCACAGTGTTGTCATTGGTAGTTGGTTCTGTATCATGGGCAGAGTGAAAATTTAGGGCACAGTGTAGCTTCATGTTAAAGAAGCATGTTAATATGTTTGTTGCACTTATTATTATTCCCATTTCATAGCAGGGAAATGAAATAACTTTAAAAAAAAATTGGCCAGGGGCACCTGGGTGGCTCAGTCTGTTGAGTGTCTGCCTCTTGGTTTTGGCTCAGGTCATGATTTCAGGGTCGTGAGATCAAGCCCCATGTTGGGCTCCTTACTAAGCATGGAGTCTGCTTGAGATTCTCTCTCTCTCCCTCTCCCTCTGCTCACCCCCCCACACACACTTTCTCTCTCTCCCCCTCTCCCTTCTAGAATAAAAAAAATCTTTAAAAACAACAAAACAAAACAAAACAAAAAAACACCCCAAACTTTGGACCAAAGTCACACGGGTAGTAAATAGCAGATGAAGGATGCATAGTCTCATCCAAGTAGATGTTTAATATGAAGTTAAAATTAAGTTAAAGAGGCATGAGCTCCTTAATCCAAATCAAGCAAAATTAAAAGTATTGTACTTAGAACCCAGATCTATTCCTTGGACGCCCATAGGGATGAATCTTGGAATAGCAGCTGGGCTTCGGGTAGTAATTCTTAGGAGCCAATAGTAGCTTCCTGAATTGCCATGTTGAGAAAGGATTCTGAGGTCTTGACCCACACCAGTATGAAAAAGTGCCATGTTCGATTAGTTATGTCTAAGGAATACGCAAGAGGGAGCGGGGACATGAGTGCTCCATATTTCGTGAGCTTTACTCTACCTACTGAAATCAGAAAATAACTAATGCTCGTCGCAAATACTTTACAGCAATTCTTAACCACGACAGTCATACTAAGAGCTTTCTTCTACTTCTATTCACTAGCCGAACCAAAAACTATAACTATCTAGACAATCCTATAATTCCAAGTATCTAGGAGTTTTCTGCCAATGGCCAAGGTACCATCACCTGCTTTCTTCAGTACACAAGCAAAACACGACTCATTTTCACCAGATAAAATAAACTTCCCATAAGTCCACATGAGACATTATTTATCTTTTTGACTGAAATGACCATCAGCAGCTCTATTTTCATGGCAAAACAAAAACAAAAACAAAACGACAAAACATTTACACCCACCCAAAGTGGTTTTGGTAACTCTCTTGGCACCAATGGTGCACAAGAAATTCTATCATCTGCAAACCAATGTGACTCTTTCATAGAATCACGCTAGAGGAAAAAAAAAATTTGAGCAGAGAGAGGAGGAAGTTGTCGGCCTAGCAGATGTTTAGAATCTTGCTATTAACAACCTGAAGGGACTTCAGGATCATTAATTTCAAGTCCCTGCCGAAGAAAAGTGTGATGGCAGGCTGAGGCACAATGCCCTCAGCAGACGTCTGTGCAAGCCTGGGTCTCTCACGCTAACTCATTCTGCCTGATTATCTTCACGTACACAGAGCTGCCCAGCTCATTTCCCATCACATTCATTTAAGTGCTTCTTAAGTCACAGAGATTTTGAAGAAGACGTGTCCCCGAAGTGACAAGATTTATTGCTAAATACCCACGCAGAGTTTGTGGCCTTGAGAATGGAAGGCCCTCTCTCAAGGTTATGGGGGCAGAGGATGAGCGCCGACTTGTTTACTGTGTATGAAACACAAGATGATAAAAGAGGTACAGACGCCGTAATTCCACAGCCCAATTTTGACCAATGTGTGTTATTTTTCGGCTCTGCTGGAGATTAGCGAGGTCTTCTGACAATGTGGAAACATTTTAAAATTTCTGTTTAAGTATCACATTGCTTCTCAGTGACAGGGACTTGGCGACCGAAGGTCCCTTCTAGTGTCTATTCTGCCTCCTTACACTCCCCAGTCAGGATGCCCCCAGCAGACGCGAGCCAGACTAAGCTACATCATGATGGACATCTGTCCAGCAGGCCACCCCCACCGTGGGGTAGAACTACAAAAACCATTAATACAGAATATTGGCCAAACCTCACAAAATGGGGTGAAGGCTCGTCAGACACTGGAGTGAGAGAGCTTCCAGCCAACTCAAGAGCTTCAGAGTCAAAGAGAACTTGTGGAAGAATCGCTGAATTTTAGAGCTGGAAGAGGCCTTACAGTGGTGGCATTAAAACCCTTAAGTTCACTTAGTGGGCTTAAATCTTAGCTCTGGGCCAATGCTAGCTGGGCTGTCCACGTCGACATACGTATGCCTTTAGCATGCTCTGAGCCCTGAACCCCGACTGGCTGTTACAATCTCCAGCAGCCTCTTCAGGTCAGAGATGAGGAACTTGGTCAAAAAAGGTGAAGTGGCTTGACCAAGACAACCCAGTCAGTTGTATGGAGGCTAAGTGAACGGAATGGTTCTCAGGAGGGGCAGTAGCCTGCTTTATGGACTGGCTTGAGACGTTTCCCCCATTCAGCGTTCTGCATCTTTGGTTATTCAGGATGCCTGCTAGGAAACTCTATTCCCTCTTGTAGGAGGCCACACAGCAGCAATGTTCTTTCATAGCACAAACTCATCAAGTCCACAGAAGTAGTTTATTCCGCCCTTGAGGCAGACTGAGGTAGTTGTGAAATAAAATGGAATTTAATTCAGCTCAGGGGTGGGGTAAGTCCATACAGTAGCACTAGGTACGATGTTGCTTTTTTATTTTCATGTTATGCTTTCTCTGAAACCATCCATTCTATCCATTCATTCATCAAACATTCATTGAGTGTCTCCTCTGAGGCTAACACTGTGCTAGATCTTATGAGTAATAAAAGGATATATTCCCTTGATATCTCCATGGTCCCAGTAATAAAATAGCTCACAATCTTACTAGTGGAAATGCTCAAAGGTCTCACTGGTAGATCTGCAGCAGCAGGGACTGGGAGTGGGGCAAGTAAACCCACCTCCATCAGTGACTTTGAGAAAGCCCCTTAACCTCCTCAGCCCCCACCTCCATTCTATAAAATGAGGATAATAACAGCATCTTCTAATGATTTCTTATACAGTTATTGTGATGATTTAAAAAAAAATGATACACATACAGCATGACACACAATGCTTGGCAGCTAGCAAGCACTCAATAAACGTTAGCTATATTTGTATCTCAAGCAGTGAGTTGAGAATACATTTGGAGATTCCAATTCAGCTGAAACCTAAGTGAGGAGGTGAGGCATTGTTTAATTACACTGATTAGGTTGTGCTTCAACTACCTGGGACGGAGCCTGCTGACTAAAAATTTGCTATTGCAGGTGGTGGGTTGAACAGAATTACATTTGAAGAAACTTAATCAGGCAAGTGGATGGATTGGAGAGCACAGAGAATAAAGTCAAGGAGACTAGTTATAAAAATAATAATCTTGGCAAGAGTTAGTGGGAACTTAAGGTAAAGTCAATGCAAAAGATATAGAAGATAACAAAGAGGCAGTCTAAGGATAATTAGACACCACTGGTGATGGAGAATAAAATAGAGAAAATTAGGGGTGTCTGCAAGATTTAAAATATAGCACCTAGAAAAGGAGACAATTCAGGATGAGCAAGAGAATCAAGAGGGGGAAAGACAAGGTTTCCAATTTCCTATTTTTCAGCATGTGTTTATAGATCCAGGATTTGTGAGTGGCCAAATAATGTTGCACACACACCCTTTCTTATATCTAAATGAAACATTTTTCCAAAAGCGCAGCTTTAGCTGGGTCAGAATTCAAATGCACGCATGCCCAGGCACTATCAGCTACAGCTTTGCGGTACTGGCCTGATACAGTACAGACCACCCAGCCTTGCTGTGTGCTCCCTTAAAGGAACTGATGATGTCGAAGGAAGTCGTATGAGTTCAGATCTTCACACCAATTTCTTGAAGACAGTTTCCCATGTATTGGTGCTGCTACAGTTCAAGGTGAGTGTGTCCTTCTGATTCACAAATGAATGTTGATTGGAATGAGGAGTGATTTAGAAGTAATCCAGAATAGTTTCTGTTCCCAACAGAGAACAAGAGTTGAAGGAGAGTACCTCTTTCTCAACCTCTTCTCAACCCAGCATCTAAAAATCCACTCCTTTTCCCATATACCATTTATAGAAATAACCCTTATAGCTTTTTTTTTTTTAAAGATTTTATTTATTTATTTGAGAGAGAGAATGAGATAGAGAGAGCATGAGAGGGGGGAGGGTCAGAGGGAGAAGCAGACTCCCTGCCAAGCAGGGAGCCCGATGCGGGACTCGATCCCGGGACTCCAGGATCATGACCTGAGCCGAAGGCAGTCGCTCAACCAACTGAGCCACCCAGGCACCCAACCCTTATAGCTTTATCAGTCATGCATTGAGAGCCTACTGTATGCCAGGCATTGTATAAAGCACTCCAGATCACATCTCCTCTTATTTCCTTAGTTTACCTATCAGGAAATTATCCCCATTTTACAGAAGAATGGACTGAGACCTATATAAGCAAACTTGTCCATGGCTGCTCAAGTAGCTAGTGTCAGAGCCACGATTCAAATCAAGTTCAAAGGAGTCTTAGAAGAACTTATGTTGGGGGTGAAATTTTTTGCAGACTAGAAAATTGAGACTAGAACTGCGGAAGAATATATTATGTTCCAGTGTTTACAAAGTACTCATTAGCTGTGAATGGAAATTAACATCAATCCCAGTGTGCGGCCTCTTGCAATTTTTTCACATGTTCAAAGGAAATCTAATTTTATTAGTTTCCAAACTTCAGAATAGCATGATTATTTGACTCTAGTTCTTAGGATGCAGCACAAAGACACAGATAATTAGGTACTCTTCATGGAGATGAAGATGAAGCTTGTGGTCTAGTCAGTGGGTCACAGTGAATTTTTCCTTTCCAGGAGCAGTTAATGGGCATACGTTTGGACTGAGTTTTATCTCTCAAAATTCACATGTTGAAGTCCTAACTCTTCGTACCACAGAATGTGACTACATCTGGAGATAGGGTCTTACAGAGATAAGGTAAAATGAGGTCATGAGGGCGGGCCCTACTTCAATATGGACGCTGTCTTGACAAGAAGAAGAAATTCGGACAGAGGCACAGAAGGAAGACCATGTGAAGACCCGGAGAGAAGGCCATCTACAAGAAAGGAAAGAGGCCTCAGAAGAAACCAACCCTGCCAACACCTTGACCTCAGACATCTATCCTCCAGAAGAGGAGACAGCACATTTCCGTTGTTTAAGCCACTCCATCTGTGGTACTTTGTTATGGCAGGCTGCTTGGAGTCATCCACACTCCAGAACCTGGGCTCCCTTGTGAGGAAAATCATATCAGCATATTGACTGAGATGGATAAAATGCTGAGAAGAAATGCTTTGGAGGCCCCAGAGTGTTCTCTTTTAGGTTTCAAAAAAAAAAAAGAGGAAGGGGACAAAAGATTCGAGCTGCAGTGACACTGTCATTTTAAGCCTCCTGACACCCACATGTTGAGCTCATGAGGCCCTTTACAGAGACTGGGTTTCCATGCCCTTCTCGGTGCTTCTGCACCTGAGCAGGGGGTCCCTGCCACTTTCCCCCTTCCTCTAAAGGGTGGGAGGCTGTCAGCCCTTCCCCTCTGCACCTTCCCCTGAAAATCTTTCATGACACTTTCCGTTCCATTGAGTCTCCTCTTGCACAGAGTGGAGGCTGGCCGCAGCCTGATGGTTGTCCTCCCCTCTGCTTTTGTATGTGAAGCTACTCAGATAATGAAGTGCTCTCAACAGGCTCAGCTAAACTACTGTTTAGTTATATTGATGCAGTCTCCTCGATTTAATGCATTTGCTGTCCCTATGTCTCACTGCTGGATCTCTACTTTTGTTCCCAGGTTTCTGAGAGGTATGCCATTTTTTTTCTAACAGACCTAACATACTAAAGGCAATAATTTCTATTTATGGAGTTTCTATGATGTGGCCAGCACTTCGTATTATTAGCGCTAATCCTCAAACCTATCCTGAAGGTTAAATACGAACACTTCCATTTTATGGATGAGAAATATAAGACTTTAAAGAGGCCATAAAGGAGGTGACGTCTGAACAAAGTCCTGACAGTAAAACCCAGCTTTTTCTCACCTGACCCATGTTTTCTAATTGTTGTCACTCCCATGTCACTGCCATGACACTGATCATACCTGCCTACTGTCCGTACTTTTATTTATTTAACATTTTTCTTCAGAGTTTTACCTTAATGTCATTTTAAGCAATATGCAATAACTGTATTTTTACTTATTTATATATTTTTTTAAAGATTTATTTATTTATTTGAGAGAGCGAGAATGAGAGAGAGAGAGTACATGAGATGGGGGAGGGTTAGAGGGAGAAGCGGGACTTGATCCAGGGACTCCAGGATCATGACCTGAGCCGAAGGCAGTCGCTTAACCAACTGAGCCACCCAGGTGCCCGCAATAACTGTATTTTTATATAGCTTAATGCAATAGCTATAGTCCTTAAATATTCATTAAAATGAATTCAACATTACATTTCACACGAATAGGCACTAAAACAAATAAGCACATTAGTCGAATAAAATATGAACATCCTTGTAGAATCTAAAATTGTCCTGCGTCACCCCTGGTATAGATACCATACTCTTTGAAACACTGCACTGCAAACCGATATCACTTATGAACAGAATGAACCTAGGGCAGGGCCCAGCACAAGCCTTGATGTTTTCCCAGAAGCTGCTAGCCATATGTTTTAAGCAAGTTGTACAGCTACCTGGCAGTATCTTAAAATCTAGAGCTTTGCCTGATGGGTATTGCAGACTTACACTTTTTTTTTTTTTTTTTTAAACTAGGCTCCACGCCCAGTGCAGAGCCCAAAGCAGAGCTTGAACTCACGACCCTGAGATCAAGACCTGTGTGGAGATCAAGAGTCAGAGGCTTAACTGACTGAGCAACCCAGGCTCCCTGACTCTTACTATTTTTGGAGTAATCAGCTCCACTCTCATCTCCTGCTGTCGATTCTGCAGCCCCACAGTCCCTGTTGATACTGACATGGGGATCAGGAAACCAAAGGAGGGACAGACGCCTAGTTGTAGAGCAACTGGCTTTATGGGCCGATTAAGTGCAAGCAGTTTTTGGAGAGGTCAGCCTCCTGTCAGACAAAGGGAACAGATTTCAGGCAAGTGGGATACAGTTGGTCCACCTGCTGAATCTTGTGCCCGTTTCCCAAAATATCTCCCTCTCCGCCTGTCGTTGAAGTCTGAAGTTCTGCTGTAATAATACATTTCTATGCCGTGTGTGGGAAATTTCAAGAGCCGTGTATTAGCTTATAAGTAACCTGCAGGAAAAAGAACACTCTAAGTCCTTATTTCCTATACTCTGCTAGTGGCTTTGAGTGGCAGGAGGGAACTTGTGAACAGAAGGGCTGGACTAGGCTTGGGGGATGGGTATGTTAAAGGCTAATGAAAACAGAGTAGGAGCCTGTTGAAGAGAAGTGCCTCCCTCCCTCCCTCCAGGCTCCTGGACAGAGTCCCTCCCTTTCCCCACCATCCCTCTGATGTGGGGTTTTCCTGTGTTGTCACAGGACCCCCACCAGGACCAGGAGCTGCTCTAACAGGGTCCAGGCGCCCTGCTTGCAAGGGGAGTATATACAGTCCGTGCAAACAAGTCAGCGTGGTCTATTTTTAAAAAGGAATACAATCTTAGACCACATTAACACGAGAGCGGTTTCCGGATCAAGGGAGCTAACATTCTCCCTGTGTTGGACCCTAGTCAGAGCAAACGTGTGGTGCTGGGTCCTGGCATCACGCTTCAAGCATACTGCCTGTGAAAGTTAATTTTATGGCCGCTTGGCGAGACGAGAGCATCCAGTTACTGCATCAAACAGTAACTCGGGTGTGGCCGTGAAGGTATTTTGTAGATGTGCTGAACACCTACAATCGGTTGACTTTCAGCAGTTTACCATCAATAATTCAGGGGAAGGGTGGGGCAGGGGGGCTCCTCCAATCAAGCGAAGGCCTGAAGAGCAAAAAAACGTGTTTCCCAGGCAGAAGAAATTCTGCCTCAAGTTCTGCCTGAGTTCCCAGCCTGCCAGGGCCTGCTCTACAGATTTTGGACTTGGCAGCCAGAGATAATACCATAAACCAATTCCTTAAAATAAAAAATTAAAAAAAAAACAAAAACCCAACATCTATCCCATTGGGTTCTGCTTCTCTGGAGAACTGTGACAGATCCGTGGCCCATTTGGAGCCTGTGTGCGGAAAGACAGCCCAGGGCAAGGGGTCTGGAAAGCAGGGGGCCTGGAAACTCCAGTACTACACGTACTTCATCTGGAAGGAGGAGTCCGAGTGTGATCAGGCAGCTGTCTGCGTACATCTAAAAGGCTGAAATGTGGAAGAGGGATCAGATTTGTTCTGTGTTGCCCCAGAAACCAGAATTTTGGCTCTAAGGTTAGAGGTAACAGCAGGCAAATTTGGGATCAATAGACACAAGAGTCCGCTAACCTTTTGAGCTGCGTCAGCTCCCAAGGGATGGGATTTCCCACAGAACTGTGATATGTGGAGGAAAATGAGAATAAGGAGTCCGTGACTAGGTGAGAGGAAAGAGCTCGGATTCAGCATGGATTCATTTACCAAGGGCTTCCTGTGTGTCAGGAACTGTGCTCAGTACTTCATACATTCGATTTCACCACATCATCCTTCTAACTCCTAGGGTGGCCTTAGCGTATCCTCACTTTAAAGACAGGAAAAATAACACCGGGGAGGGTATGTACTATGAATTGTGTAAGACTGATGAATCACAGACCTGTACCCCTGAAACAAATAATACATTATATGTTCATAAAAAATTTAAAAAAACAAATTAAAAAAAAAAAGGAAAAATAAGGCTCTTGGAAATCCAGTAACTGGTCCAAAGTCATCCACCAAGTAGAGAAGCAGTAGGTTTCAAACCAAGGTCCACCTGACTCCCAAGGCTCTCCTGTGTGGAAACACTGAGCTTCCCTGTGACAGAAGGACTCCAGATCGCATGCGTGAGCCACAGGCCGTTGTCGTTTCAACCCTTAGCACATGCATCCTAACTAGACGTTCAGCGGCCTCCAGTCCAATGGGGTGAGGAGAATTTCTCTGCGATATAGCCATGCCTTAGTTGCCAAAGCAGTGAAAGTGAAAGAAATATATTCTTTCATTAAACAAGTACCAGTTGGCCACAGGCACTAGTTATCTAGAAATGCAGCTACAGACAGACAACACAGGCATGACCTCGATCCCATCAAGAAACTCACATCCAGCAGGAAAGGCAAATATTAAATTAAAATGTATTAAGTATTTAATTACAAATGTCATCAATGCTGAGAAGGAGAAGAAATGCATACTCTGAGAATGAGTAAAAAGTGGATCTTCTTCCTAACTGGAGGGTTAGGGAAGACCCTCAATAAGGGGGTGCCAGGGTGGGAGCTGAAGTAAGCGCACGCTTAGCCTGGGGGGCAGTGCAGGGCAAGGGCCTGAAATAGGAAACAAGTCAGAGCACAGCAAGAGCTCAAACATGACCAGTGTGGCTGACTTTTTCTTAACAAAAAAGGGAGGGGACCACTTCCACAGAATATGGAACTGTTTTAAATGAGTGAGTAAGGACAGAGATAACTTTGTGGCTTAGGACACCCCAATCATAGTCAAGTGCAGCTGTGTCTGAGGCTTGGGCGGTGTGTAGAAAAAGTCAACAGGGCAGACTGGAGAGATCGCCATCCCTAGGAAGTCCTCCCTGCAAGGTGGGCCCCTTGCTGGCATCAGGAAACTTGGACATTCAGAAGGTTCCCACCATTCCCACGACCAGTAAGAGTGGCTCAGTGTGCCTAAACTGTCTGTGGGAGCACTATGGTTTATGCTGAGCACCTGCGTTCTTTCGGTTGTCCGGAATGGGGTAGGCAGAGGATGCCTACGTGACCAACCCCCGAAAAAAACCCTGAGCACTGAGCACCTAATGAGCCTTCCTGGTAGACACCGTTTCATACATATGGTCACACCTCTGACAGAGGGATCAGCACACGCTGTGTGACTCTCCAGGGAGGGCTCGGGAAGCTTGAACTTGGTCTCTTACAGACTTCATCCCATGCATCTTTGTTCTATGGCTGAGTTGGCTTTGTGTCCTTTCTTTGTAATAAATCTTACCATGAGTACAACTGTATGAGTTCTGTGAGTGTTGCTAGGGAATCACCAGCGTGGCGGGAGGTTGGTCTTGGGAACCCCTGACACAGGGTGTGACCTTGCTGACTCCCCCAAAGTGGCCATGGAATCAGGAGTTCCCCTCTGACGGCACAATTCCTTATTGAGGTGGGCTGAAACGGTCTCCTTGCTTCTGGGGACCTCCAGCCTCTGTAGCTACTTCACTACTTTAAGGTCTAGAAATATCTGCAGTGATCCACAGCTGTGCAATGAAAATTTAAAGACAAACACCAACTTTCAGGGAAGATTCATAATAAATACTAAACAACCACCTGCAATCCCTAGTCCCACAGTCCTGGATTTGCCAGGAACATGCCACCTTACCATTGGGAGCTCAGAAAGCCAATTTTGTAATGCTCTATAGCTTTAATCTATCTGCCCTTTATTAAAATACAGGAGGTACCAATGAGTCTAATAAGGTGGTCTTAAGGGCATTTCATTTTTATATCTTTATATTTAGCTTGGCAATGTTACTGTCTTAATAGCTTCTTTTTTTATGCTTTCAACTTCTTATTCAAGACCAAGGAAAATTAGTCATTTCTTGCACTTTACATTCTGCTAATTGCAAGATCTAGCAATATAAACATACTAGAAACCACACAAAAGCAAATTTTATAAAATATAAGCCACTTCACTACAGCCGGGGGAAAATGCTTAAAGCTGTTGATTTTGCTTACCAAATACTTTTGTTTGAGTAAACGAAAATTCAATATACTTACTCTTACATTCCCAGAAAAAAAAAAACAGCAGTAAAATATTGACGAGGTAAGAACTGGCAAGGAAGACAAATCTTACTTTCTAAAGTAAACAATCAAACAACACTACTGCTATTCTATCTCTGGAATCCAGCCATTCTGGCCACATCTTCAAAGCAGGTTCACATTCCTATCATAGGACTTACCCTCCTCCCATAAACTGCCACTTGGGAGAGTCCTAAAGCTCTTAAATCTGGTATCTCTGGGGAGCCTGGTTCCTATGGAGATTCGCACTGACGCTGATCAATAAAATGTCCTCACCTTTGCTGAGTACAGTCAGAATTCTTTTATAAAATCAATAAATATTTACCTAGTACCCACTTCATGCAAGGCATGCACTGTGCCCTGAAGGTGACATAGTCCTTGATATCTATACACTGTCAGCCCTAGATATGTAATCACATGTTTCAATACAATAAAACAATAGAAAAGATGGTGTTGTTAAATACCAAATGCAGACTAACAGTATGAACTTAGAAAGGAAAGAACCCTCTGCGGATATAAAAGTCTTTCCAGGAAGAGTCAAAACTGAAATATGAGGATTGGTGGATTCAATGCTTTGAGGTAGGAGAACATCTGTGATAGAGGTGATTATGTACATAAGTGCACATTCTGGAGACAATGAGTAGACTGGGGTGGCTGAGGGGAGAGCGTGTTTAAAGAAACAACGCAGAGGCACCTAGGTGCTTCAGTCGGTGAAGCCTCCAACTCTTGATTTTGGCTCGGGTCATGACCTCAGGGTCGTGAGATCAGGCCCTGCCTTGGGCTCTGTGCTGGGCATGGATCCAGCTTGAGATTCTCTCTCTCCCTCTCCCTCTACCCCTCCCCACCCCAGTAGCTCTTCCTCTCTTCAATGAATGAATGAGTGAATGAATGAATGAAATAATGTAACATAAGAATGGACAGGTACACTGGAGCCAGCCTGAGAACAGCCTAGAATGCAGTCTAGAAAGGTTGGCTTTCCATGTGCAAGCAATAGTGGACCACCGAAGGTATCTGTGGAGCAGAGACCTTCTGCATTCAAGGTGACACTTGTGGATGCTTAATTTGGGGGTGTGGCATTAAAAAAAAGGACAAAATGGGAGACAGGTGCGGAAGAGGTCCTAAGTCATTGAAATGAAGATCTGGAAAAGTCCTGGATTGGAGAGAGCTGGAAAGCATGCCTACGGAAATGAGAAGAGCTCAAATTGGGATGAAAAAAGGAAAAAAGACATAGACATGATAGGCCAAATGAGGAAATAACCAATAAGCAGTGGGAACTCTTATGATATGGAGCCCCCATAAAAGAAGCTTTAAAAAGTTGGGTTTAATACTCCCATATGGGCTGCACTTCTAATTCATAATCTTTACCATAATTGCAACAAAATAAGGATAATTACTGATTTATTGTTATTCTTTTCTCTTTTTTTTAAAGATTTTATTTATTTATTTGACAGAGAGAGTAGGAGAGCACAGGCAGGGGGAGAGGGAGAAGCAGGTTCCCTGCTAACCAGGGAGCCCGATGCGATGCGGCTCGGCTGGATCCCAGGACCCTGAGATCATGACCGGAGCCTAAGGCAGATGCTTACCCACTTAAATGACTGAGCCAGCCAGGCGCCCCTATTGTTATTCTTTTCTAACCCATAAACTTTTACAGGCTGGGACTGTGTCTCAAGTGCCTGGGGGTAGGGCATGACATATTGTAATTGTTCAAAAACTAGAGTTAATATGTAGGCATATTAGAAAGAGAAAATAATTTGAGAAAAAAATATCTGGGAAATCTAGTTTTAAATGAAGAGAATTAGAGGCCAATGACCAGTACGAGTTGCTTGCTTATAAACATGCTTTCCTATAATTAGGTGACAGGGCTTGTAAGCAGTTTATATACAGATCTTTCAGAATATTTTGTGGGTGTCACTTGTCCAAATCCCTGTAATGATGAACCATGCTATAAAACTGACTTTTATTGGAAAAGGTAATAGTCACTGAAGATTCTCAAAGCTAATGGATGGATAAAACATGTTCAAGGGGGCATATCAAGTAAGGGTGATTTTTTTCACGCTCAATTATTGAAAATGCCTCTAATTGGCTTAAAGTTCTTTTAGCATTATATTTCTTTGAAGCCCCATTCCCTCTTAAGCCTCTGTAGCTTTGAAATCATTCTGCATACAAGTACAAAATTAATCCTTCTTAAATACCACTTTGATGAGGGAGTGAATGAATGAATGAGAGCTCAGAATCCTGGGAGATTTTAGAAACCATCTGTGCTGTTTCTAACTGGCTAAGTAATATGGTCAAATCACAATCGCAGAAATCTGTGACTCAGTTGTTCATCCTGCATTTCTCAACAATGGGGCCACTGACATGTTCTGAATACTTTGAGGGCATATCATTAAGTAAATTTGTTTTTAAAAAAAAATTGTAAGTATCTATTGATGCTCATAGGAAAAAATTCACTTACCTAAAAAGCATTCACTTAACGGTCTCCACTACCTAAAGTAATCCTGGAACCCAGGAGATTGAGCAAAGTAGCCAAAATTCATAGAACATGTTTGTGACAGGCATGCTGGGAAGAGTAAGGAAGCATACTTGGAAGCGGCCTATTAAGGAAGAGATCACAAATCCAAGGGCAGACACACAAAATAACCCGGGACAGGAGGCTGGAATTCAAGTGCAGAGAAACTACCGCATACTCATCAATTATTTTCAAAAATAATCAGTTGTGTGTACAGTGGTGACTGCCCCACCCCCCAGCCACCCCAAAGTATAGGGCTTTGTTTCAAAGGGACAGTTTCATGCATTTAAGAACTGTTCCTACCCACGTGTTTAAAGTTAGAGGCAGGGCGCCTGGGTGGCTCAGTCGTTAAGCGTCTGCCTTCGGCTCAGGTCATGATCCCGGGGTCCTGGGATTGAGCCCCGCATCGGGCTCCCTGCTCAGCGGGAAGCCTGCTTCTCCCTCTCCCACTCCCCCTGCTTGTGTTCCCTCTCTCGCTGTCTCTCTCTGTCAAATAAATAAAATCTTAAAAAAAAAAAAAAAGAGGCAGTAAACTATGACACCTTCAAGTTATAAAACTTGGTCTTCTGGGGAAAAAAAAAAAATTCATTCAAGCGAAATATTTTATATCCTGCTGACAGCAATATCTAAACAAGACTTGACTTTGTAACCTCTATTATTAAAATTTTGGAAAACCTGCCTAGGACAGAGCTTGACACTTGAGAAACGTTAGGTTGCCCGAGAAACTAACATACGGTCTGATTTTCATACCAAGAAATGCAATCCTAAGAGATGAATTCCATGCACTTCCCAAGAAATTGCCCATTAACGTGAGACTCTAAATTGTAACAAACTCTATGACGCATGCCTTCCTGGTCATAAATAATGGATTCTAAAACTGTTTTGTAAAGGGGGTCTTGGCAGATGGGGTGCAGATTTTGAGGTGTGCTAATACTGTATTGTGACAGGAACAGAGACAGAGAGGGCCTCCGACAGCCTGATACGCAGAGCAGGGTCACATTTCAGGCTGTTGTTTAATTAACAACTCGGAGTTTTGGCATTATAGACACACACCGATGAATCATCGCTGACTAGCAGTGAAGGTTGTTGCATATGAAATTACTTTTTTTTTTTTTCCTAAAGTGGGAAATCATGGCTGAACACAATTTATTCTTTGGACCACTCTTTCTTACGTGGTCCATCTGAAAGGTTTCCACCCTGCCGATCCCTCCTGGTCCCTGTTCCCCCTTTTCATCCCCTCTCTTTACAGTATCCAGTCTTTGCTCACCTGGCTGTATCCAAAAGCTAACTCCTGCAATCCACCCAATTCACAGTGTTGTACTGATAAAATATGGAGAAGGTCTGTCTCCTTCAGTGATTTTAGGGATTGGTGCTATGGTGCCATATTTCGACCCATGAAGGCATTCAAGCTATTCTGTCAGCCCTTGAAATCCCCACAGTACAAGAGCACTGTGAAGACAGACAAGAATATACCCCCCAAGGCCCGAGACCTGACAGTAAATGCCTGCAGAAGTCAAGGAAGCCTTTCAATGGTTTGAGACAAGAAGGAGGCGATGAATCTCTAGGTTGCTTATACTGTGTATAGTATTTTTAAAATAATATTTATTTTCTTTTTGACTATCAAAGCAGCAGATGTCTTTTGTAGAACATTTGGAATCCAGATCAGTGCCAAGTGAAAGTAAAATCGCACGTATTGGAGGATCAAGAGATAATCACTGTTGACATCTGAGTACATAACCATCTAGTCTTTTATCACTGAAAACATCTCAGTGGTGTTTCTTCATTTTAGGGCTTACGTTCAAGTGCAGAAATTAGCAGGCACAGAGCCAAGATTCTATTATGTTTCATAAAAACGTGGATAGGTAAAAGCTTTGGTCGTTACTCTTGAAGCTGGCATTAGTCATCATTTCCCAGAAAGAAATGGCCCTAATGTAATAATGAGGAGCGTGGGCTTGTGGGGCCAAACTGCTAGGGTTGGAATACCAGCAAATGAATTAATTTCTGTGTACTTCATTTTCCTCATAAATAAAATGGAGAGGGCAACAAGAGTGTTATGGAATGATTATGAGAACCAACTGAGTTAATATGTAAAGTACTTAGGACAGTCATGAGCACCAAGTAAGTGGTCAACTAACACTTTCAATCATAAAGACCATGGGACTTGGTAATGGCATATTTATTCACTGCCAAGGGCTCATACTGGGGGCCACCTTTATAGATGATTTTCAAAGTCCTGGAGACATCAATGACCACATATTAAGATTCCCATATTCCAGTCCCATCCCTGCTGCAAGTAATTATGTGACCTTGATAAATCACTGCAGTCCTTTGGATCCTTGCTTCATCATTGGGAAAATGAAGGTGCTAGGCTACACTGGTGGATCTGAATCATTTTGAGGAGACTAGAAACTCCTTTGACAAAGCATTCTGTTTAGGACTTCAGATGTCCACCGACCCCTGGAAGATCAAGGGTCTCTTCTAGGGGCCTCAGATGAAACAACCTTATGTTATATGATCTCTGATGGGTCCTGAAGCTCTGATATTCTGTGGCGGTCGGTTCCATAAAAAGGTCCCACTCTTATGATTTCTGACCCCTGACTATTGTGGAAACAAGAAAAAGGTGAAAGGTAAAAGGTAAATTCAGGAAGCAACTCTTCCTCACTGAAGATTTTTCTGGTTTCTGCCTTATTGGAGATTGTTAAGAGTTTCCTAATTAAATCTCTGGCACATACTTTCAATTCGTGGTACACTCAGGATCTGGGAATCTAATACCTTATTTATATGCTAATTTGGTACAGAGAACTGTGGTCTTTCTCAATCCCAAAGGCACAAGAGGTATTCAGCCCTTATGCTTTGCTGCACCCACTGGAGCCTAAGGCAGCCTGTGCAAAGTGCTCTGCAGAACAAGGCCTGGCCCAAAGCACTACCATGGAACCAGATGGCAGTGGCATCTGGGAATGCTGCTGACTACCAACATGACGCCCTACACAAATAATGTGGGCCTCCAGAGACCATCTACAGCTATGGGCTAAAGTGCGGGGCAGGGCTCACTGCCCCCAAATCATCTGGGGTATAGGCTCAAGATGATGATTGACAAGCAGGACATCTAGACACCATTCTACATTAATGGCCATGCTAGGGTTGGGCTCCCTTAATAGATGTGTTCCAGCAAATCACCCCAGACGTGCTGATGAGAACTTATGAGAGCAGAGCCTGGGAATCTGCATTTTCAAACGCATCGCCGGATTCTCTTGTATGTTGAAGTTGAGATCCTCTGGCATAGAAAAACTTATTTGTGAGCATACAGAGGAAGAAGATTTTTCTTAAGAATACCCAGTATTTAAGAACCGATATTACTGGGGCACCTGGGTGGCTCAGTCGTTAAGTGTCTGCCTTCAGCCCAGGTCATGATCCCAGCGTTCTGGGATCGAGCCCCGCATCGGGCTCCCTGCTCCATGGGAAGTCTGCTTCTCCCTCTCCCACTCCCCCTGCTTGTGTTCCCTCTCTCGCTGTGTCTCTCTCTGTCAAATAAATAAATAAAATCTTTAAAAAAAAAAAAAAAGAACCGATATTACTGCTTCCACGGGGCGGGAGAATAGGAATCCATCTCTCAAGACTCTAAGAGAGAGATCACCAAGGAAGCACAGAGAAGCTCCCAGGGCTTTGGTTACCTCTGCAAATTCAGGCTAATATTCCCTACCTTAAGAGTAGTTGAGGATATTAGAGCAGTTGAGTACATAATTCCCCTTAGACTAGTTAAATAAATCTGACACAACCACACAGTAGAAAAGCATGCAGCCCTATAAAAGAATGAGGAAACAGTTTATATATTTGTACCAAAAACTAAGATATCTTATGTGAGAAATGCAAAGTACAGAGCAGGATATATAGAACTTATATGCTCTTTCCCATAAGAAAGGCAGGGGAATATGTACTTGAATTTATACATTAAGAAAGTAATAAAAATGGTTAGCAGCAGGGTAGATAGGAACAGGAGGATCCCAAATTAATTTTTTTAAAAGCATGCCCTTTAGTCTCTTCCTGTAACATAAATTCATTCTAATCAAAGAAAAAGTGAATTTAAAGCCACCAGCCTAGCAATTTAAAATGCCAAGTTATCATTCTTCTGTTTTAGATTTTAATGGGTGTTGACCATGACATTATTCTATTTCGCTCTAGCTGTTGCCAAAACTCTCATCAGCCAAATCAACTTGCAAATTAAGGGGGGACAGATCTGGATGAGGAGCTATTATTAAAATGTATTAGTTATTTGTTCCTGAAATGGGAGGGGGAAATGTCCTAGATCAGCAGAAAACAAACAGGAGAAGTCTGTAACCTACAGGTGAGCTTATTTGTGCAGTGGGATTTCTCCATCGATTGTGAGGCACTTTGTCTACCCATCAGGTCATGAATGATGCATGGTACTACAAGAGGTTCGGCTACAAAGCTCTCCTCTGCTGATTGAAACAGAGAAAACTGGGAGAAAAGCACGAACAGGTCTTCACTTTGCTTTTGCCTCCGCACCAGCTTATGGAACAAACCCACTACAATTTCTGTAAGCTTTGTTCCCTGGATTCTCTTGGGCCAGATTTCTTATCAGATGTATTTTCTTTAAAAAAAAAAAAATCAAAACAACACAAAACCAGAGCAAGATATTTTAGAAGAACAACATTTGCAGAACTCTAAGTTGCCGAATGGTCCCTGCCAACAACAACATATTCACTTAAAAAAAAAAAATGCTGACGTTTGCAAAGGGAGAGAGGATAAGAAGAGATATGCAAATCTGGAATTATCTTTGCAGTCTAGTTACTACCTCTTTGTAACACAAATATAAGTCTTTGTCTCTATAGTTAGAATAAACAGAAATCTCATTTTTCCCGATCCTGGAGAAGGGCTAGAGATTTTTCCAACTCAGCTGATCAGCTTTTAAAATACAGACTTTTATATATACCAAGACCATAACTGTTGCTTTAAAAGATTTCTCTTCAGCTCTAAAATTGATGTAACTCTATGTTGGTGAGGGTCCAGAGAAAAAGTTGAATGGGCAAGGTAGGACCTCGGAGAGGGTAATGGAATCTAGGTCAGCTTCAGTAGGAGAGACAGTGGGACTCGTGAATGTTCTTTACTTTGGGGGGAGTCAGAGACCCCCTTGATTGTGTCCCAGTATGTTTTCCTTTCAGCAGGAGAACCTCATCCCTGCACCTGCCTGGTTAGAAGGTTCAGTAGTTTTGTAGATAATTTTGCTGTATGAGTGAGTTTGGACCAGTAAGATAAGAGTATCAGTAATGTAGGCCATTTCTGGGCCATCTCCTTGCCTTGGACTACCTGTTTCTCCCTTCCTTGGAAAGAGGCAACATTCAAAGCCATGTTTTGAGGATAGCAGAGCTGTTTGCTTGTCTTGAACTATTACATGAAAGAGAAATATACCTTATGCCTTAACTAAAAAAGATGGCTTGATACAGGAGAGCATTTTAGGAAATGAGCTTAGCTATGGGTAATCAACAACGAATCAAGTAAAAGGTGAGAGATTATTAGAAAGTTGAATCCAGGGCGCCTGGGTGGCTCAGTTGGTTAGGCGACTGCCTTCGGCTCAGGTCATGATCCTGGAGTCCCGGGATCGAGTCCCGCATCGGGCTCCCTGCTCGGCGGGGAGTCTGCTTCTCCCTCTGACCCTCCTCCCTCTCATGCTCTCTGTCTCTCATTCTCTCTGTCTCAAATAAATAAATAAAATCTTTAAAAAAAAAAAAAAAAAAAAAAAAGAAAGTTGAATCCACAGGAATATGATGATGAAAATGAAATGAGTGATATTAAACTACTCAGGAAAACCTCTCTTCGGAAATTGACTATAGGGAACTGTAACCGAGACTCTACATCCATTGTTTATAGGTTCCTAATTAAGCAAGACCAAATTAGTGCATTATAGCTACAGCTTTATCCATAGAGTCTGTGCTATAGGGATGAGAGATGCATATCAGGGCTTATCTGTAAGAGAATGGGCTTTAGCACCATAATGACCAGGGCTTGACTCCAACTCTGCCACTTACTTAAAATGAAAGATGTTGGGAGATTCATTTAACTCCTCTGAACCTATAATGCAAGGGGAGATACAGATACCTGCCTGTTGCAAAGGACGTGGCTTAGAGCTTCTAGCAGTGGACCTCATTCATACCAAGGAAATCAATAAATGTCAGGTGTATTTATCTGTCTTCTATTCCTTTGAGGAATATCACAGACATCTTAGTGCCAGGAAAGAAAAAAAACAGAGGTAAGGGGAAAGAGTAAGAAATGGAATTTGAGGGCGCCTGGGTGGCTCAGTCGTTAAGCGTCTGCCTTCGGCTCAGGTCATGATCCCAGGGTCCTGGGATCGAGTCCCACATCGGGCTCCCTGCTCTGCGGGAAGCCTGCTTCTCCCTCTCTCACTCCCCCAGCTTGTGTTCCTGCTCTCGCTATGTCTCTCTCTGTCAAATAAATAAATAAAATCTTTAAAAAAAAAAAAAAGAAATGGAATTTGAATGTTTTTAGTACTGGATCTCTTGATTGGGTAAGGCTAACCTCTTAATTAGGTTAAGTAATCCTCAGGACTCTAAGACATAATTTCAGAGAGAAACTGAGTGAAACTACTATCACAGAATACATGCCTATCTGATTTCTTTATAGAGGGAAACCTGAACATTTCAGATCTAGTTTCCAGCAGTTTATGGAATGCCTTCATTTAGGACAAACTTTTACATCGTTCTAGATTTCTCTATTTGCTATTATAGCTGGTGAGTATCAGGACCACATTTTGCTTTCAGATCATCAGTTAATTTTTTTTAAGTTAAGGTAGTTAAATTTACCATTAGTTCTACAAAGCATTTTACCAAGTATTTGCCCATTTCTCGTCCCCCCCCCCGCCCCAAGACTATGTCTGTCCATCCATCTCTTCAAAGGCTAATACTTATTAAGAACCTACCATGCGCCAGACTCCCTTCTAAGGCACTTAATGTATATTAACTCATTTAAACCTCACATTAACCCTTGGGGGAAGGTGTCATTATTATCCCATTCTGCAGATGAGGAGCCACAGGTGATAGCTGGATTCATCCGTTGCCCAAGATCACACAGGTCGTTGAGTGGCAGAGCCAAGAACAAGACACAGGCAGGATTACTCCAGAGCCCATGCACTTAACACGGTCTCTTCAAGGTCTCATGATACGTTGCAAAAACTAAAACTATACACAGCATTAGGTACAGAAACCAGAGAAAACAAAACTATGAACAGAAGACCAAACAGGGAAAGCCGAGTAACAAGGATGAGGATGGAGGGTGGCAGAGAGGTGAGACCCAACAGCCAAAAATGTAAGCTTAATGCAAGATCCTGAATTGGGGCCAAAATCATACCTCTGAACTTCTCGGGAGGTTGAGGCAAAAAGGAAAACAGGATTTAGGGTGTGGTTTTCACTATATGGCAAAGGGAAGACTACTATTTTTTTTTTAAGATTTTATTTATTTATTTGACAGAGAGAGAGAGAGAGAACACAAGTAGGCAGAGGGAGAGGGAGAAGCAGGCTCCCCGCAGAGCAGGGAGCCCAATGCGGGACTCGATCCCAGGACCCTGGGATCATGACCTGAGCCGAAGGCAGCCGCTTAACCGACTGAGCCACCCAGGCGCCCAAGACTACTAGTTTTGAAGAAGAAACCTACTATATGACTGTATTCCCAGCCCTTCAGTTAGTTTCCCTGCGCTGAGCTTGAGGATGTAGGGAGGTCTCATGAGTGAGGAGCCAGCCCCTGATACTATCCCCCAGCTACTTCAGTTGTGCCGGCCAGAGATGTAGCTTCAACTAATGCCCCTATTCCAACAAGCCCATTTATGTTTTCTTGGTAACACGTTGTCATGCCTTTTCCCATTCCACTCCACAGACGTTCAATGAACATTAAACCAATTTGTTTAGCAAATCTTATTTCTTCTGTCACATAATATTAAAGCGCAGAGTTTTGCTTTTCAAACTAGTAGCTTATATATAGCAGGAACTCCATGATATGCATGAATGAAATATTATTCAGTTTTTTTTTAAAACCCAGAAAAAATATTGCTGAGATAATGGTGAAAAAGTAATGCTTAATTTTCTAGTGATACAAAGACGTTTATGATTATCTTGATGTTATTTCCCTAAGTAGCTATTAGAAAGCTGGAAAATCACTGATCAAAGGAAAAGAATATGCATCTATCATGTAACACTGTTCTAATTTAACCTTTCTTTGCTAGACCTGTTTTCCTTTTCTGTAAAAATGAATCTTTTGATTGTATTAAATCAGGGCTTTTACATGAATAACTTTAAAATCTACACAAATAGATTTTCTCTATCCAACAGAGAGCCCAGTAGCAGCATGATTACGGTTAACAATATAATTCAACAGCCTGCAATTAATTCTATTTTTGTAGCTATCCAAACAGGTAAGGTGTATATGGTTAGCTGTTAAATTATTGTCTAAATATTACACGGTATTTTCCTAGGCATGAGGTAAGCAATCTGTGCAGCGGACTCTTGCAACTTTTACTCTAACTGGTATGTGAATAAGCCATTTAGGAGGAGAGTTTCCTGGCATGGATATTTATTTACTCCTGTTCATATAAATTTTTTGCGTGTGTTTTAAAGATTTTTTAAAGTTTATTTGAGAGAGCGCGCGTGCACACAAGCAGGGGGAGCAGGAGAAGCAGGCTCCCTGCTGAGCAAGGAGCCCGATGTGGGGCTCCATCCCAGGACCCCGGCATCATGACCTAAGCCAAAGGTAGAAGATTTAACCAAATGAGCCACCCGGGTGCCCCTTTTTGTGTGTTTTAAAGTAGCAGTGAATATGGCTTTTGGTCACACCACTATTGGACTTTGGGTAGTTGTGAGTTTTGGTGTTTCTCGACCCTGCGATGTCACTGACAAACACCGGCAGCAGGTTCCAGCATCAGATTACCTGTTTCAAAATCCTGCTTCCCCTCCTCAGCAAGTGACTGACCATCTTCCTGCTCCAGTGGCTTCAGAGCTAAAATGGTAACAACGTAACTTTCTCCCTCACAGGGTTGTAAGGATTAAAGGAGAGGATACTTATTCTAAGACACATTAAAAGAGATGACACTTGTTCTAAGACACATTGTATGTCTTAGAATAAAGTCATAGTAGTCATAGTCACAGAATAGTACAGAGCGTCTCAGTTATCACTGTTGTCATTATCACTAAAAAAAAAAAAAAAAAAAAGGCAGAGACTTGCCGAGTTCTGGATAGAATTCAGAAGGACATCATTGTGGTCATTTAAAACTAACCATTACCAGGGAGAGGCTAACTGGAAATGACCTATTTAATTCAGGAAAACACATTTTGCTATAAATAGTGGGGCTAAAAAGTTTGAATGATGCAGGAAAAATGAAATTTTACGTCAAAAAACTAAGTTTTAGTTCCATCAACGTGCTGATTCTTAGAATGAGTTTCTAAGGATACATGGCTCTACTGTTTTTTGTTTTGTTTTGTTTTTGTTTTTGGTGGATGGGAATGTAGCTAAGTTCCCTAACAAATTCGCATGATATGTCATAGTGCTATTATTCGGATAGCCATTTTGGCTATTTTTGCAAAGGTTTATCTCAATGTTTTGATATTTGAATAATTCACTTCTTAAGAACCAATCCTGTACTCATCCTCTGATTTCTTCAATTCTTGATTCAGCTAATTCAATCAGATTATCATTTGTTTTGTGGCTTTGCACAAGATTCGGGCCATCCCCCAACATTGCCATCAGTGAAATTCCACATACGAAAGGATTTTCAATTTCACTTAATCAGTTTTCATTACATTTTCGTCAGTGTTTAAAGAGACAAGACATCAAGTGGGAAGGTTGTTTGAATGGGGGCTAATTTTATAAGTGGTCAATTCATTTGAAATACTTGCATGATATGGTCATCTTTGCTTTCCCTGTGCAACATTGTTCCCATAGAGATTTGGATAAGACATGCTTAGGAAAAAACCACCCCCTCTCCTATACCATTTGATAGATTTAAGTATACATCTGTTTTATCTTTAAAAATCTACAAGACTTCCACGTGATGAGCCCAGCTAATGCTTCAAAAAGCCATCTAGTAAGCGACTTGTGTGTCATAAGTAAACCATAAGTCATAGGTGTAACTAAAATAATTTTTTATGGGGCACCTGGGTGGCTCAGTCGTTGGGCGTCTGCCTTTGGCTCAGGTCACGATCCCAGGGTCCTGAGATCAAGCCCCGCATTAGGTTCCCTGTTCCGTGGGAAGCCTGCTTCTCCCTCTCCCACTCCCCCTGCTTGTGTTCCCTCTCTCGCTGTGTCTCTCTCTGTCAAATAAATAAATAAAATCTTAAAAAAAAATTTTTTTGTGCTTTAAGGAAAACTATAATTCTTTTGGCTTAAGTTTTATAACTGGATCTCTCAGAATAGAAATACTGTATGCTATTTTTAGTTGTGATGTTCAACTGAATGGAGATTCTTAAGAGTACATATTAACTAGCAACAAGATAAGTTGTCTCTATAATGTAAAACTAAAGAGGACACAGATGAAAATCACCAGCCACAGTAGAAGGAATGAAACTTTAGCCTCAATCCTTCATTTTGGTTTTTGTTTTATTGTTTAACTGAGATACTGAGATAGGGAAACCAAAGGACTCCATGAAAATCTGCTTTTTGCTCCTTTTCCTGCTTCCATTCTCGCTAAGGCACCCCACTTTACACATGCCTCAGAATGCAAATTGAGTATGTCCTCCTTATAAGGGACAAGGAGTTAATTATTTTTTTTAGGGTAGACGACATCTAAGGAAGGACCAGGTGAGAATGAAGCTATCGTAGGCATATTCCAGAGCACGGCACTAGATAGCGCAACACCAAGGCCCCCTGGCTCCAAGGAATGACACCTGGGCCCTCATCTTAGTTCTAACCAGTTCCTCGAAGCCTGAGGGGACACGTACACCAGACCACGATCCTCAATACAAAACTCCAGACTCCGAACAAAGATGAGACTCCCTTCTTTCCTTTCTGAGTCTCGCGGACACTCCGTCTGTCCCTGCACTCTCTATATACCTTCATTAAACGGCTTTCACCTGCTGCTGGCTCGCATTTGAGTTCTATCCTGAGCGCAACCAGGGACCCTCTTGGCTGATCCTGCAGGACCCCTTCTGGGTCCTTGGACCCATTCTGCCAGCATCAGTATCACTTATATACAATAAAGTCCCAACTGTATATTTATGCAAAAGAAACCACCAAAATTTTACAAATGGCTGGAATGTCGGGGCTCAGGGAAGGATTCATCTAGTGGTGTGTTGAAATTGGTTTATACTGACTCAGGAGAGCTGCTTATCCAGGTTTCAGGAAACTTGCAAGCCAGGTGTTCAACTGCCAACAGTGTGAAATCAGCCATGGGAGAGTCTTTACACCACAAAATTAGTAAAGGCTACCAATAAAGGATTTGGTTTTTTTTTTTCCAGAGCTGGTTGTTAAGGATTCACTAGCACATCACTGAATCTTCTAATAAAAACAATGGGCTAATTTGCTATTGGATCAAGGAGCCATCCTTGGGAAGAGGAGAAAAGCTTTTATCTGCTCTCAGATTCCTGGACAGGGTGGACGGTTCTCTGCAGCAACCATTATCTGGGGAAGGGAGGGCAGCTACAGACACAAGGAAAAGCCTTTTGGGGTCACTGAAGATCTTTACTCTGGGCTCTTCGCATCCTCCACTGCTAGGACAATGAACAATACCCACTCTCTCCCCACTGTGAAGAGGTTTGATAATACCAGCATCTTTTCCACCACCAGAAATCAAGGAGGGGAAGGGAGCTAAGTTGGGAAAGAAGAGCTGGAGAGAGGTTACTGTTGCCTCCTCAAACTCATGTAAATCCAGACAAGGTTCCCAAAACTTCTGCCTGAAAAGCCTACAAGTATGTCAGTGTTTTTTTTTTTTAAAGATTTTTTTAATTATTTATTTATTTGACAGAGAGACACAGCGAGAGAGGGAACACAAGCAGGGGGAGAGGGAGAGAGAGAAGCAGGCTTCCCGCGGAGCAGGGAGCCAGATGTGGGGCTCGATCCCAGGGCCCTGGGATCATGACCTGAGCCGAAGGTAGACGCTTAATGACTGAGCCACCCAGGCGCCCCAGTATGTCAGTGTTTGAGCCCCATCCTGAAACCAGTGAATCCCATCTGAAGATGGAGCACGGGCATTAGGTACAGTGTGGCTGAAAATCACTTACCAGGATCACTGAATAGAGCAAAACCCAGAATATAATCTCAGACAGCAGGGATCTACCCTATTTACTATCCTGACCCCAGGAGCAGAGGATTCACAACCTGTACTTTGCCAAAAAGAGAAGGCACTTTCTGGAGATAGAAACAGGCATTCCATACGCTACAGACACTTGGTCTAAACAAAAGTTTCCTATACCATCAACAGGTGTCCACAGTCTTCTCTCCCTATCACCCAAAGGCTATGTCGTCCAACCCTGTGGTGGTGCTTGATCCTGGCTGCGTATCAGAATCGCCCACAGACCTTACACACACGGGCAGGAGAATACCAATTCCTGGGCTCCGCCTTTGGACGTCCTGTATCGAATCTCCACTACTGGTGCCAGAATCTGCATTTCCACAATTTCCAGGCGACACTGAAGTGCTCCCAGGTTTGAGAGCCACTGGCGTAAAGCAAGCATTGCCAAAGCCCACCCTCGTTCCAGAGACCAGCCGAGGGTCTGGGAGAAACATCAGGAGCCGTTGGGCAGTTTGCACAATGTCCGATGCTGGGCTTTGTCACCTGGCTCTTTGTCACAGGGGCCTCAGTTCCACCGCAGGACACCCCTTTCATTCTTCTTTCCACTCTTTATTCCAACTCCTTTCACCTCATGAAAACCTCTCCCACTGACCCATTTCCATGAATCACAAAAAAGGCAGTCAAAGGACAAAACAGTAGAAGTCAGGATAGACTAGTTAACTCCTAAAGCCCCTTAAAGTTTCCCGAGAAACAACCAGCACCCTTCAGAATCTCCAAAGATCTTTTCTCCTTCCTCTACCAACACCTGGTGGTCTTCAATTGATGGTAAGCTACTGCTTTAAATTGGTTGTTTTTATCTTTTGCGGAATTACCTATTTTTACAATATTGTTGCCTTCTTTAATCACAGACGTACAACTTTTCTGCTACGTTGTGCCTAAGATACACTGTCATATGACGGTTTCGGAATTGAAACAATTTATGCCAAGGTTTCTGGGAGGAAAGGTATTCTGAGTTCCAATGGACTTAACCAACTTTTCAATTTTGGAATCCAACCCATGGTTAAACAGGGAGTAGCCTGTAAATCAGTCAGTTTGTCCTGAATTGTTGATAAATCCTATCGGCCGAAGCAGAAATATATTTGAGGTACAAAAGTGTCCTGTGAACATCAGTGCCCTCCCCACCAGCACCATCCCTATCTTAAAATTTCTCACCTGCACTCCTATAACACCTGCCCCCACTAGTGGACTGGAGATCTCTGAAAGATAAGACAAGCCTGCAACCATACTCAATCCTACACACCCTCCTGCCCAGACCCTCGGGCTCCTTCCCATCCACCTACCATTGCTCAGCACACACTCTGACAAACTTGAACTAAAGTACCCATTGTTTTTAGATTCTTAAAATTACCATCTCCTTGGGTGCCTGGGTGGCTCAGTCAGTTAAGTGTCTGCCTTCAGCTTAAGGTCATGATCCCAGGGTCCAGGGATCAAGTCCCACATTGGGCTCCCACTCAGCAGGGACTCTGCTTCTCTCTCTACCCCTCCCCCGTTTGTGCGCACTCTCTCTCTCTCTCTCTCATGCTCTCTCTCAAATAAAATCTTCAAAAATAAATTAATACCTATGCTTTTAGTACGTTGTAACATTTTAATTCAATTCATAGTCACCTGTTTGGGTTTCATATTTGTCTTTTTTTTCCCCCCCTATTCCAATGCTAGCCAGTCACACAAACTCCTTTTGGTTTAGAAACCCTTATCAAAAGTTGTAAATGCATGTATGTTTTGAGCCAGTAACTCCACCTCCAGAAAATCATCTTACACACTTATGTGAGCATGTGGGCAAAAACATACTAATGAGATGTTTTTTTACACTGTTGTTTGTAATTGCAAAAATCTAGGAATCATCCTCTTTGGATGACTCGTTACACAAATTAAGGAACGTCTTTGAAATGGAAATATATGTAGATGCTGAAAAGTGAGACAGATCTATTTGTGCTGATATGTAACTGTCTCCTAGATATAATTTTAGGTGGAAAAAAAAAAAGATGCAGGATACTATGTAAAGTTTCTTCCCATACACATAAACACACACTTTCATTTATACATAGCAAATTTCTAGAAAGACACACCAGAAATATTTTAACAGTAACTGCATCTTGGGAAAGAGAATTTAGAATTAATTATTGGTAATGAGACATCATATTATTTTTCTTTGAATGCTGTCTTGTACTCTTTAAAAGTTTTGCCATGGCTGGTATTACTTTATTATTAATTTTTTAAAAACAGAAACTACCATCATTGAAAAGTTTTAAAGTATTTAGACTTACATGTGTACATGTAAGTATAACATTTTGTTACATAAGAGTTTGCAATGTTAAAGGGATTACCAAAAACTATCTTCCCCTAACCATCTAGCTTCTTTAAATATATGAGAGGATTTCTGCACTGTTCCCTCGGGTTGGCTTCTGTCCCAAGGAACTTGTACTAGGTTCTGGGGAAAGGTGTGCTGTATGTAATAAAGACCAAGCCAAAGGAAAATTGGATCACAGGGGGAGTGTGACCTTAGTAAGTCAAGTCACCTCTCCAGGCCTCCTCCTTCTCTTTGCTCAAGTGCCCGAGTGGGAAGAATACTTTCTAAAGTCCCTTTCAGTTTGCACGTTCAGACCTGGACCATTTGGAGATGAGCTGCAAAAGTAAATCGTTCTTTATTAAAAATGCACATGAGTCTTCCTGATGGAATGTAGTGTTTGGTTATGCAAAATTGCACTCAGCTGCTCCCTCTCCAGCTGGTTTTCTCAGTGGGTCCATTGGCCCTGAAGACTCTGCCATCATGGTGCACGTCCTCCTCCATTGGATTGGGAAAGCTGGTCCACCCTGAAATGGACCCTTGTGGTTCTCTGCTTACCTTAGGCATGTTTCTAAGGACACAGAAGAGACTCTGCCCTCTTAAGATTTGCAATCTAGTCATTGGGATGAGACAGCCACCACCACCTCAAAGGATGCCATCTCCCCAATAATGGCCAGAGCAAGAAGGGGCTTCAGCCATATTTTCCGTCAGCTCTGACTTCTAAGCCAAACCAAGTAAGTATGTATTAAGAGCCAGCTTCATAGACTGGCAAGCAGTGTAGTTGCTCAGGCCCCCTACTCAGAAGGGGGACCTGCCCTTGGGGTTTAATACTCCGCAGATGCTATCTTGAAATTCTTAATTTTATTTTGAATTTGTATTCTGTGAGGTCCGATGGGACAACAGAGAATTCTCTTGGGTTTTGGAGCCAAGGCTAAGCTGCAGTCCCATCTCTCAGTGCTCCTTGGGACAGATTCTTGGTCATCCCCAATCTCAACCCCACCCAGCAATTGCCCCCCTTCCCTCTCTCTCCTTCAGGGGTTCTCAGTGCATTCACCCAGTGAGTATCCCCATGGCTCAGGGAGCGCAACATTAAACAGCAAATAAAAATCACCACGACCTGGTGAAAGAGAGACCACAGAAGAAAGGAATAAACTTTTGCCTGTGTTTTGAATAAGGGGCCCACATTTTTATTTTGCACGAGGCCTAGCAAATTATGTAGCTGGCATGCAAGTCCTTAAAGTTCCTCCTTCCACAGGGATGGCTAATCCTAAACTCCTTCTACATACACACTGTGGGGTCGACCTTTTCCTGAAAAGGGAAGACCGGAGAGCAGAAGTTGAGGGGAGAGGATGGAGATGCCAGGTTTGCTGGAGGCAGGACTATACCTTCCAGCTCTGACCTCAGTGGGTCCAGGCCACGATCTCTACCCTCAGCTTTCCGGATGTGAAGCCGAACTGGTTTTTATCAAACCAAAATTTACTGTGCCTTCAAGCATATAAAGGGGAACAATGCCTATAATGTATTAAAAAAACTACCTGGAAGGGCACCTGGGTGGCTCAGTCGGTTAAGCACCTGCCTTTGGATCAGGTCATGATCCCGGGGTCCTGGGATCTGGCTCCCTGCTCAGTGGGGAGTCTGTTTCTCCCTCTCCCTCTGCCTCTCTCCCCGCCTTCATTTTTTCTATTAAGTAAATAAAAACTTTAAAAAATAAAGGTTCCAAGAACAAAAGTTTTTGAGGGACTCGGTCATCAGGGAAAGATTTGTAAGGTGCCAAGACAAAGATTAAGTTTACTGAAAATTTGTACAGCATTGCTAAGAAGGCAACTGTGAGCTTCTTATAAAAGCTTTCATTAGAGGGCACCTGGGTGGCTCAGTTGGTTAAGCGACTGCCTTGGGCTCAGGTCATGATCCTGGAGTACTGGGATCGAGTCCCACATTAGGCTCCCGGCTCAGCGGGGAGCCTGCTTCTCCCTCTGACCCTCTCCCCTCTCATGCTGTTTCTCTCTCATAAATAAATACATAAATACATAAGTACATAAATAAATAAAAGCTTTCATTAGAAATGATCTTTGGTATACTACCTAGATGGAAATGCTTTATGTTGTTATTTGAAAACACACACACGTGCATACACATAGGGGACCACTAAGAAATAAGAGACTTAGTTTAACTATATCCTTTGTAAGGTATTTCTTAAATGATTACTGGTGGTTTTTCCAATCTCCCGGAGTCTTGATTTGGTATTAAGCAGTTCTAATGAAAGTGTGCAAACATCTGTCTTTTATTCTGGCTCTTTCCTTAGCTACACTGCCACACTGGTTTACAATTTAGAATGACTCCGAATAAGATAAAAGCCACATCTGCCTATCCATCAATCTTTTTCTACAAGCAGAACCTTATATCCCTGTACAGATGTCACATCAACTGATGTTTTTAAAATAATTCCTGTTGGAAAGAATGCAGAAAAAGTGCTTCGATCTGGCCGTGAATGTTTATACATTATAGGGTTCCTAAAATACCAATTAGGTAACTGTGTGTTCAATTAATAGTTGCACACTATCAACTAAGCCCGGCACCAATCTCAAGGATCATGGAAATATATCAAATGTACAAGGGTAATTCCCTTAGCATTTACTGATCATCGTTTGGGTACTTTGGATTTAATTACAAGCACTCATTCCTAAAAGAGGGCCAAATAGCTGATACTGAAAATAAAAGTCAGGAAACCATTTGAATGATGTCAATTTTCCTGACATTGATGGAATATCACCTTATTTTATTTTTCTTTTGGAATGTCATCTTATTAACAAGGCTATCTAAGTTTACTGTTCTGCAGTGTCTTCGCATGTGATTCCTACTAACATAAGGAGCAAAGAGAGAAGGGCTGTAAGGTAAGTTAGAGTTGCCTTCTCACCTCATTCTAGGTAAAGCAAATTTATGTTTGGTTTCAAGACATAAGTCACAGACACTATTGAATGATAGCTCACAGGTGCCTTAACTTCTCAGAACTTCCCTTTCATCCTGTGTATAAAGACAAAGGGAGCTAGAAATACTCTGTCCAATGCCTTCCCGCTCTAATGGTCTATGATTCTATCGTTAGTGGATTATGTGATCTTACAGGCCTGATCCCCTGTCAAATCGGCAGAGAGGGAACAGTGTGTTACTGAAATTAAACAACGGCCCACATCAAGAAAAAGAAGCTGAAAGTTAATAATGTAACCACTGAGAGTGGTTTTGCTGGGAATAGTACCTCTGTAGGGGTAGGGACAAGAAAAGTCACATAAAAACACAAGGAGCTAAATTTTACTTCTCTTGTAAGAGACTTTGGAATAGCAGGAAGGAATTAAAAAGGCAGGGATAGGGCCAATAACATCGAGGAAGACCATTTGAAAAAGCCTTTATATGGAAATTTCATGTGGAAATTTCTAGCTTGTCCTGAATAGGGAAAATTTGCAAATATCTCTATGTGTGTGTTCTGAAGAATAGCCTTCATTTAGATGATACAGTATGACAGGTAATGCATTTCACAGAATCTAATGAGCATTTAAAAGAGGTATGAATCTGAATTCCAAGCAAATCCCTTGGAATATACAGGGAATGAAGTGGCTGAGTGATTGTATGAGTTGGAAATAATTTCATAAAATTGTAATCAATGTCAGGCTGGTAATAATAGTTACCATTTATTGAGTGCATACCATGGATCAGGAACTATGCTGGATGATTTATGTATATCATCTCATCTAATACAGCATCACAGAGAAACAATTTAATATCTGAAACAAATGTTCAGAAAGGCAAGCAACATGATCAAGGTCACAAGGTTAGTAGGTGGGAAATTGAAAGCCAAGCCATACTGAATGAAAGGTCATGTTCTTTCCCATCGTCCACCTTGCCTCTGCATTTTATTGGGTGAGCTAATCTTAAGAGCCACATACTCTGAGATTGTGAACACCACAACTCTCTGATGGCACACTGCATTGCTTTCGATGGATGAGAAAGTATAAAGGAGTAAATGTAGCCCTTATTTTTTTTTTTAAAGATTTTACTTATTTATTTGAGGCAGAGAGTGAGAGAGAGAGAGAGCGCATGAGTGGGGTGAGGGGCAGAGGGAGAAGCAGACTCTCCACTGAGCAGGGAGTCTGACGTAGTGCTCAATCCCAAGACTCCGGGATCATGACCTGAGCAGAAGGCTTAACCAACTGAGCCACCCAGGCACCCCTGTAGCCCTTATTTTTAATGACTATTACTCTACACATTATTTGTTTTTGAAAATACTAGACCTGTACATTGAAGGGTGTGTGTGTGTGTGTGTATATTTACACACACACCCCACTATATCAATACTGTATACCCCATACCAGTGCAATGTATATACAACATATATTCTTTATATATGTATGCTTACATGTTTTTAGTATGTACATGTATATATTTAGCATATCTGTGTGTGTATATATATACAGATATATATGTATGTGTATACAGATATATTTTATATATATATATAAATATATATAAAACTTTTTTTTTAAAGATTTTATTTATTTATTTGAGAGAGAGAATGAGATAGAGAGCATGAGAGGGGGGAGGGTCAGAGAGAGAGGCAGACTCCCTGCTGAGCAGGGAGCCCGACGTGGGACTCGATCCTGGGACTCCAGGATCATAACCTGAGCAGAAGGCAGTTGCTTAACCAACTGAGCCACCCAGGCGCCCCTATATAAAACTTTTAACCAACTTTTCCTTTGAAGTGGAGGTAAGACATGTATTAAAACCAGTCAATCACCCGGCAGAGGATGTTCAAAGAATGCAATTATCTTAGCAGGGGAATCTTGAAGTACAGTGATATGGACCCAGTCTATGTGGAAGGAAGCAATTCTACAGGGGATAAAATTTTTTGAAAGAAGAAGAAAGCAAACCAGTATTTGACTGAAGGCCTACAATGCGCTAATGTTGTGATAGGTGCTTCCTAAATATCTCCTTTCTTTCTCATGGGTGACAGATAACGCTGACTGTAGCTGAGTAGATATTCTTGACTGGATAGGCAAAGAGAGTGTACACTAACAATGGACCGCACAGTATATCTTTAAAACAAACTGCTCTAAGAATCTGTGATTGTACATGGCTTCACGTAGGCCCTCAATAATGAATTGGTAACAACATGAAGGGAGCTTGTCAATGAATGAGCAAGTGTTCTAGGACACCTACTTCTTGGTTTTAAAAAGAAGAGATTCTAATTTTCTTTTCCTCCTCTTCTCAGCAACCTTAAGCATGAGTGGTTAAGTCTGGATTATCATAACGGGCCACTGACAAAGTCATTCTCAGAGGTAGGTGCTCATCACCCATCAGAGATGTCCTTTCTCTACCTCAGACCCAAAATCTAACCTAGGTCAAAGTGATGAAGACCCAAGAGTTATTACGCGTATCCTGTCAGGGTTAAGTGACAGCTTCAGCCTCAGGGAGACTAAGGTCTTCTTTTTCTAGTTGGCCTGGTTGACTGAAAGATCTCATTGCAGTGCTACATTTCTATGCGAATCAGCCTTCCTTTCCCCTTATAGAAATTGAAAATGGTGGCCGAGCAGCAAAGAATCCAGTTGACCACTGGAAGAGTAGGCAGGAAAAGAGATAGGAAATGCTACAAATGTCTATTACAGTGATACTAACTTAGTATTCTAGGCAGCGCCCAGGCTAGGTTAGGTGACTGAGGTACCATCTCAGGCACTTACATGACCAGCAGAATGAGTTCCTCCTTTAAATTTACACCCTATGCACCTCACATGCTTTTCCATAGTCCCACCCTTTTTGGAAGGAGAGTTATGTCTGAACATTTCCTTTCCTTACGAAATCACCAAATTTCCTTCTACTTATCAATTCACTGGCCATTAATTCTGATGCCTGGTTCTTGAAAACTTTTGAACACCTTGGCTTATTTCTTCTTTTCCTTGCCTCAAAAACTTTCATTATATGCCTGGGCAATTAAACCAAGACCCTCACCTCTCACCAAGAACGTTTGATCCAAATCTGGTTTTGCAGCCTTATCTCATACCCTGTCTCCACTCCTACATCCCATCTGTGCCAAAAAATAGCTTTTAACCTTGCTGTTTTCAGCCTTATGTCAAGGACACATCTTCCTCTTGAAAGTGCCCTTCACTACACCGCTTATATGTGCAATGCTTACACCGTATACTTCAAAGCTTGATTCAAATGCCCTTTCCTCTGGGAGGACTTTTTACATCCCACCCATAGCAATTAATTTTTTCCTTCCTTGTTCTACCACTTCCTTTGTTCACAATAATAACTGAGCATGGATGTCAGTGCTCCTTTTATAAAAACATTACGTGCAGCTATATCTGTTCTATGATCACCCTTTGGTCTCCTGGAGGGAAGAGCCTATTTTACTTGTCTCTGTACTCCCATAGGATCCAGCAATGAATGGCACACGGTGGGGCCTCAGTCCATTTGCACCTCACTGCATGACTGAGTACATTCTTTAGTAAAGTAAGTGTACATGGATTAATAAGCTTTTGGGGAGAGCAAGCAAGCGAGCACAAGCTCATTTCTTTTTTAATCAGCAAAGTAGATTTTAAACATAGGCTGTTGAACGTTCAGGCCAATTCTACTGGGTATAAAGACTAGGAAAACACTTATAACTAATAAATGACTTCAGGGTGAGGACATGGTGTAATTGTATTTTGAAAATTACAATCTGCCTGCATACAAAGCAAATAAGTACTAGAAGCGCAAATATTTAAAAAGCTCAAAAAATGTGAACATGATGTTCTTTGGATTCATATGGTGACACGAACAAACTGGGTCTATGGCAGTCCATCTGCTTTAACTCTTATACTGTTATTCATTTTTTTAATCAAGTGTTTACTGTGTGCCTCCATTGTCCTT
>NC_058415.1:13471057-13495521 GCF_002201575.2 Neomonachus schauinslandi
TATTCATTTTTTTAATCAAGTGTTTACTGTGTGCCTCCATTGTCCTTCCTATTGGGCTAGGGGCTAGAAATAGAAAGCGGACAGGAAACCGTCAGTGAGGTCTTGTCAACAATGAGATACAGTTACACCTGTCAGTGACTCCAGAGCCTGTTGTGGAAGAACAGACAAGCACTGGTAGAGGGACGCATGTGGGAACTCAAATTATGTAAAGGACAGGACGCTTGGTTATACCAAAAAAGAGAAAATGGATTGTAGGATGGAAGCTGTTCAAACAGATTTTGGAGGTTGAGTGGGACTGCTCCAGACAGCAAGGGAGGAACTGTCTTCTATGAAGTGGGAAGAGAAATACAGAGAATTCTGAATGGGCCTGATCTATCCTAAGATGTACTAAATCATATTTTAAAGATTGACATAAAATATCTTTGGAAGCCAAGATAATCTCTATATAGAATCTAATAATAGTTTATTATACAAACTAAGCTATAGTTACTTAGTTACCCAAATGTCTCCAAATGTTATCAACAATGTTTCTCTCCGGTTCTAGATTCAAGCTAACTACTAGTACTTAATTTTAGAAAGTCCAAAATTGCCCATGCTAACTGAAAAGCCAACTAACATTTCTGGATATAAGCAGCAGAATTTCTTTTCTTTTCCTTTTTTTTTTTTTTAGAGAGAGAATGAGAGACAGAGAGCATGAGAGGGAAGAGGGTCAGAGGGAGAAGCAGACTCCCTGCCGAGCAGGGAGCCCAATGTGGGACTCGATCCCGGGACTCCAGGATCATGACCTGAGCCGAAGGCAGTTGCTTAACCAACTGAGCCACCCAGGCGCCCTAAGCAGCAGAATTTTTTTCTTTTTTTTTAAAAAAGATTTTATTTATTTATTCATGAGAGACAGAGAGAGAGAGGCAGAGGGAGAAGCAGGCTCCCGCGGAGCAGGAAGCCCGATGAGGGACTCGATCCCAGGACCCTGGGATCATGACCTGAGCCGAAGGCAGACGCTTAACCATCTGAGCCACCCAGGCGCCCAGCAGCAGAATTTCAAAGGCAAAATGAGGTTTCCTCATTCTTAATTCACCTAAGGTAACATAATTAGCAGGTGGATTTGGGGGATTTCATTTCTGGCTCTAAAATTCTCGAACACCACTTCACCCAGTGTTCCTCTCTTTGAAAGATTCTTCATGCTCTTTTGACTTTAGAAGTCACTCCATCCAAACTTGCTATCTGCACTGTGCATTGAGACCAGATGATAAAATCCAGTGGTGGAAAGAGAGTGGGAAGAAGGTATAATGGAAACTGGAGGGGAAGGACACAGCTTCTGAGACATTGCTCTGATCTTTCTCTAGTAAATTCTCTCTCTGAAAAATGATCCAGGCTGTGTACCAGAGTAGAAAACAACCTCAAATATCAAGCCACCCTTGCAAATCACTGTATACACACACACACACACACACACACAATGTATGTATATCTGGTTATGTACATTACATTATACATTTGAACATTAGCTGATACATATGTATAGTTTCTATATAACTATAAAATTAGTTTTGGAGAAGTATTTTATAGCTCTAAACATGCTATATAAGAGCATACATGCAAGGGGTGCCTGGGTGGCTCAGTTGGTTAAGCGTTTGCCTTCAGCTCAGGTCATGATCCCAGAGTCCTGGGATTGAGCCCCATGTTGGGCTTCTTTGCTCAATGGGGAGTCTGCTTCTCCCTCTCCCTCTGCCCCTCCCTCTCCCCCATGATCTCTTTCTCTCAAATAAATAAAATCTTTAAAAAAGAGCATGCATGCAAGAATACATACATACAGTACGTATTTTTTCTTTACATAGCATTTCTATCTCCATATAGCTTATACAGATCATCTGCTCAGGAATAGATAAGAGATAGTAACAGACTCTTATGTCTGCATCATCTGCATCTTCCTATTTCTATCTAAATAGAGACATCTAAATACTTCCTAGCCAGAGATTCATTTAGGAGTTTTTTCTCAGACGCATAAAGTGATATTTGAACAATGATGTGAAAAAAATACAAAGTAGGCATAAAATTATGCCGTAAATATCATAGAATGAAATGGGGTCTTTGAAGTCACATAAGGTACCATCTGCTTAATGCAGTAATTTACCACCAGTAACTATGGTCCTCAGTTCTCTGTTGCAGATGCCCAGGGACAGGATCCTGTGTCTCACCAGCCAGCAGCCCTAAGCATCTGCTGTGTGCAAGGCTAATGGAGGCCTCCCGCAGGGTTCATGGACAAAGCTAGCAAAGCACTGTCCTCAGAGAGCTTATGGGCTGGGCTCAGAGAGAAGAACTCCACATTAGTGAAGGACAGCACATGGCAGGAGTGATGAGTGTCTTAGGAACAGCACAGTCTTAGTGCTCTCAGAGTTACTGGAAGATACTGTTAACTGATGGCAGTGGTGAAGGGACTTAAGCAAGGCCTCGTAGAATAAATGGCATTTTGACCTTTCAAGGACAGGGTGTATTTAGATATGGAAAGGGTGAAGGAGTATTCTAAACAGAAGGAACAGTGCATCCCAAAGGGTAATTGCTAACATCTTTGCTTAGCTGCAAACCGTCTCCCTGAAACATCTAGCAACCATTCCAAGCAGGGTAAGTATAATTCTCTATCTATGAGCTGGTTCTCCTAAGTAGGATGCTACGGACTGAACGTTTCTGTCCCCTAAAAATTCATATGTCAAAATCCCAATCTCAAGGTGATGGTATTTGGAGATGGGGTCTTTGGGGAGTCATGAGGCCGTGAGGGGGGAGCCCACATGAGGGGATTAGTGCCCTCATATGAAGACACACAAGAGAGCCCGCTTCCTCTCTCTCTCTGCTACGTGAGACACAGTAAGTAGACTGCCATCTGCGAACTAGGAAGAGGGCCTCACCAGAAACCTGCCGGCACCCTGATCTCAGACTTGAAGCCTCCAGAACTGTGAGGAATGTTTGTTGTGTAAGCCACCCAGGCTATGGTGATTTGTTACAACAGCCTAAGAAAGACATAGGAGAAGCCATCATGTTCCTTTTCCTTGATAGAAACCTTCTCATCAGCCAATTTTCAGGCTCATCAGCATCCTGGCCATCCTGCACACCACACCCTCATGTTTCTGAAGGTTGCCCCTACAGTCTGCCTCCTAGGCTGTAACACTGCCCTTCTACTTGCCCTGGACTGACCATTACTTCCCTTGCTGTGGGTCGTCTCTGTGCATGGAAGAAGCTGAGGGCACAGGTTAAATCACTGTCTCTCAAACCTACCAAAGGTTAAGGCAAGCTGTACTACTCACTCATTCTGCCAGTGATTTAACTTGGCCAGTCCTCAGTGTCCTCATTTGCAAAACGAGGGTAACAAGTAGCTACCTTGAAGGGGCTGCCATGGGTTTACTATGAGCTTTATGTGAGGATTAAAAGCATTCAGTATCATGCCAGACATATAGCAAGGACCTAATGAATGTTAGGTAGTATTAGTAGCACATTCATATGTAATGATTTTAAAAGCTCCAATGAAACTTTCAGATTCTTGATTTCTATCTCTATCAGGAAATTTTCAAACATCCCCCCCCACCCTTTTTTTCTTTTAATAAGTCATAAAAAATTACTGTCATTTTCTACCTTCTAAGTTAATTTTTGTTTAATGGCTACTGACCCTACCTTTGGATTCTGGCTCAGTAGGGAACTCCTTGAAACATCAAAGTAGGAAAACACTACGCTTGCCATTCCCTTGCAGACAGAACATCTCCTTCTTTGGCATGGTGATAGCTTTTATTAAGAAAATTGAGTTGATTGTGGTAGACGATAGATAGAGCAGGTCAAATGTCTCTTTATGGCTTCTGTAATCGACATCTACTGTTTCTGCTCCCAGAATTCGTCTCACCCCACTTCTGGTAATGGAAAGTTAAACTTCCGGGTACCATCCCTCTTCTCTCAGTTTTGGCCTCCATTCTTCGGCTGGTGAATCTATCCCAGTTCGGAGCTGGAAGGTGTAATGTCGGCCTATGCTGCTCAGAGCACGACACTCCCCTTGCAACAAGACCGGTTTGAATTTGCCATAGGACCCAATCAGGGCCTGGGAAACACAGTGATGTGAGTCCAGACTTGCTGCAGTCATTTTGAACCTCAAGATGAGACCATGCAGAGGACAGAAGTAACCCAGAAACAACATAATAAAAAGATGGAAGAAGAGAAACCAAATACTAGCAACACTGTCTACTTGAAACTGAACAGCTAACTCCTGGAGCTTACAGTTAGAGGACCTGATCAAGCTACTTCGTGCTTCCAATTGGTTGGGATTGGATTTTTGTCATTTTCTACTCACAAAAAAAGCAAAGCTGATCCAAATGAAATCACTAGTTCCATGTATCACTAAAGAAAATCAAGGATATAAAAACCCTACAAAAGTCCAGTTTCCGAGCATCTTCCGGTATCAGAAAACCCATGGAAATAAGGAGTCGTAGCTACTGTGGTCAGAATGATATGAGGGGTAAAGAATTGTGTGTGCACGCCCCCAATTTGAAGTATCATAATAACCTTGGTTTCTAGGTATCCAAGCATGAGCATGTATTATTTATATCTCTATACATCTACACATCTATGCATCTGTCGTACCACTAGATCAATCACATCTGCCTGTAGATACTGTCACATCAGTTTAGTGTTCTTCATTCCGACGGATGGTCAATCTCTTTTAGAGATCATGTCTTACTCATCTGCAAGGTTCTAGCCCAAAATCTGACATAGGTACTCAATAAATGCAATAATAAAATGAATTATCATAAGAATCTGGGGAAAAAATTCCCTGGATAAATTGTTCTTTTTGCAAATAGAAATCATTGCATTGGACTAAACAATCTAGCTGAAGAGAAGGAAAGGCAGGGCTACTGATGTTTAAGAAACTGGAGCACCCTTTAGGCCAGGCTGCCATTCACATAGGTTCACTACAGTGGGAACGGCGCCCCCTGGGGTTGTGCTGTGGAGACACCTGAGCAAGGCTTCTCAACTACACACAGTAAAACAACACTGATTATCTCTCTTCATGATAAGCATGAGATGTGGATTTACTGAAACTTAAATGTGATTTCTCACAAATATGTTTCCCTAATGGCAGTAAGACTAACTTCTTCACTTACCAAGTATAGATTTTTCTGCTTTCCCTTCTTAATATAAGCTATAAAACACACTGGCTTTGAAATTTCAGGATCTGATTCGGAAGGTACCCACATATAATGTCAGTGGTATTTCTGTAACTGTAATATTATATTGACTGTAATAGTGACTTAAGAGTAACACAGACAAAATATTTCATTTCTTTCTGCTCTGATTCTAAATTTCTAAATCTTTAAGACCAATATGGCTGCACTCATCTGTATTGAGAAAATCAAATGTCCTCTGCTCTTTTTTTTTTTTTTAAGATTTATTTATTTATTTGAGAGAGCGAGAATGAGAGAGAGAAAGAGTACATGAGAGGGGGGAGGGTTAGAGGGAGAAGCAGGCTTCCTGCCGAGCAGGGAGCCCGATGCGGGACTCGATCCAGGGACTCCAGGATCATGACCTGAGCCGAAGGCAGTCGCTTAACCAACTGAGCCACCCAGGTGCCCCTGTCCTCTGCTCTTTGGTTTTTATTATAATGTATCTTTTATATTAAACACTGGGATACATTTATGGATGGTGTAACATAAACATTAATTTATTTAAAAATATTTGGTTGCTTCCATGTACCAAGCACTGTGCTGGGCGCTAGCAATGCAAGTAAGAAAAGACAAGGTGCTTCTTCTGGTAGAAACAATCTCTGACAGACGTTCAGGATTAAAAAATGGAATCTTCTTTCAAGCCTGCATATTCTCATTACATTAGCTTGACTGCATCTCTATTTCTTTTCCACTTTTTACCCGCTGTGCTTTATTGTGTTAGAGAATCCCTATTGTTCCATGGAAGAGGAGAGCTGAGTAAGATGAACGCAGGAGGAAGGAATCAATTAGTAGTTAAGGGCACCAAGCAAGATCAAATGTCAGCTACCATTTACCACCAACTACTAGCTGAGTCACATCTAGCACTCTAAGTTGTACGTACAAAGGGTGATCTTCTGTCATAGGGCTGTTGGGAAGATCAACAAGCTACGTGTATGAAAGACAAAAAGCACAGTGCCAGTCACACCATAATTTTTCTGTGCTACATTAGGTAATACAAAGGGGCATTCTAAAAATCAAATCTGCCTCTGGTTTAACCACTTATATCACTGAAGAATAAAAAAAGCCATCCTCCAAATATAGACATTCAACTTAGCAAAATGACAGTGCTCTCACTGGATATAGTCAGGGTTTACATCTAGGGCCACGAAAGGGATGATAACCACAAAGCTCTCCAGGTTGGGACGTACATACAGCTCTAGAAAGGTCTGAAGGGCCTCTTAGCAAAACCCATCCAAAACAACTACTTTGTATTCCTAAGAGGAACTGTACCATCCCCACCGATGACTATCTACAATATAGACTGTAATCCAAGCCCTGGGAAATGCCTTGGCTTTTATCTGGAGTAGTGCTCAAAGAACATATTACTATTTCCCTTTTGTGCTTCTTAAACTGAGTTTCTGATTACATTTGCCTGTCAAAATTTATGTGAACAAAAACTCTCCTGTCTTCACTAACAAAAGATCTGCTTATTAAATGAGTAAAGAAGGGGTCCAACTTACTCCACCACCATGCATAGAAGCTAGAACCATTTTCCAGATGCCATGCTTTTTCTTCTCTCATGAAGAACATGGAATGGGGGAGGGGATGCCATGGGGCACGAGCCTTTCAACTGTTTCTTATGAGCCCCTAACCACAAACTAAAACAGGTAGAAGAGAAAATTAACTCTGCCAACCCAGGAGAAGTTGAGAATTTTCTATTTATTTTCTACAAACAGTTATGAGGTTATTTCCATTGCTTCCCGAATACCTACCAATGATATGGAGTGGACACTTGAGATTTTCATCGAAGAACTTCTCAAGGAATTACAATTCTCCTCTTCCACTATCAGATCAGTCATAAAAATCAAAGTCGGCCTGTGGTTTTCTTTTCTGGGAACCAGCCTGGCTTTATCCAGTTAAGATTTAAACAAAGGCATTTATTCAAGCAAGATAACTTTCCAATATTAGCTTTCATGCCTCTGGAGGACCAAATTTGATTTTAAGTGAAGTTCATGTTGCTAAATCGTAAGTTCAGTTGCTCCCTCCTAAAAATAGATCAGTGGTTAGAAAAAAATGGGAATTCCAAAAAATAAAAATAAAAAATGTTATACATGTTACGCTTCTATCCAGAATCAAGACAGGCACAGAGGGTGGTAGCTTCTTTCTGCAACTGATTTTTGTATCTAGTTGCTTTTCTCTTTACGACTAAAAATCGCTGGAACTACCCTGCTAGGATCTGAAGGACAAAGAGAATCATGTCCATGGTTGAATCTAAGTGAAAATCATGAGAAGAACCTGAGTCATGAAACCTCAGACGAAGCAAAGCACATAATGCATAGGACCTTGCCTCTGGGTGATACGGAACTCTTCCAGAGGCGGAGAGAGTGAGAATGGGACCCAGCAGGCGGGAAGTCTGCAGGATCCCCTGCCGACTGCTGCAACCCCATCCTCTGTGTGTGCACACACTCAGTGTAGTAAAACCGTGAAGAAAGTACAAGGACCTACCACGGCAATGGCAGAGCTCATGTGCCTGGGGCGCTGCAGTTATTATCTGTGCACAAATAATCCTTCATAATTAAATGTTAACTTTCAGATCCATCGGTGGTCTGAATTTAGGTTTCTGCAAATTTTGTGAGCACTATCTGGGACTATTGGAGAAAAAATATGGATGCAGATTCAAACATAATCAGACTCTTGTCTCCAGACCAGTTGCTGGAGTGATCTGTTTGATGATATGACAGCACTCAGTTCATTGGTCACATATATAAGTGGGGCTCAAAGTAGCCAGTGCCTCAGAGGAGGAGGTAGGGGGGAGAAACAAATTCCTGTGACCTATTTGGCCACAGCCCAGGTAACATTAGCAATCTCTGTGTCCTTCCTGATTCTGGCAGCTTTTACGGTTTGTTGTCAAAAAGACTGAAGTGCGGATTTGCTTTATAATGTTTGTTCCTTTTTACGAAAAGCCTCCATGCTCATTGAAAAACTTTGAAAACACTCAAAACACATAGAAAATATAAATTGTCTGTAATTTTGTCATGTAGTGATATTAACACTTTCGGATACATATACATACATAAGTGGTCAACATTTTATTATTTTACTTTTTTTTTTAAAGATTGTATTTATTTGACAGAGAGAGCGAGAGCACAAGCAGGGGGAGTGGCAGAGGGAGAGGGAGAAGCAGAGTCCCTGATGAGGCGCTCGATCCCAGGACCCTGGGATCATGACCTGAGCCAAAGGCCGACGCTTAACCCACTGAGTCACCCAGGTGCCTCCTGACCAACACTTTATGTACGCACACACACTCACATCTGTACACACACATATACATAGTTTAAGGCAGGGCATGTGTTTAACTACCATGCCTATATACTGTTTACACTTAATTTATGTAGACAAAAGATATTTACATGTAAATACATATTTTCTAGTTCCTGGGTTCTTCTACAGTCTTCTGAGCTTAAAACTCACCATGGTGAACTTTCTGACACTTTCAATTCTCCTTATTCTTATTGGTACCGCTGAATTTCTCTGGAAAGCAAATACACACCCCAAAGGAAAAACCCATTTCCCATTATTCAAGCTCACATACCTCTCTACATTTTAGGGCCTAAAAATAGCTGTGAACAGAAGTCCAAGTGCCCAACAGTGCCACATAGAAGGGAAATGATTATCCCAATATCATAGGTGACAAAATAAGCAATTATGGTTTTGAAAGACATTGCCAACAGATGAAATATTTCTGATAGGTGCTGGGGCCAAAGGGTACTTTGAATGTAACTAGCAGCTGCCAAGTATCACAGATGGTATGCAGTTAGAGGTGTAGGGAAGGGAAGGGAAAGATGGAGATAGGAAAGCTCCTAAAACCATCCAGGACTCTCATGAGGATCCTGCTATAAAGAGGAAAGAAAGATGATGCAAAAACTCAGCCAATACCAGCATGGCCTCTTGGATGCATGCTTTTGCCAGGGCCGTACTATGTACCAAAGGCTCAGCACTCAACATTGGAACATGTGTCATAGGCGTACTTATCTCCGATTAGCCCCTGTACCAGGGCCATGGACCATGCCAGGTGTCCTCACTCGACTAACACAATCCCAAACCCAAAAGTCATGAAAGCAACAACTAAAAATAAAGAAGTCAACGCTTCTCAGTGGGAACCTAGCGGTAACCCAAGATTAATTGATTTAGTGTGTCAGAGTTAAGGAAGTCTGTTTTCACATCATCAGTTAGCTAGCGACCCTGAGGGAGAGACAAAGGAGCAGATACGTGTGGGGAAGCAAACCAAGCCGGGCTGCCTGGCTGCTCATGCTGGTGTTTTCTGGTTTCATGAAACCACCTTCGCACCCTCCTCAAGCCAGCCACACTTTTCTTTTCTTTTTTTTTTTTTTTTAAAGATTTTATCTATTTGTCAGAGAGAAAGAGACAGAGAGCACAAGCAGGGAGAGCGACAGAGGCAGAGGGAGAAGCAGGCTTCCCGCCGAGCGGGGAGCCCAATGCGGGACTCGATCCCAGGACCCTAGGATCATGACCCGAGCCGAAGGCAGACGCCCAGCCGACTGAGCCACCCAGGCGTCCCCAGCCACACTTTTCATAATGCTGGTTGCTCATGAGCAAATGCGCTGGTGGATGCTCCCCTGTTCCCCAAACCTCATTAAACAGATTCTCATTACACGTGATCTTAGGAACATCACTCAGACTTTCTGGACCATGGGCTAAGGGTTAGAGTCAGACCAGATGAGCTGTTATGTTGTTCTCAGCTCTAGAATTCCAGGTAATTCCAGTTTCCTCGACCCCACCAGTCTGGAAATTGTAAATGTGTGGATATAAGTGTGGCATAGTTCTCTACCTCTAACGTCAACCTAAAGGGGATTGCTCATTTTTCTCAAGTCTTTTCCAAAGAGGTCTTTGAGTCCCCTGGAGAGGTCAGTGGCCGGTGAAAGCTCACAAGTGACAGCACCATCATTTGGGAAGTGATCCTCACGCCTCCCTAGCCAGCCCTATTTCCTCCTCTCCCGGAGCTGTGAGCCTGGTGCTGCCGGCGGTGCCAAGCTGGGCTGCTCAGGTGAGGGGGCAGTGCTTGGTTCCCAGGCCACAGGCATGCAAAAGAGCTCCCGGGCTCCCCACTATATTTAATTTATAATCCCCGTCTCCTGAAATGAACAGCGTGGGCACAAGGCTGCACTAAACCCCCCTCCTCGCCAGCGGAGGGCCTTTTTAATGATCCAAGCTCACCTGTGACTGTACCCGTAGACGCAGTCTTTCCCCAAATGCCTGTGGCAAGCCCCCTGCGCCAGCATACTCCTGCCAGGATAGAAGATGCAACGTGGGCTCTACCTGATCCATGCTACGTTTGTGTTAGGACCCCAAGGTCCCTTTCATTCATTTAGCACCAAATAAGAGCTAATATTGACTGAGCATTTACCGTGTATAAGACCCTCAGTGCTTTAAGTGTGTTACCTTATGTGATCTTCGTAACAACCGAAGGAGGTATCATTTCCTTTACAGATGAGGAAACTGAGGTCTACAGAAATTAGTTTGCCCAAAGTGTGCAGTGACTTGAGATGAGATTTGGGCATATATAATGCCTATGGCATTCTGCATCCTTGTGGATGTATACTGACCCTGTTACATGCTGGACAGTAGGTTGTAGTCTCTCTCATTATTTTTAACACTGGAAGAAGTTAAATATGCCTCTTTTTTAGAAGTTGTACCTGACCTAGCAGAACCTCAGATCTCACTGGCCACACTTCAAGGGATTGCTATATTTCTCTTTCATCATGTTTTATAAAAATTATTTCTGGCTTTCTATTCTTTTTTTAATAGATTTTGAGAGAGAGAGAGAGTGAGCAAGCATGAGCAGGGTGAGGGGCAGAGGGAGAAGCAGACTACCCACTGAGAAGGAAGACTGACGCGGGGCTGGATCCCCGGACTCCAAGATCATTACTGGAGCCAAAAGCAGATGCTTAATTGACTGAGCCACCTAGGTGCCCTGACTTTCAATTCTTAATTTTCATCTCTCCAACTTTAATTCCTTTGATTAAAAAGTCCGTCCAGATATTTGACTACATTGAACCAGGAATCTTATTAGCAACTGAGAGAGAATCAGAGACACCAAGTCAATGTCTTTATCTTTTGTGAATATATAATCCACGTAGCAATAGACACAAACACTGAAGAAACCACTGGAAAACTAGAATGATGCTCAAGGTCCTAAGCTTATTCCCTTACTATCAGAAAGTGATGGCCTCTGGAGACACAGCTGTAAGTTCAAATCCTAGCTCAGTTCCAATTGTTCTCTGAGCCTAGTTTCTCTAACTATAAAGGAGCAGAATACCAACCCCGCCACCCCCACCCTGCAGGTATATGGTGGGGATTAAATGAGACAACATATCTAAAGTACACAACATGCTACCTGGCACACAGCCATCATTTCCTAAATCTTTACCACAATTACGTTGGAGGACTAATAAGAGTCTCCAAACTCCTTTCCGTCTTCATCAAAACCATTGTACTTTTAATCCATCTTCCTTCTGTCTTAGAAGATGAAGTGTCATTCCTTACATATTCACTTATTCAACAAATTTTATGTGCCCACTATTAGATTTCTCCTCTCCAAGAAAAACTCTGCCTCTGATTCTGACTCATCTTGTCTTCTTAATCATGCTTCAAGTTTAAATCTCCTTTTCTCTTTTTGTTTTCACTTATGTGTCTAAAAGCTAAATATACCTTTCACCTGGGGCCATGTTACCATCTGGAGCCCACCTTCTCTGTGTCCTCTCCTCCACTGCTTAGAGTATATCCACTGCCTCTACCTCTGCTTACTCATGTACTCATCCATTCAGGAAACATATGAGCATCTGTGACTTCAGTGTAGGTGTTACAATCTCTGCTCTTGAGATGGTTGTAGGTGTTTTTGTTCCTTGAGCACCCTACCATAGCTCCTCAATGGGTCACCCTTGATCCTCGAAATCACTCAAACCAAGGGTCTTTTCTCAATCCTCACTGACTTCCTCACTTCGAGGAAGCTAATGTAACAAAATCTGCAGAAACAGTCTCAACCAGTTGCTGAATGTTTCTAATGACTGAAGGGAGGGCTGACTTGTACGTGTTTGTGTAATTGAGGACAGACATAGAAGACAGAAGTGGGAATGTAGGTAAGGTGGGATGAGTAATTTCCAGGGAACTCATGCAAACTCAGCTAAGGAAATCAAAAAATTGGCAGAGGCTATGTTGTCAAAGATGAATACTGCAAAAACATCTTCCATCAGATGCAATTTGCATTCATTTGTATGAATTTCTTCAAGGTAATGAACACCCAAGACATCTCTTCCTGAGAGGAAGACAGGCGAGTGCTGTTAAATGCGCTCTTTGTGGGCCTTCTGACCCAGTTTAGTGACTAGTTTAATATTCAAAGGGCAGATGTGTTCTCTTCACTTTAGAAAGTTTGATGCTCAAAACAATTTAGGTCATTGGCTCTTGAGGCAGCATTTCCCTTGTGAGGAAGCTACATTTAAGCGTCCATCTTTTGTATTATTGATAAGAAATTGGTAAGGGCCTGCAAAGTCCAACAGTTTTCTGGGCTGTTTGGAAGAAGCTATTAGATCAAGACTGTTCCAGCTTTCCTATTTAGAGGGATGTGTGTGTCCTTTGAACACCAGATCTGTGAAAGAAGAGTTTTAGTACACATTGTTCTTTTCAAATACATTTCAATCATCTCCTCCACACCAAAGCAAAATCAGAAATGACATTACAGACACATTAAGTTTTTGGTTCAAAACATGAACATTTTCATTTTGGTAGTGAGTGGAATGTACTCCTTTACCGGTGAAGAAAACAAAGCCCGTCCCTTATTCTCCCATCTTCCTTCCCATGAAGTACAAAGAGCCGCCCATCCTTGAATCAACTGCCCTTGTTTCAATGTTGGTCGACCTCCACTTAAGATTTCTGAGAGATGGGGAGTGAATTTTTATTCATTGTGTTCTCAGTGCCTAGTTCAGATTCTGCCACACAGATTTCTGTAATTATCTGTCAAATACATTTTCCCCTAAAAACATTTTAGAAACAATTTCAGATGTAAAATCCAAATCGCTGAGCATTGCACATGAAGCCCTTCTCACTTCCTGTCCTAGTTCCTGTCACATTGCTTACATTCCCCTTGAGCCTACTTTACTCAGCTACACTGATCAACTTCAAATCACCCAACACGGCATCCCCATTCACACCATGATGCTTTTGCACGTACCCACTTTTTCCATCTGGAATGTTCATTCCCTCCTTTGCTAATCAACTTTTAAGATTCATATAACCCCAACATAACCCATTTTACGATGTTTTTTTCCTCAGGCAAAATTATTTTGTACACTCTTCTATCTGGAATAGTTTTATGGTATGTTTTATTAGAAAGCATTATGATTAAGTGCTTATGTCCATTTTTCCCATTAGTTGGTCAGATCCTAGAATGTATAAATTATGACATTTTCATCTTGGTATTGCTAATGCCCAGCATGGAGCTTAGAACATGGGAAATGCTCAAAAATATTTATTGACTTAAATTGATTTCTAGTTCTAAGCCCAACACATATACTTTACTTTGCCCCTTTCTGATTAACTAGTACATATTTCCCCCCCTTACCAGTATTTTAATAAAATTCTAGAGGTAGAGTAAAAAAATTTTTTTTTTTTTTAAAGATTTTATTTATTTATTTGAGACAGAGAGAATGAGAGAGACAGAGAGCACATGAGAGGGGGGAGGGTCAGAGGGAGAAGCAGGCTCCCTGCCGAGCAGGGAGCCCGATGCGGGACTCGATCCCAGGACTCCAGGATCATGACCTGAGCCGAAGGCAGTCGCCTAACCAACTGAGCCACCCAGGCGCCCTGAGTAAAAAAATTTTTAAAAATTAGTCATAGAAGTCAAATCCTCTTTAAAATAAGAGGGCCAGTAAATATGTACTTATGTAAATAAGTAAAAAAGGTAACAGCTTTGATCATTTAAAAATACTTATCCCTAGTAAATCACATGCTGAATTGCACTGTTTGAAGTTTTCTCAAAAACCTGTACTATTTTTTTCTATTGAATCCTGATTGTAACCAAGGTAAATACTCCAATTAAGTTTTATTATAAAATGAGAATTATTAAAAAAGCAAAAGTGGAATAGGAATCTTGGAATAAAGTGGCAAGTATCTTCTCTCTTATTACTTGAGTATCCAGTGAAAACTAATGTACCCACCTGCTGAAATCAAAAAGGGACTATGTATTCGAGAAGTCTGCCAAATAAGGTCTGAGATTTCAGGAGCCAGGGTTGAAAAAGAATTATGAAATACTGACACAGAAACTTGTGTCACTGTGATCTTTGACATTTACTTACAAGGGACATAAAAAACCAACCACCACCAAAAACCCCACAAACACAAAAATAAGGCAACACAAAGATCTAGCTAACCACGGAAACCTGGAAGCCAGTAAATCCGTGAAAAGACCACACTAGGTGGTCTAAGTGTAATTAAGTAAGGAACTACACATGAGGTTGGGGAGATAGAGCATACCCAGAAAGATAGCCTTGTCTTCTCTTCAGCTCTATGACGGCTAACCGTACTCACTGTACAACTGTGTATCACCAGCACTCAGTATGACATCTTATGCTTAGAACGCATCTGAAAAGTTTGGTGGAATCAGTGAATCCATGGCTCAATTAACAACAGGCTATGTCCTCTTTCTGAAATGTGGACACTCTCCACCTAAACCAAGGTCCATGGAGTAACTGTAGCGGAGAACAATCAGACCCATTCGGCATCTCTTCAAAGGTGACCATTACCACTAATATGGACACATCCTTAGTGTTGCAGTCAACATTTTACAAAATTTTCTTATGTTAACTTCAGCTGGATTAAATTTATAGCCTGTCACACCCTGATATTCCCAAGCCACAAGGCTAATTTGTTTTTATTTAAAATTTATAGGAGCACCTGGATGGCTCAGTTGGTTAAGTATCTGCCTTTGGCTCAAGTCATGGTGCTGGCATCCTGGGATTGAGCCCCATGTCTGCTCCCTGCTCAGCAGGGAACCCACTTCTCTCTGTCTCTGCCCCTCCCCCCTGCTCACGCTCTCTCTCTCCCCCTCAAATACATTAAAAAAAAAAAAAACCACCTTTAAAATCTATAGTATATTTCCAAGCAGCAAAAACACACTGAGTGCTTCTCATGTGGCAGGTACTATTCTCAGCTCTTTACTTAAAAAACATGTATATAGGAGCGCCTGGGTGGCTCAGTCGGTTAAGCATCTGCCTTTGGCTCAGGTCATGATCCCAGGGTCCTGGGATCGAGCCCCGCATCAGGCTCCCTGCTCTGCAGGAAGCCTGCTTCTCCCTCTCCTGCTCCCCCTGCTTGTGTTCCCTCTCTTGGCTGTGTCTCTCTCTGCCAAATAAATAAATAAAATCTTTTAAAAAAATGTATATAACTCATTTATTTCTCCCACCTACATTGCAAAGTAATATTACTATCCCTATCTTATGTAATGTCTCTTTATCACAATTTCATCTGAAAACTGGACATAATACCTCATTAAAGATTAAATGACATGGTATAAATTATGTGTCTTGGTTTCTAGATAAAAGTTCATTTTCTTCCCCTTTCGACTTTACCCATTTTTTTTGCTCTTGTTCTAGTTTTATTTTTTTTATTTTTTTTTAAAGATTTTATTTATTTATTCATGAGAGACAGAGAGAGAGAGAGAGAGGCAGAGGGAGAAGCAGGCTCCCAAGGAGCAGGGAGCCTGATGTGGGACTCGATCCCAGGACCCTGGGATCATGACCTGAGCCGAAGGCAGACACTTAACCATCTGAGCCACCCAGGCGCCCTCAGTTTTAAGAAAATACTGTTGATGTGAAATTTAGTATCACATTAGTTATCAGAAAAATGAAAATTATAATACATCAAGATAGTAAAACTATACACCCATCAGAAGGGCTAAAATTTAAAAACTAAGACAATGCTCACTTTGGTGAGAATATGCAGCAGTTGAACTCTCATATGCTGTGTTAAAAGGAGCATAGAACAGTATGACCATTCTGAAAAATGGATAGTTTCTACTAAAGGCAAGCATATGCCTACCCTAGAAGCTAGCAATCCAATTCTTACTATAAAAACAAGACACATGAGTGCATATGTTCACAAGAATGTTCATAGCAACTTTATTTGTAGGAGCTCAGAATGAGAAATAAGCCAAATGTCCATAAACAGGAAAGAGGACAAATCAGTTATGCTGTATTCATACAACGTGCTATTACACAAAATGACAGATAAAACAAAATGGATGAATCTCAGAAAGATTATGTAGAATAGAAGAACCCAGACACAAGAATACACCTGTCTGATTCCACCTATTCACAAGTTCTTCTTCAGGCAAGATGAATAATAGAATGATAAAAGCCTGACAGTGGTTACCCCAGGTGGTGGTTACCCCAGGTGGCAGTTACCCCAGGTGGTGGTTGTTGTGGTATTAACTGGGAAGGGCACCAGGGAACTTTTGAGGGTAAAGTAAATTGATATATCTTGATATGGATGGTGGTCACATAAGTGATTTGATTTATAACAAAATTACTGAGCTTATGAGTTTCACTGTATGTACGTTTACCTCAGTTTAACCAAGTTTTCTCGATGACGTTCAACGGTTCGTTTTAGTTCACTTGTTAGGAATTTTCATAGGATGGTGAAACACAACCATCCCAGAGAAGTCAGTTTAAATTTAAACAGTCTTGACTCTAAAGTTCATTTGTTTGTTGTGTGAGGACACATGCGAATACATGTTCACTCCTCCTCAGCGGTACCACACCACTAACAACAGGAAAGTGAGCTCGCTATTCCCTTTGCCTAACATCTCATAGCCGTCGGGAACAAGAGAACAAGCTCTGTTCTGTACCACAGTTGTTATTTACTAGAGTTCTCAAAAGGCCATTCTATCACTCTGGATGAGGACATTTTAAAATATATAAAACAGGGGGTGCCTGGCTGGCTCAGTCCGAAGAGCACGCAACTCAATCTCAGGTCAGGAGTTCGAGCCCCACATTGGTTGTAGAGAATGCTTAAATAAAAACTTCTTAAAAATAAACAGACTGTATTCAACAGAACGAAACACTTGTCCATGATGGGGGCAGTTCGCAAAGGTGTGTGGATATGGAAAATGAGTTTGCCATGGGCACCAAAAACAAAAAACAAAACAAAAAAAGGAAAAACAGAGCCAGGGTCCCCCCTACAGTGTAACTCTCTCAAGAATGCATCCTGTGTAAAGAAGATGTGGTATATGTATACAATGGAATATTATGCAGCCATCAAAAGGAATGAGATCTTCCATTTGCAACGACGTGGATGGAACTGGAGGGTATTATGTTGAGCGAAATAAGTCAAACAGAGAAAGACATGTATCATATGACCTCACTGATATGAGGAATTCTTAATCGTAGGAAACAAACTGAGGGTTGCTGGAGTGGGGGGTGGGGTGGGAGGGATCGGATGACTGGGTCCTAGACACTGGGGAGGGTATGTGCTCTGGTAAGCGCTGTGAATTGTGCAAGACTGTTGAATCTCAGATCTGTACCTCTGAAACAAATAATGCAATATATGTTAAGAAAAAAATAAAAGAAGAAGAAGAAGGTAGCGGGAGGGGAAGAATGAAGCGGGGGAAATCGGAGGGGTAGACGAACCATGAGAGACGATGGACTCTGAAAAACAAACAGTGTTCTAGAGGGGAGGGGGGTGGGAGGATGGGTTAGCCTGGTGGTGGGTATTGAGGAGGGCACGTTCTGCATGGAGCACTGGGTGTTATGCACAAACAATGAATCATGGAACACTTCATCTAAAACTAATGATGTCATGTATGGGGATTAACATGAGAATAAAAAAACAAAAAAAATAAAAATAAAATAAAGGCAAATCTTAAAAAAAAAAAAAAAAAAAAGAATGCATCCTGTGGCTGTGAAACCATCCCGCATTAAGACCTGATGAATCTGGGCTGGCCTCTGCATGTGCACAGCTGACGACAGGGGGCCGATCTACACAGCTCTTTGAGGTAGTGGGTGAGGGGGTGGTGGCATTGCAGTTCGCCTTGAGCAGCCTCGACTGGGCAGGCTGTTGAGCGCGAGCTGTACCCCAGAGCAACATAAATACACCCTACACCCGCCACCCAAAGGAGGCCACTTCCTGTCCCCGCCTTCCCTTCACTCTTTGCGCTTCAGCTTCCCTCCACGCGCCAGACCCCCAGGATGCCTCCCTGCCTTTGTATATGCCACCCTACTTATCTGGAACATGCTTTCTCTCTCAACTTTCCCTAGGGATCCCCTTCAGTGCCTCGTTCTAGTAACTCCCCGGCTCTGTTTGCTGCCCCTTATCTAGGCTCATCACATCTAGGCTCATCACTATGAAAACATCTATGAAGCCATAGGGTCATTTCCAGTTTGCTTGTCTGTCTCCCTAACTCCATTATTACCTCCTTTTGATGGGGGCCTAGTATTTTCTTCATCCTTGAGATTCTAATACCTTTGGTAGTTTGACACAAAGCAATAGATGATTATAGAATAAATGTGTTAAGCATGAATACATGGGGGAGAAAAGCTAATTTTGTATTCTTGTTTTGATATGTAAATTGCTGTACACTTAAAAACAAAATACTCACTCTAACAGCATTCAATCTGTATCAATTTTCCCCCTCAAAAGAATGTCCACAGAGGGGCGCCTGGGTGGCTCAGTTGGTTAAGCGACTGCCTTCGGCTCAGGTCATGATCCTGGAGTCCCGGGATCGAGTCCCGCATCGGGCTCCCTGCTCGGCGGGGGGTCTGCTTCTCGCTCTGCCCTCTTCCGTCTCGTGCTCTCTGTCTCTCATTCTCTCTCTCTCAAATAAATAAATAAAAAATCTTTAAAAAAAAAAAAAAAAGAATGTCCACAGAAACAGGAATACTCTGATTAAAACACTAATCTTTTACTGAATTCCTTTAAGTGTGGTTAATTTTTAAAAAATCCTAAAACTTTTCTCATATTCAGTTTACTATCCTATTGCTACTTCTAAACAATGTGTTGTTCTGCTTTCTTTTCTCAGGGATATAGATTTGGGATGGTGCCATTTTATTAAGCCAGAAGAGCTGACAGACCCCATTAAAAGTTCCATACAACCTTTTAGCAGTCATGAAACCATGAACAAGGGAGAACTCAAGGAGGCATTTGAGGGGACATAGGAGCCCATCAGGCCATCTTGCAGGGGCACTCAAAAAGCATTTCTTCTGGATTTCAATGTATTCCTCCAATGGAGGAGAGCTTACTGTTTTTCCAGGTTCATTAAGCCTCTTTCTCAGAAATGCGGTTTATGGCACTCCAAAATCAGGTTCTATAGTTGGGAGTCCATCTCCTCCTGTTATATATTAGCAAAAGGTGCAGACTAGTTGGTTAGCTTCACTTGCAGAGTGAAATCTTTTAGTTTTAGATGAATTGCAGTACCTTTTAGGCCTGGGTGGCTTCCAGATTCATTAAGCTATTATGTATCTAGGGGATCCCTGCTAACTGAATTAGTGAAACATTGTGCCTACATCCATGCTAAAGAGAATCTGTTCCGGCCCCACATCACCTACTAGAAGAATGGGTCTAGGTGGCCATATATTTATCTGGTGATTCAATTTCCCTACCTACAGCTATGTAGGCAAGGGTGACTATCTGTCCAAACCTGAGTCAGTCAGATTCCATAGGAGAGTGAGAGAGACAACCTGGTGAGATATAAGGAATGCAACTGTAAGATCATGTAGTACAGAACACTATACAAGTGTTCTTGTACACTATACTAAGCAAGTCTTAGTAAAATAGAGAGTAATAGAAAAAACTGGTCTACAAAGAAAAACACAAGTATAGAGTAGATGGGCAAGAGAAGCTGAAATGAGACTCCAGGGCCCCATACACAGAAGCCTGCCGTCCCCGTGTTATCTGGCCTTATTTCCATTCCATTTGCTGAATATCTTAGAGATTAGCCTTAGAGAAAAAAAATTATTTAAGCTTGTGTGAGTGGATTTCTGTTACTAGCAAGCAAACTACATCTGAAAGAGCAATTTTAATATAACTATAATAATGACTTAGGTGATGGCTAATTTTTATCAACTTGTGTGTGCCACAGTGCCTAGAATATATATGGTTCAACATTATTCTGGATATTTTTGTGAAGGTGTTCTGGATGATAATTAATAACTTAAATCAGTGATCTTTCAGAAAAGCACATTGACCTTCATAATGTAAGTGGGCTTCATCTAACAGCTGAAGGCCTGAATGCAACAAAGGTTGACCTTCCCGCAAAGGAAGAAGGAATTCTCTCGAAGACTGCCTTTGGACTTTGTCTGCAACACTGGTTATTCCTGGATCTACAGCAGACAGCCGTGGACTCAAAATGCCAGTCTCTCCTGAGTCTCCAGTTTGCCAGTCTCCACCATCAGAGATTTTGGACTTGCTGAGACTGCATAGTCACATGAGTCAGTTCCTTACAATCAGATTACTCTCCCTCCCTCTGCCTCGTATATGGAGATATAGATATACATACTTACGCACACACATACACATCCTGTTGGCTCTATTTCTCTGGAGAACCCTTACTAATACAATGTGCAATAACTACAAATTGTAATTAGTTGCACATAAATAAATACGTATTCCCGAAGTCCAAATTATTACAAAAGACATCTTGAATTCTGTTCATCTGCACTGCACCATTTCTGTTTTATTAGATTGAAAAGAAGGGACTCAGATTTACTGAACACCAACTAGAGTGTATGCCCAAACCAATCACGTTGATGTCCAAACAAATAGAAGGCAGTATTTTTACTTAACTCACAACTAAGAAAACTAAGATTCAGAGAACTTTTGTATCTTGTCAATGATCATTCTGAGGCTATGCCATGTAATTCTTTTTGTTGTCAAGTACTTAAATGATTATTTGTTTGTATAACCAGTGCAAAAGAAAACTCGATGGTCTAGTTGGGCCTCGGATGAAGAGAGTGTAATGGAGGGCAGATATAAGATGCAGAGGAGTGCAAAGGATGGAATTCTGAATTTGGAATCAGAAAAGCCCACTAGTATGTGGCTTAATCTTCCTGGGCTATATATGTATTTTTTTTTTCAGCTAAAAAGGAGAATAATTGTTTACTATACTTTGCAGGGTTGCTGTGAATTTCAGTTCCTTTGATGTAAAGCAAGGTACTCTGCAGATTGAAAAGAACTTTACAAATGTTACATTTTAAAACCATTTCACTTTCCTTCTCTGTGCATTTCAATAGAGTTCGTGAAAAATGACATCTTTTGTAGGACTGGAGCATTCCTTTTTCTCAGAGCAATAGAAAACAAGGACCCCCTACAAACATTTGCTAAATGTGAGCTACATCGAGAGACAGCAAGCCCACCACACACCACTCCCCAATAAGCATTACGTTACGTTATTATACTTAATGAACCATTTACTCTCAGCTCTTTCAGGTATTAAGGTAGTTTTAAAATAACTAAGGACACACAATGACTTTCTCTCATCCCTACTTAATCCGAGCACATTAGACCTGTAAGGGACCTTAACTGTCACCTCGTGGTCGGCCAACTACAGCCCACAAGCCAAGTACCGCCTGCTCTCTGTGTAGAGCCGGTTAGCGAGGAAGAGTTTTACATTCAAAAACGGTTGAAAACAGTAATAATAGTATTTTATGACATGTGACAATTATATGAAATTCAACTATCAGTCTTAGTCTGCTCAAGCTTCTGTAACAAAATACCACAGTCCGGGTGGCTTATAAAAAGCAGCAATGTGGGGTGCCTGGGTGGCTCAGTCAGTTAAGCATCTGCCTTCAGCTCGGGTTGTGATCCCGGGGTCCTGGGATCGAGCCCTGCATCAGGCTCCCTGCTCAGTGGGGAGCCTGCTTCTCCCTCTCCCTTTGCCTGCCGCTCTGCCTACTTGAGAAAGCATCTCTCTCTGTTTCTTTCTCTGTCAAATGAATAAAATCTTTAAAAAAAAAAAAACAGCAATGTATTGCTCTCAGTTCTAGAGGGAAAAGTTCAAGATCAATTTAACAGCATGGTCAGGTGAGGGCCCTCTCTTAGGTCAGAGACTTCTTGTATCCTCACATGATGGAAGAGGCTAGGGAGCCTCTTTTACAAGTCACTAATCCCATTCATAAGGTTCCACCTTCAAGACTTAAGTACTTCCCAAAGTCCTCACCTACTAATATCATCACCTTTGGGGATCAGGATTTCAAAGCATGAATCTTCGCCATATGAACATTCAGACCATTGCACGGTGTTCCCAGTAAGCTGTATTGGAACATAGCTACATTTATTTATGTATTGTGTATATCTGCTTTCTCAAGCTACAATGGCAGAGTTGAAGAGCTGTGACAGAGACTCTATGACCTACAAAGCCATTTACAATGTGGCCCTTTATAGAAAAAGTTTGCCAACCATGATCTAACCCAATCTTGTCATTTTATAGATGAGAAAACTAAAGCATCGAAAGATAAAACTACTTATTCTCAGTAATTCAGCTAGCCTATTATTTAATGCAGAATCAAGGCTAAAATCCAGTTTTTCTGTCCATTTTTTGATCATGAATTTAATGACTGAAAAATTAGCTGTCATTATACTTATCTTTTTTATGGCATTAATTTTATTTGAATATAGTTGACACACCAGGTTATATTAGTTTCAGGTGCACAACCTAGCTGTATGTTATGCTACTCATCTTTAAATTATATAGCTTCCTTGTGCTAATTATTCGATTTATCTTAAAATCTTTGATTGCTCACATGAACTTCACACAAAAAATTCACCTTGAAGTAAAATACTTTCATGTGTTCACTGAAATGGATTTGCTATCTTATTATTCTTAAATAGTTCTAAGTAGAAGTTATTGTAGAACAAAACGATGATAAAAATTAAATATTTCACTTGATACATCAATCAAATGAAAATATGCTCTGCTTTTAAATTACAAAGAAATAATATATGGAACATTCAAACACTTTCAGACAAATTGGACACATTGAATTTTCTTACAAGAGATGATTGACAATAAGATTGAGAAAATAATTCCTTAGTCTTTCTATGTTTAGTGAATAGAACTCGACCAGTTAATTTCCCAAATGTAAGCTGAATTTCAGTCTTTTGTAAAATAAAAAAGAAAGGGTGTCTAAAGTTAAAGCATCCCCTTCACATCACCAGAAGGTCTCTATTGGGTATCCGGTGAAATCAATTACCTACCCAGCTCTTAATGTTTAAAACATTGGTTCTCAACTGGGGGTGATTTTTGTCCCCTGAAGGATAGTTGGCAATGTATGGAGATATATTTGGTTGTCACAATGGGATATGGGAGGAAGGTGCTCCTGGAATCTAGTGAATAAATTCAAACATATTGCTAAATATCCTACAATGCACAAGAGAGCCTCCACAGCGAAGATTTATCCAGGCCAAAATGTCGGTGGTGCCGTAGTTGAGGAACCCTGTTTTAAAGGGAAATCACTGGGCTAGCCCAAAGCACTCAACAATTACAAATTAAATCTCCAGAGCTTAAATATCAAGCCATCATTCATTCCTGAACCAGCACTACAGAGCAAATGTGTTTTTATGGGTGCCTGTATAATAGTTCATTCTTTTAAACATTTTTATTCATTTCTTTCTCCCAGCAAATAGATGGATAAGCATGGAGATGATGCAAAAAAAAAAAAAAAAAAAATTATTTACCTTCTTTCCAGCTACTTCTTTGTTGATCTTAACCAGCCAGTACTAGAATAATTTTTCTAATGATTCTGGTATCTTTCCTGAGAAATTTATTTTGACTTTGATTTATTTCTTCCCAGTAGGAAACTGATAAACTAAGACTTCTATTTTAATTCTCTCCATAATAGCTGATAAAGTAAAATAACTTAATGCTAACAGAAAAACAAATTCTAAGTCACATTTACCTTTAAATTGAAATGTCAAGATGCTTCAATAGGATTATATCTACATAGTTATCTCTCGACACTTGCAAAAGGCACATTTAAAGAAAGCAAGGGGCGGGCGCCTGGGTGGCTCAGTTGGTTAAGCGACTGCCTTCAGCTCAGGTCATGATCCTGGAGTCCCGGGATCGAGTCCCGCATCAGGCTCCCTGCTCGGCGGGGAGTCTGCTTCTCCCTCTGACCCTCCCCCCTCATGTGCTCTCTCTCTCTCTCTCATTCTCTGTCAAATAATAAATAAAATCTTTATAAAAAAATAATAAATAAAGTTCCATTGGGCGCCTGGGTGGCTCAGTTG
>NC_058415.1:13495531-13599122 GCF_002201575.2 Neomonachus schauinslandi
CATTGGGCGCCTGGGTGGCTCAGTTGGTTAAGCGACTGCCTTCGGCTCAGGTCATGATCCTGGAGTCCCGGGATCGAGTCCCACATTGGGCTCCCTGCTCGGCAGGGAGTCTGCTTCTCCCTCTGATCCTCCTCCCTCTCATGCTCTCTCTCTCTGTCTCATTCTCTCTCTCAAATAAATAAATAAAATCTTGAAAGCAAGGGGCATCTAGGTGGCTCATTCAGTCAAGTGTGTGACTCTTGATTTCGGCTCAGGTCATAATCTCAGGGTCATGTGATAGAGCCCTGCATTGGGCTCTGTGCTGGGTGTGGAGGCTGCTTAAGATTCCCTCCTTTTGCCCTTCCCCTCTCGATCACTCTCTCTCGCACTCGCACTCTCTCTCTCTCTCAAAAATATAAAAGAATGGCCCAGCAAGACAACTATGTAGTATTTCTTCTAATAATACTTTCTCTAATTCAACATTATTAAAGGTAATATGTTAAAGTCTCTTAGATCACAAAATTAAGGAATGCCCTTTCTCCAACATAATCAATAGATGAGGTAATTACAATCTCTCACTTTCTCTTTCAACAAATATTTTCAAAGCAGGTATCCGGTGCTATCTATTTACAGTTTCTTTCTTGAGTATGTAATTTTATTCTGCATCACTTTTACTGAGTATTAATTATTGGTTCAATTCCTTAACTAATCATCCAATTTGGGGAACATAGGAAGTATACCCACTCAAGCTCAAAGTTTTCTTTAATTAGACAAAAATGCCAAGACCCTGTAATAGCATTTGGTTCTTCTGCGTAATAACTTCAGAGAACTGCATCAAGAGCACAGTTATCTATTCGGACATTTACCTACTCAAGTGTAATTCATCTAGCACTCAAAATATTCTAAACTCTTTGCGAAATGCACACACCGGATTGTCTAAAATGATCCTCATGAGGTGAAAGAACTAATATTATAACATGCTAAAAGCAAAGATAGAAATACTCACTGATTTTTATAGACATGCATAAAAGGAGAACCTAATCTGGTTTTGGGGATTCGGGGAAATTCTTCCTAAATTCATCCAGCTCACCTGAGTTCAGTATTAAAATATGGGCGGGAGTTAGGTAGGAAGCGTGACTCAGATTTCCCAGGCAGTGGAAATAGCTTGTGTAAAAAGCCCGGCTACAAGGAATTTCAAGGTTTGAGGAAGGAAAGACAAAATATAAAGGTAAAGAAGTAGGCAAAGGATTGATCACTGAGGATGTTATATACCATACCCAGGAGGTTAGATTTTAGTCTACAGGAGAAAAGGAACCACTGAAGAATGTCAAATATGGCAGCATCCTACTCTTACTTGCATTTTAAGTGGACCATTCTGGTGACAGTAGGGAGGATCAATCTGAAGTAGACAACTATAGTATTTTGGATCCAAGAATAAGAGACTGATCTTGGGAACTATGAATAGACAGAAGGAGTAGAGTAGACACATATTTATGAGGAAACCTGGCAGAACTAGTTGGCTGATTATGGAAGGGATGGGAGCCAACAAAGTAAAAGGCATAAGCCCAGGTTTTCTAGTTCAGACAACTAGAGTAATTTGGCAATGGCAGAATGATCAGGGCAAATATTAGACTTAGTGCTTTCTTTGCTGCAGAGTTTTTCTGCCTCCAAACCATGTACGTACATCATTTCTTTACATAAACAAGAAAGAGGTTGATGTGCCATGCTTTACTTTTTTAAAGAGATTTCTTTTAGAGAGAGAGCACCTATGGGGGGTGGGGGGCGGGAGGGGCAGAGGAAGAGGGAGAGAGAGAGAGAGAATCCTCAAGCAGAGTCCCCACTGAGTGCATAGCCCAAAGTGGGCCTCAATCCCACAACCCTGAGATCATGACCTGAGCCGAAATCAAGAGTCAGACGCTTAACCCACTGAGCCACCGAGGCGCCCCGCCATGTTTTCTTTTAATACAGGATACCACTTATCTACCATACATTTCTAGCACCTAAACTAGCTCCCTGCGTGATCCCTTAAGAGACAATTATGAAAGTTATCCAATACTCTGTGAGCACGGGGACTTTTAAGATATGGAAACATCATGGGCCTATATACACTTAGAGAGAGAGATTGTGTGTTCAGTTTTCAACAATAAAAATCAGATACTGAGGTGTGGTCATGCCAGAGGCATAATAAACCAGTGTGTCTCTTTACTTAAGTGTCACACTTCAGAAGACATAGTCTCCAAATATTACAATGCATAAGGTTCATCTGTATTGCTTGTTTAAATGCAGATTCTCAAGGTCTTCCCAAGGGTTTATCTTAGTAGGTTTGGATGGAATCCCAAGAAATTGATTCTGTAACAGGGAGTCTTGGAGCACACTTTGAGAAACACTTCAAGGGTTCATTTGGTGCATACATCTTCCTCCAAGGCAATTTAATATAGAAGATGTTGCTGTTAAGAGATTTATAAATAGAATCAATTCCTTCCTTCCTTCCTTCCTACCTATTTATCCATCCATCTTGAAAAATCTTTAATTATTTGGGGGAGAAGAAGTAAAAGTTATCAATGCTATCCCGAAACTCAATTCCTATGCACATGCCTCTGAAAATGGAAGTAGAGAGCAGCCACCGGTTGGTGAATTTCCAAGTGCTTTTAAAAATAAATTATGTGTGATAAACGTACAAATTCAATATCCCCCTCCTAGAGATTTTGTTATGCCTGCCCCCACCCCACCATAGCAGTTATACTACTGTATCTTTCTCATATGTTCAAGAGCCAAGAAAATTTTGTTCAGCTCAGCTCTCCTTATTTAATAATATTAGGCATCATTTAAGAAAAATTTCAAGTATAAAACAAATTTACATTTTGAATGTGTTTTTCCAAATGAAAGCCCAGAATGTTCTCTTCCTCCCCTCCCCATTCTGGTCCAGAATCTCTTCCTGCATTAGTTTTTGAAGGCTGTAGGGTAGAGTGGGCAAGAGTAGTTTGGAGCAACTCCACCACTGTAGACATTGGTTATGGCTGCTTTGGCCTTGGCCCCCAAGTAAATAGGACACTGCTCACTTGGTATAACCACCTTCCATTGGAATCAAAGGAACATGCACTTGAGTGACCTCTGCAATCCCAAGGGCACAGGTGAATGATAAAGGGGGCATAGATACGATATTGCAGAATTTTTACCCTACACACCATCTTTGGGAGCTCAGGTTCACAAGTCTCCAGGTGAATTCAATAGAATAGAAACACCTGAAATTGTATGTCACATGACCGAAAACAACTCAGGGAAATAATATATAAACAAAACAGAGATAGAGGGACAACCATTCCTCCAGATTATTTTGTCATCTACAAATCAAAACAGGGCAGCTGAACTCAATTTACTTCTTTACCTGTAAATGACCACTCATGATTAAATTTTGGAAACCTGAACTGTTTACTTAAAACCTTTTGCTCTCACTGTTTACTATCACAAAATCTGTTCTGCCCAGATGCCAGCATAAGAAAGGGCATTTAATCTAGTTTCCCTCCAGCTCAGCTGAATCTATGTCAGCTCTTCTCCATGTGTGGTCCTTCTAAGAGCTGTTCGCATCACAATCACTGAAGAGCTCGTTAAAATGCAAATTCCCAGGCCCACCACCTACCTACTGAATAAGCACCCCTGGGGATGGCCTTGGATATCTGCCGGGGTCACAAGCTCCCAGGTGATTCCTAAGCATCTTCAGGATTCCACATACTTGCATTGCTTGTTTATTCTTCAATAAACGTTTACTGAATACTTTTTTTTTTTTTTTGGTCAGCCAGAGCTTTTAAAACTCCTTTTCATGTCAGTAATAGAGAGGGAGAAAGGATAAGATCTAGTTGTCTGCAGACGAGCCTGGAGCCAGGTGATGTTACCGCAACAAGATGAGGGAGGGGAGGATGAAAATCCACTGCTGGAGAGGCACTGTTCTCTTTAGCTACCGGAAGTCCTACCTACAAGGAAGGCAGAGCCCTTTCCCTTGAGACAGACCTTGCCCCGTATTACTGGGACTCCACAAGTCATCCTGGAGCCAGGTGTCCCTGCACTCAGACTCCCAGCCACATCCTCCCTCTTTCCCCAGCGACCACACACTTCCAGTCTTTTTTTCCGTAACAGAGGGCACCAGAAGACAGAGCTCTCCAGAGAGACAGGAGGGTTTCTTGTTGCCTCAGGAATTTCCGTCAGGCTGCCCGAGAACATTTCACAAAAAGGCAAGTCACATGGTGACTGCTCAGCAGCCTGAATCAAGCCACCATCTGAAACACACCGGACGGATTTTCTCTCTCCCGCGTTTCAGTTTGAGCACAATTTCTTTTCTTTTTTCTCTGCTTTCTCTCATTTTCTTAAAGGGAATCTGAGGCTGGCTTGCTGAGATGAAAAGACGCGCTTCCTTTACTAGAAGCCCTTAACATTTTTCCTGATAATACACTATGTTGGCCTACAAGCAATTGATTCTTCAAGGGTCTCATCTTTAAGGCACTTAGAATTGGCCCCTAAGATATTCCCTGACCTTGCTCGCCAAGGTTCACCGACACATCTAGATAGAACACATGTGTGTTTTCTCTCCCGTGGTGGAAACTTACCTGCTACTCACTAGCAGGTGGCTCAGGAGGGCCTCGTGCTGGCAAAGCAAAAAACTTTGGTTTATTGACATTCCTCTATGTGCCACATAAAAATTTAGGATTTCAGATGTGAAAAGGAGATTTTGGAAGTCTTAAATTTAAAACATACATTGAAATGAATCTCAACCTAACTGTTTCCTACAAGTTCGAGACCATCAAAGGGAAGTCAGTTTCCGGAATGTCTGGCATCAACTGTAGAAGCAGACAGACTCAGTTCATCTTGTCATGAGGATCTCACTATGCTTCAGGGACAGTATAATGGACACTGGTTACCATTACAAGGAATTATAGAAATAGAAAACCTTAGTAATTGAGCAGAATTTATGCTCATCTTGTAGCCTACCTTGACCACTACTCTCAATAATTCCCCTTTTGTTACCCAGTTCACTTTCATTAATCCTTTGGATAATAATAGGAAAGAGAGGAGAAAAGTGAGCTTTTTAACTAGATTCCAAAAAATTGGGAGTTTACTATGCATACAATCTAAAAAAATTAGAAGAGATATTCCTGATTGCATATTATTTACTTCAAAGAGTCCTGTGATCAAGTATTCACTGGGGCTCATACTCACCAATGACATGGAATTACTTCATTTTTTCCTCAATCCCCCTGGAATAACTGACATACCCTTTCCAACTCAAGAAAGAGAAACCACAAAATGAGAAGTTCTATCCTTCCTTCTCAAGATTTTTCTTTATTCTCAGACAGGGGGACCTCTAACCAACTAGCTACAAAGATCAAAACTCAGAACTTAGCCTAAATTCTTCCCTTCAGCACAATTAATCAAGTTAACAAAGCTCTGTTTATTTTACCTCCCTTCCTCCTGCCTTAGCCCACATCTTCATCAATTCTCTGGGCCTCCAATTTCACCTCTAAGCTTTCGATCCTACCATCTTCTACCCATTCTAGAGAGTACAGCCAGAGCAATCTATTTAATACCTGAATCTGGAAGTCACCTCCCTGCTAACATCCCTTTGATCGTACTCCATAGTTTTCAGGAAAATTGTCAAACGTCTTAGCTTAGCAGCTAAGGCCCTATATGATTTTAAATGCTGCTGAATGTTCTAGTCCTCTTCTATTTGAATATCCAATCCAGTTGAACTATTTTTAGCCTCAAGAGATTATGTTCTTTCATACCCACAGAGGATGGTAGCCTTTACCACATGGAATCTTAGCACTGGATACAAGTCAAGACCTAACCTCTTCATTTTAAAGAAGAGGACACCAAGTTACAGAGAGGTTAAGTAATTTACCCAAGGTCACACAGGTGGTTAGGAACACAACAGAATTAGGATCCAGTGTTTAGATCTAACTCTCCAGAATATAATTTCTTTAATCTATTTTGACATAGCTCCAAGTACAAAATCAGACTCCTTCTCAGTATACAACTTGGAAAATCCTAAAATGATAGGTCTTGGTCTTGACAGACAAACTGGCTTAAATGTATCTAAAATCTGTTCAAAGTACAGAGCTTCCCCTTCCCTTAGTGCAACCCATTTTCAGAAGCCTTCTCTTCAGTAAGTCCACCGAGACTTCAATACAAACAAAGCTCTCCACCCTAAAATTAACCTTCAAATTCATCATAAGTTACCAAAATAAAAATTTCCCAAATAAAACAATGGCAGAGGGCAGACCTAATAATGAATATGAAATATGCTAAGAACATTCTGTCACTGAAATAAACTTGACTTCTTGTGATTAGCAAGATGAAATCTTAAAACACTTAAGAATGAAGCAAAGGACAACTGAAGAGAAATAGTTTGGACAGGGTCCCATTTGAAACGTATCCGTTTGAAAACAGCCTCTGTCTTTTGGCTATCATTATCATGAGCCTGTCCAAAAATTCATTTTCGAGTGTTATTTCCAAATGCAATCTCAAATTCAAAATGTGAGTTGGTTGGCATGTTCAAAATTTGCTCTGAGATGGACAAAGCAACAAATGAGATGTTTTCAGAATGAATAATAAGTATATTCCAACATTCGTTCATTGAGTTTAATTCATGCTTCAGATGCCAGCCTTCCGCTTCTAATTCCTTAGTATCCTGTTTCTATTAGGAAATAGAGAAAACAGGATTATAAAGCCATTTCTAAATATTAACATGGTGCTGAAATAAGGTAGCCAAGAAACATACATTCTCAAGGAGAGGGCAGCAAGGGAAATTGGCTTGAGCCCAGTCTGTGAGAAATGGTGAGTGATCTGGGGTTAGCTAAATCTGACCATACCATCACACCCTCTACTGCATTACTGACAAGACAGAGCACTGGAAAAAAAAACATATCAGGAAGATGCTTGGAACGGGACCAAAAATTACCTGTTGAGTGGGAGAACTGGGTCTGTTAGCTTATGATTTCAATAGACTCAGGGATGCCCAGAGAAGCCATCCACTAAATTACCATGGTGGTGACAGTGTGGGAGAGGGAGAATAGGAGACTGGGAAGGGAGGGAGGGAAATAGGAAAGAACAGTAAGAATCACAGTTATTAAGTATTTAATTTATAAACTAAGCCAGGAAGAACACAGACCAAAAGATGCAAATGATTACTCAGGAACTTCCAGTTTACTTGAAATATAAAAGCAGGGCAAGAATACGTAGGGATTAGCAAAGCAGATAAGACAGCAGTAATCCAAAGGGGGAAAAAACTACACGACATTCATATCCAGAATGTTGCTGATGTAAAACTGATACACAAAAGTAGCTCTCCTTTCTTTCTAAGTCTTGCTGAAGGAATCTGGTATCACTTTTTTTTTTTAAAGAGTTTGAAATATGTTCACTATCTGAAGTTTCCTAGGACAGGTATGCTCTTTCAAAAATACAGATGTCATTTACAAAGGAACTTCTCTAGTAAGACACATCCTGTCTTTCATGTATTGAGAGAATTGGAAGGACCCTCATCAGTATACTTTATTAGATGACTTGTTATAAAGCACCATGTTAAAAAAGCATGGTGGGCGTCAACTGAATACCAATCACAGTATTGGTGCAGTATTGATAGTAGTTTCCATTAAAAAAGACAACAGCTGTTCTCAGAATAAGTAATCTACTTCAAATAGATACTTCTCTGCTGGTTTTGTGACTGGGAAATGATGAATAACGTTTCCCATTAAAAAAAAACTAGAGCATTAATGAATAATATATTGAGAGTGCTATGCACATATACCTGTTAAGAACGTCATTATGTAAGTTAAAAAGGCTTATTTGGGGGGTAGGGGCAATGAATGACTTTAAGTGAAAAATGGTTCTCATTGCACATGGGATTGCTAGAGTCTATTTTCTCAGTCCTCGTTAGATTTGCCAAGACATCCTTTGCCCCAGACCCTTGATTCAATAGTGATGCTAGAGGAAAATTTACATTCATTTGTTTCGTTCCCTGGCCCCATTCTTTCGCATGCCCTATCACACACGTTCCTATACAGCGAAAACACTTCTATCCAAGGACACTTCTCTCCCACTCCTTATTCCCAAATTGGCTTTTCCTCCTCAATACTCTCTTAGGGAAGCAAACCATCGCCATGACAACAATATGATGGGGGTTTGAACCGGACATGGGGCAGCCTTTGTCAAAGTTAACATGGGGTTTTAGTTGAACAGGATAAGGACAACTCAGATACTGGGTAATGCTCTCTTGTGAGGAGCCACTTAGCTGTGCAACTAATTGTCCACATCAAACTTAAACCAACCAAACCAGAGCCTCAGGGAAAAAAAAAAAATGCTGCAAGTGTCATTTATTCAGGACTAATTCTTTAATCCTTCACTATAGTCAATTAGGCTCAATATCCAGTGGTCATTAAATCACAGTATCATATTAATATGGAAAAGAGAATAAAGAACTTTGCTTTGCCTTTTTAACTTCACATGGATGTGGGACATCCAGAGATACGTACTTTTCCCAAAAAAGTGTTAGCACATTCTCTTTTCTAGGAAAAAATACTTGTTTTCTGCACCTTTTAAATTTTACGTCTATTTTCTTCCCCATTAGACAGATGATGAAGGTGAATTATTATGGAGTTGTGGGGACTTTTTCAGTATCTTTAATGTATTTGCTTCTAAAAGAGGAGTGCTGCAAACACAAGATGACAATTCTAAGCTCAGGTGTAGTACCATTCTTTTGTGTAACTCCTAGCCGGAGCTCAAGGCATACGTTCAATATATATTTAACAACACTTTCCCACTACTGGCTTCACTTAGGAGACTAAAATTATCATGCCTTTCTAAAAACAAGGACACCAAAGAAGTCACAATCTGATGAGATTCATTCTTTGTCTTTACCTGAGTGACCACCTAAGGACACAGGGCTTTTAAAATAGTGAGGAGAATCCTTTGTTCTCTCAGGTTCCATTTAAAGGGAAAGTGGGTCGAAGGGCTTCCCCAGGGAGGGGGGAAAAAAAAAAACCCGAAGAACCAAACACCCAGGAGTAAGAGATTTCACTCCCACTACGGTTCCCACCTTCCCAAAGAATTTAATGAATTCTATTTTAGGGATGTTTAGGGCGGGGGGCCGAGGGGAGCAAGCACTCGGCAGCCCATTCTTGGCCACCATAATCTCATTCTCAAATGTGGCTCAGACCATCTCTCCTCCCTGACACCATGGGGGTGGTGAGGGACTGCTGAGATCCTCTCCCAGCCTTGGGCAACAGAGCCAGCACCCTAAGCGTTTGTGCTCCCCAAAAGGTGTGTCCCAGCCCAAGTGCGAAGTTGGGTATTTAGACCTGAAAAGCACAATCAGAGCCATTCAAAGCAGCAAGTTACAGTACCTTAAGAAGTCTGACAGATGGGAGAAAGGCTGCGTGGCACAGCTTCCGGATGGTCCAGTTTAGGGGACGAGGAGCATCAGTTTGATTCATGACCCCTTCCAAATTCCACCGGGAAAACCAAAAACTGCAAACCTGAGCAATGCCTAGAAAATAAACGGTCCCCCACTGCCTTGGCATCCCATGGTCATCTCCACACCTGCAAATTCCATCACGGCAGAGGCTTCCTGGAACTTGGGAGATTAGTCAAGTGGCGTTGCCTGAGCCACGGAACCTTCTTAAGAAAGCCACCTCCCCTCTCCCTGCAGCCGTGCTCATGCATACCAAACGTGGCTGAATGGAGGCACAGTGCCTGCTGCTTCGGGGAGGGGATGCACGGTTTTGAGGGAGAAGGACAGCCTGCACAAACCAGCCTGTGGTCGCAGTCAGAGCAGCCTGCTCCGAATGCGCGCTCCCTCGCCGGCTCTCCTCCCAGGGAACGCAAGTCAGGCGCTGGAGGAGCACCCGGGCCATTTGCTCTGTTCTCGCTTGCTTTGGGGAGGGGGGGAGCCAGGAGGAGAGCAAGAGGGAAAAATCAATAAAGCCAGAACGAGCAACTTGCACTTTCTTGCACAAAGCATCTTTGAGGGGCTGGAAACTGGCACAAGGGGAGGGGCTAGGACACAGAGGGAGAAAGGATGCCTCCAAATGATAAGATAAACACTCGCCTTTTGATTTATGTGACATAATAAATGGAGAGCTGTTGTAAAATGGATCTACAGTCAAAGGGATCTCTGTCGTGTTCCGGGATTTTTATTAAATGGGATAGAAGGTCCTCGCCCTGGTATAGACATTATATAGATGACGGATAGGCGGACTGACAGAGAGAAGCGAACTAACACACAGCCACTGGGAGCGGCGAGTTATTCCTTTCATAGAAAGCAGTGCAAACTAACGGATGTTGGGCTTACCTTTTAGAAATGGCAGTTTCTAAACTGGGGCTTATATCTCCCTGGAAAGCCACTTGATACTCTTTCTCTGCAACAGAAATTTAACCCTCAAGGTGCCACATAGGATGCTTTCCATTAAAGATCGAGTTTCCTCAAGTGGGGATACCCACCCCCATCATTTTCTAAGGACGGCTTTAAGAGTGAGAGAGAGAGTGGCTGAGTTAGCATGATTCCGGCACCTGTGGTGAAAGAGAGAATAAAGGAGAACTTTCCATCTGAAGGTAGAAACTGGATAATTTCACTTAAAGTGGTGAAGTTCTGGTGTTGGCAAGAGGAAGGTCAAGTCACAACCCAGTGTGAACTCCCGCTCCCCCGCCCCCCACCAGGCATCAGACCTTGATGGGTGTAGTTGACCCGTGGCTGCCCAGGAGAATCCCCACATCCTTATAGCATTGCCATCTTCCCGATTTTTCCTAAGTCCCTCCCCATGACTACTCTGATTTTCCATTTCTAATGACCTTGAGGAGATTAGTAAATCCTAGCCCCACAGCTTACGCATTCCGAAGCAGAATCGAGAGAGGGGAGAGCAGATGTGACACGCTGGGACCCTGCTGTAATTCAGATTTAGGGACAACTTGAATCCTCCCTGGAGTGTAATAAATACCTGACACACTGCATTACAACACTATTTCCCTCACGATGGTCCTGTGTGAGGGAGCTAAGGACACTTGCAGAAAATCTCATCTATTGGTGGAATCCAGACCACTGACTTGCCTTGTAGAAAATTCAGTGTCTGAGTCTCTTCTACGCAACAATTTCACTTTAAAAGATTCCCCCACACAGTTGGTTCATTTTCTGCCACCATTCTATTTCCACAAAAGATTAAGGATAGCTTTGAAATAATAACAGCTCACACGCATTGTGGTCAGCACTCTGAATGCATTACCAAAGTTCCTGTCAACAGCACCCTATCAAGTAGATGCTATGGTCATATCCCCACTTCAAAGGACTTGAGAAATTAGTAACAGGCCTAAAATACATAACTAGTAAAACCAGAATTTAGATGGAAAACAGTCTATTAAACTACAAAGACAAGCGTTCTCTTCTTTCTTTCATAATTATGGGAAGCCAGCAATAAAGCCAGTGCCTCAGTTTTCTGGTGATTCAACTATACAAGAGCTGAGCTAAAAGCCCTTGAAGAAGAAATGCTCCACGTTTCTTCCAGATCATTGCTTTGCTGTGATGTTGATGCAGTAGTAAGCAACATAAATTCTAGAATCAGGCTGCATGGTTCCAATTCTAATTCTAACCCTGGCCTTGGGCAATCTGCTCACCTACTCTGTGCTTTAGAGTCTTCATCTGTAAACCGAGATACAAACAAAACCGCACAGCTGAAGTTATTCTGAGGACTGAATGAGCGGCTATCAGCCAAGTACTCAGAACAGTGCCCGGCACAGACTGAGTCCCTTCCACCATGATTGATCTTCTAGGCAGCTTGTGTTGATGTTGAGGTAGGAGCCCGCTGATCATTTCCATTAAGTGTGCACCAGTGTGTGCACTTCTAGGACCAGATAATGAAGCTGAGCAAGGCAGATTAAACCTGGCTGTTTCCTATGAGTTAACCGTGAGTTTCACAAATGGGGTAAAGAGGAAGGTGGGAGCCTATGGGGTCAGTATGGGTTTCCTCATGCTATACTGCAGGGTGGCGTTCGGCAGAATGCAAGATGTCGCCTTTAGTGAAGCTCCAAGGCTCCAGGCTCTCTGAGATATTAAATGCCACACGGTGGTTCCCTTGTAGTTGTGAGAAGTCCACCCAAGAAAATGCTGAAACACGCAGTTGCCTCTCCCCTTGCCCCCTCACTGTTCCAAACTGTTAAAGGACCCCCACACAAATGCCAGCATCATTCTGAAAACACACAGCCTTTGATCCTCCTAGCCCCTTTAATTTTTAGCGAATAACTTTAGTCAAAGAGAATAGTTAGGAACCCTGCAGAACAGCAAAGGAGGAGGACTCTCAGCTCTCTCTAATGGCAATTAGAGAGAAGCACAGAACCTCTGGAGAATTGCTTTGGAGACTACACCGCAAGAGAGGTATAGATCAAAGAGGGAAGGCAGTGCTAGAGAGGAGGGTTTTCTTCCATCATTGGAGTAGTTTGGGCCAGAATGGTCTCCTATCAAAACATCTGGGGGGGGGGGGACGGAGCAAGATGGCGGAGGAGTAGGAGACCTGGATTTCGTCTGGTCTCAGGAATTCAGTTGGATAGGGATCAAACCATTCTGAACACCTACAAACTCAACAGGAGATCGAAGAAAAGAAGAGCAACAACTCTCTCATCAGAAAAGTGACCACTTTCTGGAAGGTAGGACGTGCGGAGAAGTGAATCCGAGGCGATATTCGGGAGGATAGATGGCGGGGGAGGGGCCTCTGGTGGCCGCTTCTGGCAAGTGATAGAGCCCCAGGGCACACAGTCAGAACTTTTAGAAGTCGGGTCCTCTGAGGGACGTCACTCCGGTGGCTAAGCGGGGGGTGGAACCCTCGTGGGACAGTGTGGTCTCAGGACCCTCGGGGTCACAGAAAGACCGGGGGTGCCTGAGTGTGGCAGAGCTCCCAGGTATAGGAGTGGGAAGCCGGCTGCAGAGATGGAGTGGAGGCCCGGGCTCTCAGCTCCGGGTGGCCATAAACCGTGATCCGCGGCACAGTCGGGCCACTGCTCCTGCAGCAGGGACCCCACAAGGAGCAGACCCGGGGAGACTCACCTTCTTCCCCCAGAAGGAGAGGCGCGGGAGTGCACCGCAAGGATCTGCTGGGTTTGGAGACTCCACACGGGGTCGGGTGTCGGAGATAGAAACACGCGGTCACGGGCCGGGTGAGCACGGAGTGCGGCCAGAGACTGGGGAGATGGGAGTGAGTGACTGCTTTTCTCTGGGGGCTCACTGAGGAGCGGGGCCTCAAGTTCTCAGCTCCTCCGGGGCAGGGACTGGGAGGACGCCGTTTTCACTCTCGGCCTCCAAAGCTGTACGGAAAGCTTGCAGGGAACAAAAGCTCCTGAGAGCAAACCTGAGCAGATTACTTAGCCTGGACCAGCAAGGGAGGGGCAATTCCGCCTCCGGCAAAGACATTTGGAAACCACGGCAACAGGGCCCTTTTAGAACTTTTAGAAGTCGGGTCCTCTGAGGGAGGACCCTTTAATTTTTAGCGAATAACTTTAGTCAAAGAGAATAGTTAGGAACCCTGCAGAACAGCAAAGGAGGAGGACTCTCAGCTCTCTCTAATGGCAATTAGAGAACCTCTGGAGAATTGCTTTGGAGACTACACCGCAAGAGAGGTGTAGTCTCTCATTAATCTATTCTCCTCTGCACAAAATGACAAGATGGAAAAAAACACCTCAACAAAAAGAACAAGAGGTAGTACCGACTGCCAGGGACCTACTCAATACGGACATTAGTATGATGTCGGATCTAGAGTTCAGAATCATCACTTTAAAGGTACTAGCTGGGCTTCAAAAAAGCATGGAAGTTATTAAAGAAACCCTTTCTGGAGAAGTAAAAGAACTAAAATCTAATCAAGTCGAAATCAAAAAGGCTATTAATGAGGTGCAATCAAAAATGGGGGCGCTAACTGCTAGGATAAATGAGGCATAAGAGAGAATCAGTGATATAGAAGACCAAATGATGGAAAATAAAGAAGCTGAGAAAAAGAGAGAGAAACAACTACTGGATCATGAGGGCAGAATTCGAGAGATAAGCAATAGTATAAGACGAAACAACATTAGAATAATTGGGATCCCAGAAGAAGAAAGAGAGAGGGGCAGAAGGTATAATGGAGAAAATTATAGCAGAGAACTTCCCTAATTTGGGAAAGGAAACAGGCATCAAAATCCAGGAAGCACAGAGAACCCCTCTCAAAATCAATAAAAATAGGTCAACATCCTGACATCTAATAGTAAAACTTACGAGTCTCACAGACAAAGAGAAAATCCTGAAAGCAGCTCGGGACAAGAGATATGTAACCTAAAATGGTAGAAATATTAGATTGGCAACAGACCTATCCATAGAGACCTGGCAGGCCAGAAAGGACTGGCAGGATATATTCAGAGCACTAAATGAGAAAAATATGCAGCCAAGAATACTATATCCAGCTAGGCTGTCATTGAAAATAGAAGGAGAGATAAAGAGCTTCCAGGACAAACAAAAACTAAAGGAATTTGCAAGCACAAAACCAGCCCTACAAGAAATCTTGAAAGGGGTCCTCTAAGCAAAGAGAGAGCCTAAAAGCAACACAGACCAGAAAGGAACACAGACAATATATAGTAACAGTCACCTTACAGGCAATACAATGGCACTAAATTCCTATCTTTCAATAGTTACCCTGAATGTAAATGGGCTAAATGCCCCAATCAAAAGACACAGGCTATCAGATTGGATTAAAAAACAAGACCCATCAATATGCTGTCTGCAAGAGACTCATTTTAGAACCAAAGACACCCCCAGACTGAAAGTGAGGGGGTGGAAAACCATTTACCATGCTCATGGACACCAAAAGAAAGCTGGGGTGGCAATCCTTATATCAGACAAATTAGATTTTAAACCAAAGACTGTAATAAGAGATGAGGAAGGACACTATATCCTACTTAAAGGGTCTATCCAACAAGAAGATCTAACAATTGTAAATATCTATGCCCCTAACATGGGAGCAGCCAATTATATAAGCCAATTAATAACAAAAGCAAAGAAACACATCGACAACAATACAATAATAGTGGGGGACTTTAACACCCCCCTCACTGAAATGGACAGATCGTCTAAGCAAAAGATCAACAAGGAAATAAAGACTTTAAATGACACACTGGACCAAATGGACTTCACAGATATATTTAGAACATTCCATCCCAAAGCAACGGAATACACATTCTTCTCTAGTGCCCATGGAACATTCTCCAGAATCAATCACATCCTAGGTCATAAATCAGTTCTCAACCGGTACCAAAAGATTGGGATCATTCCCTGCCTATTTTCAGACCACAATGCTTTGAAACTAGAACTCAATCACAAGAGGAAAGTCAGAAAGAACTCAAATACATGGAGGCTAAAGAGCATCCTACTAAAGAATGAATGGGTCAACCAGGAAATTAAAGAAGAATTTAAAAAATTCATGGAAACCAATGAAAATGAAAACACAACTGTTCAAAATCTTTGGGATGCAGCAAAGGCAGTCCTAAGAGAAAAGTATATAGCAATACAAGCCTTTCTCAAGAAACAAGAAAGGTCTCAAATACACAACCTAACCCTACAACTAAAGGCGCTGGAGAAAGAACAGCAAATAAAGCCTAAACCCAGCAGGAGAAGAGAAATCATAAAGATCAGAGCAGAAATCAATGAAATAGAAACTAAAAGAACAGTAGAACAGATCAACGAAACTAGGAGCTGGTTCTTTGAAAGAATTAACAAGATTGATAAACCCCTGGCCAGACTTATCAAAAAGAAAAGAGAAATGACCCAAATCAACAAAATCATGAATGAAAGAGGAGAGATCACAACCAACACCAAAGAAATACAAACAATTATAAGAACATATTATGAGAACTCTATGCCAGCAAATTAGATAACCTGGAAGAAATGGATGCATTCCTAGAGATGTATCAACTACCAAAACTGAACCAGGAAGAAATAGAAAACCTGAACAGACCTATAACCACTAAGGAAATTGAAGCAGTCATCAAAAATCTCCCAACAAACAAAAGCCCAGGGCCAGATGGCTTCCCAGGGGAATTCTACCAAACATTTAAAAAATTAATACCTATTCTTCTGAAACTGTTCCAAAAAATAGAAATGGAAGGAAAACTTCCAAACTCATTTTATGAGGCCAGCATTACCTTGATCCCAAAACCAGACAAAGACCCCATCAAAAAGGAGAATTACAGACCAATATCCCTGATGAACATGGATGCAAAAATTCTCACCAAAGGGGGCGGAGCAAGATGGCGGAGGAGTAGGAGACCTGGATTTCGTCTCCTCTCAGGAATTCAGCTGGATAGGGATCAAACCATTCTGAACACCTACAAACCCAACAGGAGATCGAAGAAAGGAATAGCAACAACTCTCTGAACAGAAAAGCGACCACTTTCTGGAAGGTAGGACGTGCGGAGAAGTGAATCCGAGGCGATATTCGGGAGGATAGACGGCGGGGGAGGGGCCTCCGGCGGCCGCTTCTGGCAAGTGATAGAGCCGCGGAGCACAAAATCGGAACTTTTAAAAGTCTGCTCCGCTGAGGGACGTCACTCTGGTGGCTAAGCGGGAGGTGGAACCCTCCGGGACAGTGAGGTCTCAGGACCCTCGGGGTCACAGAAAGACTGGGGGTGCCTGAGTGTGGCAGAGCTCCCAGGTATCGGAGCAGGGAAGCCGGCTGCAGAGGCGCAGCCCAGCTCGGGGTTGCCATAAACCGTGATCCGCGGCACAGTCCGGCCACTGCTCCTCCAGCAGGGACCCAACAAGCGGCAGATCCGGGGAGACTCACCTTCCTCCCCCGGGAGGAGCCGCGCGGGAGGGAGTGCACCGCAGGGATCTGCTGGGTTTGGAGACTCCACCCGGGGTCGGGTGCCAGAGATAGAAACGCGCGGTCACAGGCCGGGTGAGCACAGAGTGCGGCTGGAGACCGGGGAGACGGGAGTGACTGACGGCTTTTCTCTGGGGGCTCACTGAGGAGCGGGGCCCCGAGTTCTCGGCTCCTCCGCGGCAGAGATTGGGAGGCCGCCATTTTCACTCTCCGCCTCCAGAGCTGTACGGAAAGCTCGAAGGGAACAAAAGCCCCGGAGAGCAAACCCCAGCAGATTACTTAGCTGGGAGGGGGCAAGGGCGGGGCAATTCTGCCTCCGGCAAAGACATTTGGAAACCACGGCAACAGGCCCCTCCCCAGAAGATCAGCGAGAACAGCCAGCCAAGACCAAGTTTACCCATCAATGAGAACGGCAGAACTCCAGCTCTAGGGGACTACTGCACATAGAATTCATGGCTTTTTTACCATGATTCTGTAGTATTTCAAAGTTAATTTTTTTTTAACTGTCTTTTTTTCTTTTTTTATTCTTTTTGAATTTTTCTTTTTCCCTTTTTCAACCAACATCTTATCAATCCCTTTTTTTTTTTAAAAAAAAAAAAACATTTTTATTTTTCATTTTTAGAGTCATATTCTATCCCTTCATAGTAGTTACCCATATTTTTGGCTTATATATATAAGTTGTTCTCTCTTTAAAATTTTGAGATAGTTTCTTCTAACAGATCAAAATATACCCTAAATCTCTAGTATATGGTGTTTTCTGTTCCCCTGCCTGATCACATCCTCTCCCTTTTTTTTTTCTTTTTTTAAATCCTCTTCTTTCTTTTTTCAAACAACTTCTTATCAATTCCTTTTATAAAATTTTTTATAATTTCCATCTTTACAGTCATATTCCATCCCTTCATCATATCAACCCTTATTTTTGTACATATATAAGTTTTTCTTTCTTTAAAATTTTGGTAGGGACTTTCTTCTAAAAGACCAAAATACACCCCAAATCTAGTGTGTGGCACTGATCATATTTGATCACATTCTGGTTTTTTTGTTGCTGTTTTGTTTTGTTTGTTTTTGTTTTTATCTTTATCTTTTTCTTTTTTTTCTTTTTCTTTTTTCTCTCTTTCCCTTTCTTTTCCCACTGCTTCAGGTTTTTTCTGATTTGTTTAGAGTATATTTTCTGGGGACGTTGTTACTCTGCTAGCATTTTGTTCTCTCATTAATCTATTCTCCTCTGCACAAAATGACAAGACGGAAAAAATCACCTCAACAAAAAGAACAAGAGGTAGTACCGACTGCCAGGGACCTACTCAATACGGACATTAGTACGATGTCAGATCTAGAGTTCAGAATCATCACTTTAAAGATACTAGCTGGGCTTGAAAAAAATATGGAAGTTATTAGAGAAACCCTTTCTGGAGAAGTAAAAGAACTAAAATCCAACCAAGTAGAAATCAAAAAGGCTATTAATGAGGTGCAATCAAAAATGGGGGCGCTAACTGCTAGAATAAATGAGGCAGAAGAGAGAATCAGTAATATAGAAGATGAAATGATGGAAAATAAAGAAGCTGAGAAAAAGAGAGATAAACAACTACTGGATCACGAGGGCAGAATTCGAGAGATAAGCGATACCATAAGACGAAACAACATTAGAATAATTGGGATCCCAGAAGAAGAAGAAAGAGAGAGAGGGGCAGAAGGTATAATGGAGCAAATTATAGCAGAGAACTTCCCTAATTTGGGGAAGGAAACAGGCATGAAAATCCAGGAAGCACAGAGAACCCCTCTCAAAATCAATAAAAATAGGTCAACACCCCGACATCTAATAGTAAAACTTACGAGTCTCATAGACAAAGAGAAAATCCTGAAAGCAGCTCGGGAGAAGAGATATGTAACCTACAAGGGTAGAAACATTAGATTGGCAACAGACCTATCCACAGAGACCTGGCAGGCCAGAAAGGACTGGCAGGATATATTCAGAGCACTAAACGAGAAAAATATGCAGCCAAGAATACTATATCCAGCTAGGCTGTCATTGAAAATTGAAGGAGAGATAAAAAGCTTCCAGGACAAACAAAAACTAAAGGAATTTGCAAACACAAAACCAGCCCTACAGGAAATCTTGAAAGGAGTCCTCTAAGCAAAGAGAGACCCCAAAGGCAACATAGACCAGAAAGGAACACAGACAATATACGGTAACAGTCACCTTACAGGCAATACAATGGCACTAAATTCCTATCTTTCAATAGTTACCCTGAATGTAAATGGGCTCAATGCCCCAATCAAAAGACACAGGCTATCAGACTGGATTAAAAAACAAGACCCATCGATATGCTGTCTGCAAGAGACTCATTTTCGACCCAAAGACAGCCCCAGATTGAAAGTGAGGGGGTGGAAAACCATTTACCATGCTAATGGACACCAAAAGAAAGCTGGGGTGGCAATCCTTATATCAGACAAATTAGATTTTAAACCAAAGACTGTAATAAGAGATGAGAAAGGACACTATATCATACTTAAAGGATCTATCCAACAAGAAGATCTAACAATTGTAAATATCTATGCCCCTAACATGGGAGCAGCCAATTATATAAGCCAATTAATAACAAAAGCAAAGAAACACATCGACAACAATACAATAATAGTGGGGGACTTTAACACCCCCCTCACTGAAATGGACAGATCATCTAAGCAAAAGATCAACAAGGAAATAAAGACTTTAAATGACACACTGGACCAAATGGACTTTACAGACATATTCAGAACATTCCACCCCAAAGCAACGGAATACACATTCTTCTCTAGTGCCCATGGAACATTCTCCAGAATAGATCACACCCTAGGTCATAAATCAGGTCTCAACCGGTACCAAAAGATTGGAATCATTCCCTGCCTATTTTCAGACCACAATGCTTTGAAACTAGAGCTCAATCACAAGACAAAAGTCAGAAAGAACTCAAATACATGGAGGCTAAAGAGCATCCTACTAAAGAACGAATGGGTCAACCAGGAAATTAAAGAAGAATTAAAAAAATACATGGAAACCAATGAAAATGAAAACACAACTATTCAAAATCTTTGGGATGCAGCAAAGGCAGTCCTAAGAGGAAAGTATATAGCAATACAAGCCTTTCTCAAGAAGCAAGAAAGGTCTCAAGTACACAACCTAACCCTACACCTAAAGGAGCTGGAGAAAGAACAGCAAATAAAGCCTAAACCCAGCAGGAGAAGAGAAATAATCAAGATCAGAGCAGAAATCAATGAAATAGAAACTAAAAGAACAGTAGAACAGATCAATGAAACTAGGAGCTGGTTCTTTGAAAGAATTAACAAGATTGATAAACCCCTGGCCAGACTTATCAAAAAGAAAAGAGAAATGACCCACATCAACAAAATCATGAATGAAAGAGGAGAGATCACAACCAACACCAAAGAAATACAAACAATTATAAGAACATATTATGAGCAACTCTATGCCAGCAAATTAAATAACCTGGAAGAAATGGATGCATTTCTAGAGATGTACCAACTACCAAAACTGAACCAGGATGAAATAGAAAACCTGAACAGACCTATAACCACTAAGGAAATTGAAGCAGTCATCAAAAATCTCCCAAAAAACAAAAGCCCAGGGCCAGATGGCTTCCCAGGGGAATTCTACCAAACATTTCAAGAATTAATACCTATTCTTCTGAAACTATTCCAAAAAATAGAAATGGAAGGAAAACTTCCCAACTCATTTTATGAGGCCAGCATTACCTTGATCCCAAAACCAGACAAAGACCCCATCAAAAAGGAGAATTACAGACCAATATCCCTGATGAACATGGATGCAAAAATTCTCACCAAAATACTAGCCAATAGGATCCAACAGTACATTAAAAGGATTATTCACCATGACCAAGTGGGATTTATCCCTGGGCTGCAAGGTTGGTTCAACATCCGCAAATCAATCAATGTGATACAATACATTAACAAAAGAAAGAACAAGAATCATATGATCCTCTCAATAGATGCAGAAAAAGCATTTGACAAAGTACAGCATCCTTTCTTGATCAAAACTCTTCAGAGTATAGGCACAGAGGGTACATACCTCAATATCATAAAAGCCATCTATGAAAAACCTACAGCGAATATCATTCTCAATGGGGAAAAACTGAGAGCTTTCCCCCTAAGGTCAGGAACGCGGCAGGGATGTCCACTATCACCACTGCTATTCAACATAGTATTGGAAGTCCTAGCCACAGCAATCAGACAACAAAAAGAAATCAAAGGCATCCAAATTGGCAAGGAAGAAGTCAAACTCTCACTCTTTGCAGATGATATGATACTTTATGTGGAAAACCCAAAAGACTCCACCCCAAAACTGCTAGAACTCATACAGGAATTCAGTCAAGTGGCAGGATATAAAATCAATGCACAGAAGTCAGTGGCATTCCTATACACCAACAACAAGACAGAAGAAAGAGAAATTAAGGAGTCGATCCCATTTACAATTGCACCCAAAACCATAAGATACCTAGGAATAAATCTAACCAAAGAGACAAAGGATCTGTACTCAGAAAACTATAAAATACTCATGAAAGAAATTGAGGAAGACACAAAGAAATGGAAAAACATTCCATGCTCATGGATTGGAAGAACAAATATTGTGAAGATGTCAATGCTACCTAGAGCAATCTACACATTCAATGCAATCCCCATCAAAATACCATCCACTTTTTTCAAAGAAATGGAACAAATAATCCTAAAATTTGTATGGAACCAGAAAAGACCCCGCATAGCCAGAGGAATGTTGAAAAAGAAAAGCAAAGCCGGCGGCATCACAATTCCGGACTTCCAGCTCTATTACAAAGCTGTCATCATCAAGACAGCATGGTACTGGCACAAAAACAGACACATAGATCAATGGAACAGAATAGAGAGCCCAGAAATGGACCCTCAACTCTATGGTCAACTCATCTTTGACAAAGCAGGAAAGAATGTCCAATGGAAAAAAGACAGTCTCTTCAACAAATGGTGTTGGGAAAATTGGATAGCCACATGCAGAAGAATGAAACTGGACCATTTCCTTACACCACACACAAAAATAGACTCCAAATGGTTGAAAGACCTCAATGTGAGACAGGAGTCCATCAAAATCCTAAAGGAGAACACAGGCAGCAACCTCTTTGACCTCAACCGAAGCAACTTCTTCCTAGAAACATCGCCAAAGGCAAGGGAGGCAAGGGCAAAAATGAACTATTGGGACTTCATCAAGATAAAAAGCTTTTGCACAGCAAAAGAAACAGTCAACAAAACCAAAAGACAACCAACAGAATGGGAGAAGATATTTGCAAATGACATATCAGATAAAGGGCTAGTATCCAAAATCTATAAAGAACTCATCAAACTCAACACCCAAAGAACAAAGAATCCAATCAAGAAATGGGCAGAAGACATGAAAAGACATTTTTCCAAAGAAGACATCCAAATGGCCAACAGACACATGAAAAAGTGCTCAGTATCGCTCGGCATCAGGGAAATCCAAATCAAAACCTCAATGAGATACCACCTCACACCTGTCAGAATGGCTAAAATTAACAAGTCAGGAAATGACAGATGTTGGCGGGGATGCGGAGAAAGGGGAACCCTCCTACACTGTTGGTGGGAATGCAAGCTGGTGCAGCCACTCTGGAAAACTGTATGGAGGTTCCTCAAAAAGTTGAAAATAGAGCTACCATATGATCCAGCAATTGCACTACTGGGTATTTACCCCAAAGATACAAAAGTAGGGATCCGAAGGGGTACGTGCACCCCAATGTTTATAGCAGCAATGTCCACAATAGCCAAACTGTGGAAAGAGCCAAGATGTCCATCAACAGATGAATGGATAAAGAAGATCTGGTATATATATACAATGGAATATTATGCAGCCATCAAAAGGAACGAGATCTTGCCATTTGCAACGACGTGGATGGAACTGGAGGGTATTATGTTGAGTGAAATAAGTCAATCAGAGAAAGACAAGTATCATATGATCTCACTGATATGAGGAATTCTTAATCTCAGGAAACAAACTGAGGGTTGCTGGAGTGGGGGGTGGGGTGGGAAGGATGGGGTGACTGGGTGATAGACACTGGGGAGGGTATGTGCTCTGGTAAGCGCTGTGAATTGTGCAAGACTGTTGAATCTCAGATCTGTACCTCTGAAACAAATAATGCAATATATGTTAAGAAAAAAATAAAAGAAGAAGAAGAAGGTAGCGGGAGGGGAAGAATGAAGCGGGGGAAATCGGAGGGGTAGACGAACCATGAGAGACGATGGACTCTGAAAAACAAACAGGGTTCTAGAGGGGAGGGGGGTGGGAGGATGGGTTAGCCTGGTGGTGGGTACTGAGGAGGGCACGTTCTGCATGGAGCACTGGGTGTTATGCACAAACAATGAATCATGGAACACTTCATCTAAAACTAATGATGTAATGTATGGGGATTAACATAAGAATAAAAAAAAAAATTAAAAAAAAAAAAAAAATTCTCACCAAAAACTAGCCAATAGGATCCAACAGTACATTAAAAGGATTATTCACCACGACCAAGTGGGATTTATCCCTGGGCTGCAAGGTTGGTTCAACATCCACAAATCAATCAACGTGATACAATACATTAACTAAAGAAAGAACAAGAGCCATATGATCCTCTCAATAGATGCAGAACAAGCATTTGACAAAGTACAGCATCCTTTCTTGATCAAAACTCTTCAGAGTATAGACATAGAGGGTACATACCTCAATATCATAAAAGCCATCTATGAAAAACCTACAGCAAATTATTATTCTCAATAGGGAAAAACTGAAAGCTTTCCCCCTAAGGTCAGGAACGTGGCAGGGATGTCCACTATCATCACTGCTATTCAACATAGTATTAGAAGTCCTAGCCACAGCAATCAGACAACAAAAAGAAATCAAAGGCATCCAAATTGGCAAAGAAGAAGTCAAACTCTCACTCTTTGCAGATGATATGATACTTTATGTGGAAAACCCCAAAGACTCCACCCCAAAACTGCTAGAACTCATACAGGAATTCAGTCAAGTGGCAGGATATAAAATCAATGCACAGAAATCAGTGGCATTCCTATACACTAACAAGACAGAAGAAAGAGAAATTAAGGAGTCGATCCCATTTACAATTGCACCCAAAACCATAAGATACCTAGGAAGAAATCTAACCAAAGAGGCAAAGGATCTGTACTCAGAAAACTATAAAATACTCATGGAAGAAATTGAGGAAGACACAAAGAAATGGAAAAATGTTCCATGCTCATGGATTGGAAGAACAAATATTGTGAAGATGTCAATGCTACCTAGAGCAATCTACACATTCAGTGCAATCCCTATCAAAATACCATCCACTTTTTTCAAAGAAATGGAACAAATAATCCTAAAATTTGTATGGAACCAGAAAAGACCCCAAATAGCCAGAGGAATGTTGAAAAAGAAAAGCAAAGCCGGCGGCATCACAATTCCGGACTTCCAGCTCTATTACAAAGCTGTCATCATCAAGACAGTATGGTCCTGGCACAAAAACAGACACATAGATCAATGGAAGAGAACAGAGAGCCCAGAAATGGACCCTCAACTCTATGGTCAACTCATCTTTGACAAAGCAGGAAAGAATGTCCAATGGAAAAAAGACAGTCTCTTCAACAAATGGTGTTGGGAAAATTGGACAGCCACATGCAGAAGAATGAAACTGGACCATTTCCTTACACCACACACAAAAATAGACTCCAAATGGTTGAAAGACTTCAGTGTGAGACAGGAGTCCATCAAAATCCTAAAGGAGAACACAGGCAGCAACCTCTTCGACCTCAGCCACAGCAACTTCTTCCTAGAAACATCACCAAAGGCAAGGGAAGCAAGGGCAAAAATGAACTATTGGGACTTCATCAAGATAAAAAGCTTTTGCAAAGGAAACAGTCAACAAAACCAAAAGACAACCGACAGAATGGGAGAAGATACTTGCAAATGACATATCAGATAAAGGGCTAGTATCCAAAATCAATAAAGAACTTATCAAACTCAACACCCAAAGAACAAAGAACCCAATCAAGAAATGGGCAGAAGACATGAACAGACATTTTTCCAAAGAAGACATCCAAATGGCCAACAGACACATGAAAAAGTGCTCAACATCACTCGGCATCAGGGAAATCCAAATCAAAACCTCAACGAGGTACCACCTCACACCAGTCAGAATGGCTAAAATTAACAAGTCAGGAAACGACAGATGTTGGCGGGGATGCGGAGAAAGGGGAACCCTCCTACACTGTTGGTGGGAATGCAAGCTGGTGCAGCCACGCTGGAAAACTGTATGGAGGTTCCTCAAAAAGTTGAAAATAGAGCTACCATACGATCCAGCAATTGCACTACTGGGTATTAACCCCAAAGATACAAAAGTAGGGATCCGAAAGGGTACGTGCACCCCGATGTTTATAGCAGCAATGTCCACAATAGCCAAACTGTGGAAAGAGCCAAGATGTCCATCGACAGATGAATGGATAAAGAAGATGTGGTATATATATACAATGGAATATTATGCAGCCATCAAAAGGAATGAGATCTTGCCATTTGCAACGACGTGGATGGAACTGGAGAGTATTATGCTGAGCAAAATAAGTCAAACAGAGAAAGACATGTATCATATGACCTCACTGATATGAGGAATTCTTAATCTCAGGAAACAAACTGAGGGTTGCTGGAGTGGGGGGTGGGGTGGGAGGGATGGGGTGACTGGGTGATAGACACTGGGGAGGGTATGTGCTCTGGTAAGCGCTGTGAATTGTGCAAGACTGTTGAATCTCAGATCTGTACCTCTGAAACAAATAATGCAATAAATGTTAAGAAAAAAAAAAAAGAAGATAGCAGGAGGGGAAGAATGAAGGGTGGATATCGGAGGCGTAGACGAACCATGAGAGACTATGGACTCTGAGAAACAAACTGAGGGTTCTAGAGGGGAGAGGAGTGGGGGGATGGGCTAGCCTGGTGATGGGTATTGAGGAGGGCACATTCTGCATGGAGCACTGGGTGTTATGCACAAACAATGAATCATGGAACACTACATCTAAAACTAATGATGTAAATTAGGGGGATTAACATAATAAAAAATTAAAAATAAATAAATAAATAAAATAAAAAGAATAAAAAACATCTCAAAGCCGGGTTTTCAGGATCAGGCCCCCTTCAAGAAACTAAATTTTCATATGGAATGATACCTTCTCCCGGGTTGGAGAGAGAAGTCTAATGAGGGAAGAGCTGAGAGGAGCAAGTCCAGCACTGGATGCTAGAGTCTCAGAAATCCAAAATGCTTGTGTACCAATTTTATGAACGTGAATGTTTACAAATGTACAGAAGAAATTCTAGGAGGCTTAAAAATCTGATGTGACCACATTAGCTTTCAGGATCCTAACAAATAGTAAACCCAACACAGCAAATCTCTGCACTCTGAAGTCTGCCTTTGCACAAACTAATTCTCTTTCATGCTACATAAGCCCACTTCCCGGTGATCATCTCTGCATTTTATTTCCTATGTAAATGATGCTAAATTTAAGAATCATGGTAAGATTTGAGCTGTCTCATGGTTGACAATGAGCCACAGTATAGACATTCTGCATCCCTTCCTTTTGAAAACCAAGTTCCTTCTCTTTAAAAAAAAAAAAACTCACGGCACCCTCAAGGTACCACTTTGCACACTATCTTCCTTTACACCCTTTAAATATAAAGGGACCTGACCCATGACCTGAGACAACAGAAAGGAAAGGACCCGGGCAGTTAAGTGTTCCAAAGCCTCCTATACCCAATGCTCAAAGACAAAACAAAACAAAAAAAACTCCAATTTTTCACAGGATAACACTGAAATTCATAGTTATCTGGACATTAATTGAGCAGCTATTTTCAGGCTCTAACAGTGAACTAACGTACACAAGTGCAGAAAAGTAACATGCAAGCATCCAAGGGAAATGCAGGAAGAAGCCTAACAGTCAAACCTTTGTAGATAACTCCATTTGCCGCGATATTCTGTAACCTCGATATTAACTTCCTGCTTGCTTTCCGACTGGCCTCAGCTATTAGCTTTGTTGCATTTGATAGTTCACCATTTTTATCAGAAAATCATTCATGTTGTCAACTCCGGCAATTTAACATTCTTATAAAAAAAAAGAACACATGGGGCGCCTGGGTGGCTCAGTCGTTAAGCGTCTGCCTTCAGCTCAGGTCATGATCCCAGGGTCCTGGGATCGAGTCCCACATCGGGCTCCCTCCTCGGCGGGGAGCCTGCTTCTCCCTCTCCCACTCCCGCTGCTTGTGTTCCTGCTCTCGCTATCTCTGTCTCTGTCAAATAAATAAATAAAATCTTAAAAAAAAAAAAAACACATGCTTTTCCCATTTCTTCCCTTTAACTACACTCAAATACAGCTATAATATTGTTAGGAATTTCTAGATGCTTCTACAATATTTTCCAAAATAGCAAATCTCTTTATAGATTCCGTTGATACTCAAGAGTCCTTAACTTACTTCCAAATGTATGTTCTTCCAATAGATGAAATAACTTTTTTTCTACTGAAGGTATTTTTCTTCTTGGCATCTTTTATAGGTAATAGATTCTAAAGTACACTAAAATCTATTAAAATAAATGGCTCGCATTTATAGCTTCAAGGGCATTTATTTTGTGTAAAAGGACGAGATCTCAGAACAGTTTCCTTCTCCGTTCCCCCCCTATCCTGCCCCCAGTACCGGGATCTCTCCCCACTTCCCTGCCTGCTGTCCACCCTCCGCAGGGGCACCTGCAGTGATGGGGAGCGGGTGAGGCTCTGAAGCAGCCCATTCCATGGTTGGACAGCTCTAGCTGACAGGAAGTGCCCCCCCACCCCGAGTAACTTCCAAGGCAAGTCTTCCAGAGAATGGCTCTCCAAATGTACAGATGGACAAGCTCCCCTGAAACCTCCTCTCCACATGGACATCTCGGACATGCTGGAGTGCAGTCACTAAGAAACCCTCTTAGGGTCATTGTCCACATTACATTATAAAGGTACCTTCCATATCGTAGTGTCTAATCGTCTTAAATGCCTTCAATTACTTCTCATAAAGGTCCTTCTGAGAGCTTTGAGTAACAGCGGATACACACACAGACACACACGGACTCCCCCCAATCTCCGAAGTGAGTGTGGCCAAACAGAACCTCTGTTGCAAAGTGGCCTCCGTGGTACCCAACGCCTGCAATGTTGTGTGTAATTTACTTTTTTGACCCCGACTCATCAGGGAGGTTGTGGTGAGCCCTGGCTAAGGAGAAGCCCATGCTCATATCAAGTCATGGGTAGAGATTGGACCATCTGTGCTTCCTCCTCTGTATCTTTACCTGCCCACTTTGAAGTCAGACAGACTCATTTCAAACTCAAGTCCCCCCTCTCACTAGCTGTCTGGTTCTGGGCCAGTTACACAACCACTCAGCCTTGTTTTCCACGTGGTAAAATGGGGTCTACAATAGTTCCCCCTCTTGAGGTCTTCGTCAAAATAAAAAACAATTAGCACAATGCTCACAGGGTAAACATACATTTAAATGGAGTTACGGTTACGATGATGATGGTTATTTCTTCCATTGACACCACGGGCCTAGCGCTTAAGAGCCCAAGCCATACATCCAGTGGCCTGGATTTGAATGCCCTTTACCATGTACATGTCGCTTTGAGCAGTTTCTTAAGCTCACCATGCTTTAGTTTCTTCATCTGCGAACTGGTGATAATTATACTCCCTATGTCAGAGGAATACTGCGAAGCTGATTAGCTAAGATGCACAGAGCCCTTAAAGAGAAACTAGTGCATGGTTAAAGTTCAAAAAGTATTAGCAATTGAAACTACCAATATGAAGTCCTATGTACTGTCCTTTCCCCAAGCCACTGCTCTAGGACAACCAAAGCAAAAACACAACATCTCCATGCCCTCCTTTGCTTCCTTCAGGAAGAAGATAAGCTGCATAGAACACGAGAGGAAAAGCACCTGGAGCTTTGCTTATGGCTCTCCTCTCTGCAGCTGAAGGGATCACATAGTCCATTAATAGAGTACAAAACTTTAATATAAAAATGTTTCACTTTGGAAAACCCTAAGGCATATAAGCAGCTTCTGTCTCACCAAAAATAGAAAGCCTACACATACACACACACATAAAATGTATAACAAATATTCAAAGGCCAAAAGCTAAAATACATCCTCATTCAAGCTTTGAAAATCTAAAATTTCCATTTACAAAGGGGATAATTTTTTGTAGGATTCTGAAATTTTAATGAGTCCATAGAGGCTTGTTAAAAATATAAGAATTTAAGAATTTGAGAGATGCATTTCTAAATCACTTAATATATGCTTCTTCTAATATCTGCAATGCTATTCATTAGTGTAGATGTTCCCTACTGTGAGCCCAGACCTCTCTCTCTCTCTCTCTCTCTCTCTCACACACACACACGTATATATATATATACATGCACGGAATATAGATATTTTAGATAATTTTCCATTATGAAACCAAGGATCTGACCAACTTGGTAAGGAACTCATGAACGAATACCTTTTGGGAAAGGGATTTTAAGCCTTGGGTCTCCAATTACTGTTTGAATAAACCGTGTAAATTAGAGGGAAGCTCAGCATTTCATTACTCATGGGACAGGAGCATAAGACAGATCTTTTGGTCAATGGATGCTCAAGACACAAGTTCAAACTTAAGCCTCCCATATACCTTTCTCAGACACCATCTGACTCCCACCCATGAGAGCCAAGAGCCTGCCCCAGCCACACACCGCTTTCTGCATCTGGGCTCTTTTTTTTTTTTTTTTTTAAGATTTTATTTATTTATTTGACAGAGAGAGCAAGAGAGCACAAGCGGGGAGAACGTTAGAGGGAGAGGGAGAAGCAGGCTCCCCACCAAGCAGGGAGCCCGATGCAGGGCTTGATCCCAGGATGCTGGGATTGTGACCTGAGCCGAAGGCAGACACTTAACCATCTGAGCCACCCAGGCGCCCCTGCATCTGGGCTTCTGAAATAAATGGCTCGCACTGGGTTGAACCATAAGGTACACTCACCTGGGAAACAGAAACATGCTGGGATTTGGAAAATCCTCAGAGTGGTAGCTCTACACAGTAGAGAATATTAATGAAGAAAGCTAAGGAAACCGTACTTGCCATCTATTTTGATCATCCTTCCATAAAATGTATGACTGTTAATGTTTACTCCAATATCATTTTTTAACAACTGGGTGAGCTGTTCTTTTTCTTTTGACTAATAGTAGCGGCAGGAATTACATGACTTGAGTTTTTCGGAGAGGTTGGTCCAGTTTTTGTTTTGTTTCTCTCATGAGGCGGCACAACATCCATGCAAACAACATGCATTTTGAAATCAGGAAGAACTGGGTTTGAATCCATGTTATGTCACTAGGTAATTCAAATAACCTTCATGAATCTTTATCTTAAAAGAAACATAATGACTAATTACAACAATGGTAAGATGATGATTAGTAACTGAACGCATACCATGTGCTAAATGTGCTAAGCTTTCTTTAAAAAAAAAAAGATTTTATTTATTTATTTGACAGAGAGAGAGAGAGAGACAGTGAGAGAGGGAACACAAGCAGGGGGAGTGGGAGAGGGAGAAGCAGGCTTCCCACGGAGCAGGGAGCCCTATGCGGGGCCCGATCCCAGGATCGTGACCTGAGCCCAAGGCAGACGCTTAATGACTGAGCCACCCAGGTGCCCCTGTGCTAAGCTTTCTAAAGGCATAGCTCTTTTAGTTCTTGCCACAAACCTGTTTTGTTTGCAGACAACTTTTGCAGCATTATGATCTTCATATTCTTAGTATGGGTAATAGATGAGGTAATAGACTCAAAGGGAACCATAGACTCAAAGAGGTTAAGAAACTTGCAGGTCACACAGCTGGTAAATGGACTTGAATCCAGGTCTATGATTTTGTACTCTGTGTGCATCTGATTCTATAATCTGCTCCCTTACCCACTACCATGTGCTGCTTCCCATTAAAAATTTAAAAAAAAAAGAAAGAACAAAGACTTCCACAAGTTTCCTGTGGCTTTACAAAAGCAAGGTAGTATTTCATCACTAACACAATCTGAAAAGAGAAAAAGCAACTCAATGCATCTAACCTTAATATCAAAACCCTGCAGAGCACAGAAGAACCAAGGGTCTCCCCATGGCTCTGAGTTTCCACACTCACCTACTCTACTTCCATCTGGCTGGGGCAGCCTGCCCTAGGCCAGAAGCTCAGGCCTCTTGCTGAGACAAAGATTTATCCTTCCTCATTTAGTATGCCAATATATAACACCAGTGCCTGGGACACCATATTTAATAAGTGGAAAAATGAATGTTCCTGAAGGACTCACATGATTCTCGCAAATGAGTTAAATTCTCTATACATGCGAACTCATTTAATTCTCACTACTATCCTACTTTTATACCCACCTGCATTTTCTAGATGAGGAAACGGAGACACAGAGACACCATATTTAATAAGTGGAAAAATGAATGTTCCTGAAGGACTCACATGATTCTCGCAAATGAGTTAAATTCTTTATACATGCGAACTCATTTAATTCTCACTACTATCCTACTTTTATACCCACCTGCATTTTCTAGATGAGGAAACGGAGACACAGAAAGTTTAAATACTTGCCCAAGTTCATGCAGGAAGTTCCAAAGCTATGGTTTTAATTCAAATATAAACTCTTGATATATTGTATACTGCCTTAGAATATATCAATGAAAAATAAAATCTATTTTTAAGGCAACTTAGTTTCAGATACTTTAGTTAGATATCTAATAAAACCACGATCTATCATTCTTCATGACTGAAAGACCATATTCTCAAATATTTATTAGGGCAATAGGAGGTTGCAATCACAAAGAAGATGCACTTGGCCAGAAAACACGGTAACCATCATGGTAAGTAAATACCAAAGGTATCTGTGTAACATATAAAAAATTAGGATGATTCTTCAAGGTTACGTGACCCTTCCATGAAATATGCAAAACATCTGGGGAGAAAATTATCAAAACTCTACTACTGACCTGAAGCTGCTGTTAGAAAATGAAGGTACCAAAGAATTTGATTTAAAATAGCTCAGTTGGGGGCGCCTGGGTGGCTCAGTTGGTTAGGCGACTGCCTTCGGCTCAGGTCATGATCCTGGAGTCCTGGGATCGAGTCCCGCATCGGGCTCCTTGCTCGGCAGGGGGTCTGCTTCTCCCTCTGACCCTCCCCCTTCTCATGTGCTCTCTCATTCTCTCTCTCAAATAAATAAATAAAATCTTAAAAAAAAAAAATTAAAATAGCTCAGTTGGCTAATAAATCAGATTCTGACTGCTATTATTTTAAGTCCAGCCAAAACCACCCACAGGAGCCTAAATGATACATGTGCTAGCATTGGGTATCTGGCTCACTGAATTGGGAACCCCAGGCGGGGAGCCTTCCCCATTAAAAAGTGGACAGATTAATAGAGGGAAGACTACAGTGTTCTATTGTACCTGGCATTATCCCGAAGGGAAAATCTTGATAAATTATTGTCTTAGGAAATAATAGCTAAATAAAACTTTAATGTATTTTTTCCTTGCATTTTAATTAAATTCTTTGCAAATAAACTGCTGGCAACAGATGCGAGAATGATCAGTTCTGTTTTATGAAAACATCCAGGATTAAAACCTATCAAGTCACTCTCATAAATAAAACCCTCCAATTCTCCCTATGGAGTTAGGGCATCCCTGTTGCAGCTCTTGAACTCATCAGAATTTGTAACTATTTAATTGGTTGGTCTGTTTATTTTTGGTCTTCCTCTCCTACGTGAATATAATTTCCATTAAGGCAATTATCAACTGCATCTCAGGTCTACAGAATATCTAGAACATGATGGAAACAACCAAAATTTCGTTGGTTGAACAAATAATGAATAAATAAATTAGGCATGAATGACCCAGACATGTTTGTTGTATCCTTTCTTGCAAGTCATTTAAGCTACTTCCTAGTGTCTAGTGCTTGTCTGCAAACCGGTTTGAACTCTTCCTGGTTTTTCAATGTCTTTTTGTTCCCCCAAACCTTAACTCCATTGCCTTGAAAAGTCAAAGAATTGCTTATTAGGTAACAAAAAATTCACAAAAGGAGGAGGATGTTCTTACACTCTAACCTACTAGTAGAAACAATGCTCTCAACACAGAGGGATTTGGAAAAGAAAGCAAAAGAAGAAAAAAGTATGGATATCAGAACTTGGATCTGAAAATAACTCATGCTAGAGAATTCTATCAATTACCCCTTGTGGTGAAACGTTCTCAAACATCTGGGCCATTTCTCAGCAATCTCCCTGATGGCAATTCATTAAGGGCTTAACCTAATGTCAGAAATCACGGAGACAAATCTCCTTTTCAAGGATAGGAAGACCGACCTACACATCCACAACCTTAATTAGACTCATAATGACAATAAAACCAGAAACTGATGCTCATGCCTCACAAAGTGGTTTAATAAGCATATTCTGATTTGTTACCCATCACGATGCTGAAGTATGGGTAAGGAAAGTGTTACTATTAACCTCACTTTACAGATGAGCAAACTAAGAATCAGAAAATAATGACTTGTCTAAGATCTCCAGACTCAGTAATATTGTTCTCCTCATTATGCCCATGGCCTGCCTCTTCATCCCAGGGTTAATTTTTGGAATGAACCACACAATGAGTATTCTTGCAGAATATATTCTTTAGAACAAAATACAGCATATACAGCAGCATGGATCAATCTTAAAATCATACGGAAGTTCTGGAGAAGACAGAACAACAGTGACAGAAAGCAGAGCAGTGGTTGTCAGGAATTATTTGGGGGGATGGAACTGACTGCTGTCATTCATGACATGAGGAACTTTTAAGGGTGATGGAAATGTTTTCTATCTTGAAAGCAATGGCAGTTACTCAACTGTAATGTAATTCCTGCAATGTATCCAACTATACAGTCAAAATTTGTGGATTTTCTGTACATAAGAAGGCTGGGGAAAACTTTTACTGTTTTTTTTTTTCTGATTGTGAAAGAACTTTTGAATATAGAAAATTTTTCAATTCATACAAGTATAAAGAAATAAAAATTACCTTTAATTCCATTACTCATAAATAACCATTGATGAGATTATTGGAAATTCCATCAGATATTTTAGGAATCATGCTTTACCTACAGCTTAATAAGATTATGATATCATGAAATAATCTTCATGTTATTGAATATTCTGATTATATGGAATTCTGTGTGTTATTCACTGCAAGATAATCCACCTTCCATTTTTATTGTTATAAATAATGCTATTATGAATATACTTGATCATACATTTTTTGTGCACAGCTCTGATTATTTCCTTAAGATACAACTTAGGATGAAGGATAATTGGCTCGTAAGTCATGAATATTTTTTCAGGCTCCTGATAGGTACTTCCAAACTGCTATCCAGAAATGTACCATTTTACATGCTCCTCAGCAATATATAAAATATAGTCTCTATTACTAAATCATTGACAAAACTTGTCATATCATTAATTTAAATTAACTTTTGGTCAAGTTGATCACAGAAAAAGAAACATCGTGCACTGATTTGGTAACTTATAAAGCTCCATTCTTCCGGTGGCCATTTGTAATTCTTCTAGTAAAGCCCTTCTTCTTGTATTAGCTTTTTATTTTTCTTATGAATTTATAACCGCTCTTTTATCCTAAGGGTATTAATTCACAGTCATAGGAGTTGCTAGTATTTTTACAATTTTCCATTTGTCTATTTTGTTAGTTAGAAGAAATTTTTAACATTTATACATTCTAACCTAGCAATCATTTCCTTTGTATCTCCCACTATAGTTGCTATGCTAAAGGAAGGCCATTGCCGACTCACACTCAGACCAACACCCATTTATATATTCTCATAGCTGTTCCGTGGTCAGGGCTCTCAACACCATCTTTGCTCTGTTCTCCTTCCTTCATGACCTCATCAGTTTGCCTATTACCTATGAAAGCATGTGCTTGTGTGTGCTTATCTCTATTTCTCTCCCTCTCTTTCATTGTATTTTAAATATTTTGACTAAAATTTCCTTGCTGATACTTAACCAAACTGCAATCCTCTATTACTCTCTTTACTATAGTCCCATCCAAATGGTGTGATAAAATTCCTTAAACAGCAACTGTGAATACAGGGGTCTACTGTTCCATGATACCATCTACAATCTGTTCTAAATGAGGCCTGTTGCTTTGTATTTTCAAATATTATTAAGGGCTTCTTCTTTCTCACAAACACTCTCTCCATAGAGTATAGAATCCAACTGCCTTGGAATCTCGGTCATCTCAGTCTCTGATAGATGCAATCCTGCAGCATTCAAAGTGGCAGTGATCTCTCCCACAGAATGTACAGGAAGCAGCAATGAGTGAATTGAATGCTATCTTACTGGCCAGCCCCTGAATAAAGGAATCCAAGCCACTAGAGACTTGGAAGATCAGCGCCAATAGCTTGAACTAAGCTCTTTGGACTGGTAGCCAGAAAATAGAGAACTTCTGTTTCTTAGAGCTGTCAACCTGGCCCCAAACCAGTTGGGGGAAAATCCAATTCGAAAACACACTAAACCCTCACAACAGTAAAGACGGGCAAGAAGCAAACAGACAAAGAGTAAGTCAACAAAAGGAACACATCATAAATATACCTCCTAAGAGCATACTTACCTAAACCCCAACATTCTGGAATTATTAGGAGAATCTTCAGCATCCTTGAATGACAAGTGACTCCTCAAGCATTCATCTGGAGCCAAAACCTATTTTTGGACTCAGATGGTCATCTGCTGTTGGCAGCTTGTCCATACACTGGACAGCAAATTCTCCGCCACCCTTCACCTCCCTGGTTCCCCTCTTTCAACAAATTCTGCTATCTGTTATCTCTAGTTCATCGAGGGGGTAGGGCAGAGAGAAGGGCAGAAGCCATGGAGACATGATTACACAGAATGGGTGTTGTATGGAGGCCAAGGCAGCTGGATTCTTCTCCCTGTGTAGCACTAAGTAGCAGTGTGAACTTTACCAGGGCACTTCACTCCTCTGGGCCTCAGGAGGATGGTACAAAGTAAGAGCGATGTTGATGCTCCGGTGAGTTCTTTCCAGAGCTAACATTTCTGATTTTAAGACTTATGCCTTCCTAGATTGTTTCCATCCATTCTCAGGGTAGTACAAATAAAGCATCTCTAGCATTATCTATTAAGGAGAAGAAGTGAATAATGCCTAATATATACCATAGATATTTACCTAATATTTACCATTGTCTAATATTTACCTGTAACAGGACAGCCTAAGAGGTTAAATTCCTCTCTCGAGTCACATGGAATGGAATCATAGATATAAATGGAGACTTTTGCATCCTTCAGGAGTTTACGCTATGAAACATCTGGACCAGATATACCTCAGCATATGGTTATCTTCAGGCAAAAAAAATATATATATTAGCAAATTTTAGATGTGCTTTATTTTTCTCAGAGTGAAATAGAGTCATGGGTCAAAAGCTATTAATATAGAAGACAAATATTATTGTTTGCTGAGGAATTACATAAACATATTTCTCTAGGCCTAGAATTTGTTTGATGCCATACTCACAAAGTGATCATGAATTTAAGATTTTGGCATATTTATGAAGACAACGTTTAAAGGTGATTTAATTAACACTGACTGCACTAATTGGACATATTGGTTAATCCAACCAACTCCTTCTGAATCTCTGCTATGTGTCCAGGACTATGCCAGTTTCTGAGGATAAAAGAGATTAAAATATAATCCACCTGGAACCTAGTTCCTGGGGAGTTTTACTCTTCAACCCTACTTACTTTTCAGTCTTTCCCAACCCTATACCTTAGTCTCCTTGAGAGAAGTTCTAATAAATATATTATCATCTTCCTTAGATCATTTCCAGTAGTATTATGGTATGCCTAATGACATACAAATGTCCATTATACAACAGGGACCAGGTAGGTGCTCCTAGCTTTGCTCCTTAATCCAGGGCTAGATGAGGAGATGCACAAAATGCTGAAGAGCACAGGAGAGGGAGTACCCGTGGGTGGTCTCACAATATGGCATACAGGAAGACATGTAATTTCTAAGCTACTACTGGGAGCACAGATTTTTGTCAATTTAGCCAGAGAAAAGAATTCTAGATAGAACAGCCCTTGGTAAAAGCAAGGAAGGAAGAGGGCCCATGGTACCTTTTGAAGACCGGAAGTAGTTTTGTATGGCAAAAGAACAGGCTAGGGGTAGACGGTGATAGTTTCAACTAAGACGCTTGAACTGTATCATTAAAGGGGATGGGGTGGGGGCAGTCCGGAAGTCCAAAGCCTGGGAGTAAGTGTGATTAGTGTAGACAATGGATCACAGTGGGGGATGTGTAGCCAATGGATCATGGTAGGGGATGACTCAAGGAAGGAAAACAAATAGTAACTCTCTTTTTTTTTTTTTTTTTTTGTGGTTGACAACATATTTTTCTTTAACCTCTAGACTCAATGGTAAAATTTTCTTAGAGTTGAGACCAACCTAATGCTCCAAGCATGAACTTAATAATGCAAAATTATTTATGTTGTGACTATTCCTTAAAACTAATAAAAAAGTATTGAAATTCACACAAGAGAGACAAGAAAAGGATATTACTTCAAAGAAATAAAGATTAAGTGTCATGATTTTCATGGTTTAAGACAAAAATCTATTATGTTTGAGCTAGCTTCTCCCCTGTACCAAGAACATCAAATAAAAATCTAAGAGTCTAATAAATACCAAGGGAACAGATTACCTTAAATACTTTAGTAAATACTTAGGACAAGCTTGTCTGAGCATAACTAACATTAAGAAATGACAACGGAGTTTGGAAGTTTCATTAGTGGGATTATACACAATATATTTGGCAATGGTGTCAATGAACTTAGGTAAGATGGCTGAGCAATTCCAATTATTTTAATCTTTTTTCTTCTTGAAAAAAAGATGGCTCTTCCTTTATTTCTCTTTAATTTTCCACACTTTGAGCTGTAATCCTCACCAGCTCCTTATTTTGAGAGGTCACTGAAGGTCTCATATGCAAAAGATTCAAGAGTTCTTCAAAATGTCCAAAAGGAAGCTTCAGGCTTAGATAATACTTTTCAACTATTACTTTTAGGAAAGTAACATTTTTCTATTATTTAAGTAGTTAAAATACATGGTTAAGTAACTTCTGCAAGTAGAAATAGACAATGGAACTTTGGAAAGAGGAACTAATCCCCCCCATTCTCTGTGGGAGGTATGACCCCCTATGGATGCCTGAAATTGTGGATAGTACCGAACCCCACCTACTATGTTTGTTCCTATACACACATACCTATGATAAAATTTAATGTATAAATTAGCCACAGTAAGAGATTAACACTAATAAAACAGAAAAGTTATAACAATATACTATTATCAACTTTGTGTGAATGTGGTCTCTCTCAAAATATCAAATGTACTCTACACATCCTTCTTGTGATGATACAAGATAACAAAATGCCTACGTGATAAGATGAAGTGAGGGGAACAAGGTAGACACTGTGACGTCACATTAGACTACTGTTGACCTTCTGACACTATGTTGGAAGGAGGATTATCTGCTTCCAGACGGCAGATGACCACAAGCCACAGTAACTGAAACCGCAAAAAACAAAATCGTGGCTAAGGGGGGGGTGGGGTGGGGGGTGGGGAGACTACTGTATTAGGAATCAAGAAAAACCAGAAAGGAAACATGCCAACAAAACCTCCTTTCTCAAATTCACACACCTGGTTCCACATCAAAGTCTCCTTAACTTCTTTCTCTACCCAGCCTTCCCTCTCTGTTTTTACTTGCTCCCAGGCATCTGGTGCTTTTCTGTTTCCTGGTGGATCCTGTGCAAATACTAAGGATGCTCAAACTCAGGGCATAGACACCAAAGCAGTGCATAAATTTTTTTTTAACTTACTTTCAGGTTTTAAATGAAAAATTTGTTATCCAAATGGTTTTTCAGTATTCATATGAGTTTCTAATTCAAAATCAGCATTTTCTGTCCATTCTTTGTTTTCTGTTTATTTAAAAATATTAGAACAAACCACTGAATTGTATACTTCAAATTGGTGAATTTTATCGTATGTAAATTGTATCTCAATAAAGCTCCTTTAAAACATGAACCAGATTATAATAAGTAAACAATAATAGGTCTGGGTTATAGCCCCATTTTCCCTAATATTTCAACTATTTATTAGGTGGAATTCATAAGATTTCTCCAGTTAGAGTCTCTCTTTTCTCTAATTTGTCCTCTGACCCCTTCAGTATATTAATGACATATATTTCAAAGTCCTATACATTTCTGCTTGCTGCAACACAGAAACTGATTTTTAGGGGAACCTCAGTGGCTCAATCAATTGAACAGCCGACTCTGTTTCAGCCCAGGTTGTGATCTCGGGTCCTGAGATCAAACCCCACCTTGGGCTTCATGCTCAGCAGGGAGTCTGCTCAAGATTCTCTCTCTCCCTCTGCCCTTCCCCAACTTGCACCTGTGTGCACTCTTTCTCTTTCTAAAATAATTAAAATATTTTTAAAGAATTATTTTTAAAACATGATTTGTTTTTCCACTTATAAACATGAACAATACTGTTCCCAAAGGCTCCTGACTTGGCAAGTTACACTAGTATATAACTTGTATAACAGAAAGTCTTGTGATTAGTATGTTCAAAAGGGTTTCTTGTAGATTTTATTACTTTCAAGCTTTTTTTCTCTCCTTTGCAGATTTGCATTTTGTTTGTTTACTCCTCGGTATTCTTACTTAATTCCCTGAATACATGCTATTTTATCTTCCCCAAATGCTGTCTGCTCTTGCCACAATTCATGCTGTAACTGAAACAAGGGACGTCCTCCAAGATTAAATTGATGACAAAAGCATATCAGATTTTTCCCCATTAGCTGAAAAGGCCACATAGAAATGGCCGTGTGGCAGGGTACTTATCCCAAGAGGTTTTCTGCCATGAAAATTTTATAAGTTGTGAAGCTCTGAAGTAAAATTCACGTTAATTCCTGAGGATATATTAAAAATAATTAAAACAAAAACTTCCACTCATCTTAATTGATATTTTAGAAAAACCACTGTTTATATTTCAGTTCTGAAAACAGGTCTGAACACCTTCTCTTGGCTGGAATCTGCACAAAAATAGAGTGGGAGTGGGATTAAAGAAAAGGCAGGAATGGAGATAATATGTAAAGGATAATAACAGTGTCTGAGTTTGTAAATAATTTATTTAAAAAAAAATTAAGTGGTAAGAAGTAGCCTATTTTACCATGGAAAAGCTTAACTTAATTGGAATATTTCTCTTAAGTGCCGTCCAAGGTAGTCACAGTAATACTGAATATTAAGGATGTGCTATCCTGGGTGGGGACGCCCAGGTGGCGCAGTTGGTGAAGCGTCTGACACGTTAGTTTCGGCTCAGGTCATGATCTCAGGGTTCTGGGACTGAGCCCCACGTTGGGCTCCACGCTCACTGTGGACTCTGCTTGGGATTCTCTCTCTCCCTCTCCCCTTCCCACTCGTGTCGTCTCTCTCTCTCAAATAAACTCTTAGAAAATATGTACCAAATCTGTGCCAGGCATGGTGTGAAGCAGGAATAATCCTTGTAACAACAGCGACATATCCTCTTGGCTGGCGCCCCAACTGCCATTCATAACCTCTTTCTTACTTGTCCTTCTGCTAGAAAAACTAAGATTCAGATGCTTGTTTTCTAAGCCTGCCTTCCCATCAGTTCTGGTCAAAAAGGGAAAGAAAGAACGTGGGGCTTGGGGGAAAGACTTCCCTTTCTGAAAAACGAGAAAGGCACCCAGTTCTCTGGCAGCCCCCTCACCAAGCCACTTACTGTCCCCTCCACTTGTTCCCTACCTTTGGGATGCTGTCATTTGAGGAGGGGAGGCCTGGAACTGCAGCAATCAACTTGAAACCCTAAGTGAGAGGCCCCAAGGCAGACAGACCTGGCAACCCAGTGGGTTCACATACTGAGCTGTTGAGCCCCCCGAGAATCTGTTATCTCCAGCATTTCTAGTTATACGAGATAACTAGATCCCTTTATTATTTAACAGGGTTTCTATTACTTGCAGCTTGAAGCTTCAGTATAAACAGCTCTAGAGAGCAAATTATGGACGAAGAGACGGAAGGAGAGAAAAGCTAACCTCCTCCAAGCCATACAGGCTGGAAGTGGCAGAGACATGGTTGCAACCCAAGCACTTTGTCAGCAGTGTTTTAAGTAACTCCTGATGTCCAATTCACTTGTCATGTGTTCATTCATGTTAAAATATTAAGATTATGCATATCCTAGGTTTACCTTTTTATGTTTACAAGAACCAAAACCAAGTACATTGCACATGATATTTAACTTTACATGTAAAATTAAAATTTCCACAAAAACACTAAGATGGCTAGACTGTTGGCATGTTCCTGAAGTATTATCAAATGCATTTGACTTCAGATATCTTTCTAACTAGCACCTACTTGAGTGAGATTCTGATATCCTGGCACAACTTACAAACATTTGAACATTTAATATAAATACACAAAAATACTGAAATTCATATGTAAGCTGGATTTTAATGTTCAAAAAGACTGTAACAAGTGGTGAACATTTAGTTTTTAATTTGGGGATGGCTGTAACTGTCCTTTGACTTCTGATTCTGATTTTTTTTTTAATGATAATTTCAAAGTAGATCTTTCTCAATTCATCTTTTTGTTATAAGTTATGCTTTTTCTCCGTTCATTATTTATGAAGTTATATGGGCTTTTCAAACACAAACCTATAATATTCTGAGTTAATGAGGTTACATGTGCATCTGATTGTCTGGATCTGTCGCAAAACATGACAGTGTTTGAAGTATATCTCTGAGGCTTCAAACAATGGAATTAATAGTATTACTACCACTTACAATAAATTTATTACATTTCGTATGTTGATAACATTTTTTACATACCACTTTCACTCATGTTTGTAATTCGGATAGTTGCTGTCTTACAAAATCCCAATTACTTTGGAATGGCCTTTTGATTTCCCATGAAATGAAGTTTCTTCCACCATAGCCCCTCTAATACCATGTTACCAAACATCATCTGTTTCGATTGTTCCTGGAATTCTATTCACTTGGCCTGTAATATAACCAAGCTCCTTGTCCATGAAGAATGTCATCAAAAACACTAGTTTATATCTGAATGTCTTCAAAACTGAGCGGAAAGGGTTTTTATCACAACTAAAGTGTTTCTATCTTCATTTTACTTCTGTTATATTAAAAATTTTTAAATGTTGAGAATGCTCAATAACACTAAGTTTGGAGTCCAGAGGGTAGAACACTCTCTCTTCTGTTTGTGACTCTGGAGTAGGCCTCAGTCTCTCTGGACCTCCTGTTTCCTGTTTCTCAAGACAGGGGCTTGAGCTGGGTCAATTCTTGATAGGGCATATCTCCAAAATGCCTCTGCACGTGGTGGCCACTTGTTCTGAAATATCTGAGGTTGGGTTCTTCTCCCAAACAAACCCTGCAACAAGAATGTGAGTGCAAGGTTTGTTTGGTAGCTACCCCAGCAAATGGAAGGAAAGTGGGAATTGAGGCTGGTTAGGGAAAGACAACGGATATTACTAAGTCACCACAACGAGCACCTGGAGTTTCTATCACCAGACGCTTTGGGACCCACAGTAGAACTTGCTCTCCAGAGTGATCCCATCAAAAGGCTGAAGGAACCACAGGATTTGTACGCCAACTCCTGTCAGTCACTTGTTGAGGGCTACGGAGAGGGGAGGGTGCTTGCTATTCACAGCACGTCCATCCTGCCACATAGGGCTCCAGGTGCTAGAGGACGTTCTCAAGCAGATGGGAGCAGTTTTAAGTTGGGCCAGTATGCACTGAAGTACGCTGAAGGGATATGGGTGGTCCCTGATGGGTCGCTACACCACAGGTCACTGCCCCTTTCCCAATATCTACCCAGAAGACCATCCTCTGGACTAGCTCAACGGTCACGTCATCTGTGAACAGCTTCCGTGACTCCTGAGCTCTGCTGTACCACCTGCTTTCATTATAGGAATGGTCACATCGTGTACCTATCTCCCTGTTAATCTCCAACTTCTATCTCTACCTTGTAGCCCACCTCCATCTATTTGACCGATGTTGTTGGATAAGCCTGTGGTTCTTCTGTATAATTGTACCCTTTGCCAAGCCATCCCTTCACTCATTTCTCTAAGGAAACAGACCATACAGAAGTTACTATAGTTGCTTGGGCCAAATAGCTATCCCTATCTGCAATTCTTAAACTACTTAGACATCTAAATAGTTGAGTAGTTGATGCTGACATTTTAATGTTGCTATCAAATTCGTAATATCAAAAACCTGGTGGGCCAAGAAGTTTAAAGTTCATTCAGCAGTGGCAGCTCCAACAAGCATATATTGGATGTCTACCTAATATGTTTAAAGCACTGTACCGCTTAGGACTTTTCCAGTATTCTATACATTATATATATAATTACACTTAATACTAAATTATAATATATAATTATATATTGATATAATATACAATAACTATGATATATATAATTTAACCTGAGATCAGATCTGTTTAAATTGTACTATTAAAATCAGATTATCAGAAAACCACCAACCAAGCTATTTTGAGCACAGTCACTTTAACAAAGGTAACATCCCCAAATTTACTTTTTACTGATAACTTATAAAAAGAAGCTTGTCTAGCAATTTATATTAAAGTTGTCTCTTCTGCTTATGTGAAGATGCATTCTTCATGCACTGTCAGATTGTTACTTTATATAAATAGTACACAGTCTTCAAAGCAGTTGTGTATTTTTCCACTGTTAGAACTTCGCCCCATTAGCTATTACACTGGTTAATAGAGCTGCATTTTAAAAACAGCTGCACTGTTAGAACTTTGCCCCATTAGCTATTACACTGGTTAAAAAAGCTGCATTTATTCTAAATGACTTTATTTCTTTTTATGTTGGTCAGTTCTGAAATGCAGGTTTTCTCTATGTTTCAACAAAATATCCCTTACTTTATGACCATGACCATGGAAAAGAAGAAACACAAAAAATGATTAAGAGAGTTCTAAATTTCATTTCTTTTTCAATTTATTATTACCCAGGATTGAGTCTATGTATCTGGCAGCAATATAGTTTATCCAAGGAAATTACTTTAAAAAGACTCATCTGATTACTTAATTTTAGTTCTACCCCATCTTGGCCTATTACACACACACACACACACACACACACACACACACAAACAGCACAGAACAAAACCACCTTTCCCAAATCCTTTCATCCAACTCTCTGCTCATGGGCACTATGACCTGGATCTGGTTCCAGTTACCCCTCCATGCATTTCTTCTCCTTCCTTCTTGGGTTTCGGTCAATTCAGTTAGTTTTTTGCTTCTAGTCCCTTCTTAATAATTGTTACAGTACTCTTGAAATAGGCAGGGCACACAGTGAGATTTGGGGACTTTTTTTTAGGGGGAGTCAAGGTTTCACTTTTTTCCCCCTCTGGGTCAATTAGATTTCTATGAGCTCCCTAGTGGGTTTGTCTAACACATTATAATAAGCATTATTCTGAGAGTTATATATAAACCCTACTTGATACATCAGCAGGAGAAAGGAAAAACAGCAAAAGTCAACCCAGACCGCTGATCAGTCCTTTTGAGCCACAGTTTAAACTGTGCCCTTTGGCAACAAAAAAATTCAAAACAATTAAGCAACAATATGCTTAATAAAATAAACCTAGTGAAAAAGAAAATGAACCTCAATCAAACAGCGGTATTTTTGGTTAAACTACATTACACGCTAAAAATAGTTTGTAATAAATTGATGAAGCTTCTGCATGTATGTATCCATGACACCTCAGGTTTATATTTTTGAGTTTCAAATAGCTATGCCACCAGAAGTATGTAAATTATTTAAAATGTTGTAATAAGATAAAATGATTTGTTTCCATAAATATCCACTAGCAAATAGTCCAACAAAAAACTTCAGGGCGAATCGCAAAGTATGAAATGTTTTGAGTATTGTTAGAGAAATTAGAAAAGCTATTATCATAATTGTAACGAAGAACAAGAGGCAAGGGGTCACATACCCTTCAGACTATGGTGAAGTCAGAGGATAGGAACATAAGAGAAAATATGCATTCTACCTAAGCTAGCAGATGGAACTCCATTTGGAAGTCGGCTAGAGTCACTTCCCTGGAGCTGATAGACGCAAGCGGAAAACTGCCGTTGAAGAAAGAGTCAATGTATCCAGGCAAGGACTTCTGCTAACTCCTTTCTTTTTCCAGTAAGAGGTGTAAGCCACTTTAGAAATGAGACTTTAAGAATGGATTCTGGAATATTCTGTCAGTGAGAAAGCAGCCAATACCACACCGTTAGATTGTGTTTACTCAGAGCCCGCTGAAAGCCCTAGTCAACAGTGATGAATTCTGGAGGCGCCCTGCAGGAGAACTGAATTTCTGGGAAAGAAAATATCGATAATAGGAAGAATGGATAAAACAGGCATTCCAAAGTCTATATTGTCATGTAGAATCCTAATTTTTCTTTTGTATAATGGAAAAGAAAAGCATACTGCTGTTGTGATGTACAGAAAACGAAGCATTGAAAGAAACAGGTCTTAAAATATGGAATTTAGGGGCACCTGGGTGGCTCAGCTGGTTATGTCTGACTCTTGATTTTGGCTCAGGTCAGGATCTCAGGGTTGTGAGATCGAGCTCTGCATCAGGTTCTGTGCTGGGCATGGAGCCTGCTTAAGATTCTCTCTCTCCTTCTCCCACTGCCCCTTCCCCCCGCCCTCTCTAAAAAGATGGGCATATATATATATAAAATTTAAATTTCAGATTAAAGTTTTCCAATAGTATCTAAAAATGTCTTTTAAAAAAGGAAACTCTTATAAACTAATTGGAATAAAACATGAAAATTAAGGGGATGCTAAAGTATAAAATTAAACATTTTCATTCCTCCCCTGATGCCAGATTATATTTCTCAGTGCATCAAGTTTAACAAAAAATTTGGAAGAAAAAGTCTGCCTAATAGCGTGGTTCTTTATGAAGACATATGGAGGCCAATCTGATGTACTCTGATACTAAGGTAGGTGCTATTTACTCTTTCAGGCATGTCTGCTATTTAGATCAATTCTCCACTTGCAGACAACATGAATAAACACTTCTTGTCTTTGTGTATTTGGGGGATTGGAAGAAAAGATGACCAAACCATCTTTCATCTTCTAGAGACATATTCAGAAGTTCCTTAATATGTTGCAGCTTTACCGAGATATAATTGACATATAATGTTGTCTGAGGTTCGTTATCACACCTGTCACCTCACATAATAGCCTCTGTGTGTATGTATGTGTGTGCTGGGAACATTAATATCTACTTTCTTGTGGGGGCGCCTGGGTGGCTCAGTTGGTTAAGCGCCTGCCTTCGGCTCAGGTCATGATCCCAGGGTCCTGGGATCGAGCCTCACATCAGGCTCCCTGCTCAGCGGGGAGTCTGCTTATCCCTCTCCCTCTGCACCCCACCCCCCAATTGTTCTCTCTCAAATAAATAAAATCTTTTTTTTTAAGATGTACTTTCTTGTCAACTCTACTAAATAGAGATCTAGTTTCTCTGAAAAGTTACTAGATCAAGTGTGAAAAGTTACAAAAAAGCATTAAGTGGGGCACCTGGGTGGCTCAGTTGGTTAAGCAACTGCCTTCGGCTCAGGTCATGATCCCGGAGTCCCGGGATCGAGTCCCACATCAGGCTCCCTGCTCGGCGGGGAGTCTGCTTCTCCCTCTGACCCTCCTCCTTCTCATGCTCTCTGTCTCTCATTCTCTCTCTCGCAAATAAAATCTTAAAAAAAAAAATTAAAAAAAAAAAAAGCATTAAGTATGGCCACCATACTGTACAGTAGATCCCCAGAACTTACTCATCATCTTTTTCTGTTAAAACAAAAGCTTACTGAGGTATAATTGACATACAAAGAACTGCACATATTTAATGTGTACAGTTGGTTGAGTTTGGATATATGCAAGCAGTCATGATACCATTATCCATGACACCATTACTAATACCCCAATCCAGGTAATACAATATTATCTCATAGCTGAAAGTTGATACCCTTTGACCAACTTCTCCCCATTTCTCCCATCCTCTAGCCCCTGGCACCCACCATTCTACTCTCTGATTCTAGGAGTTTGGCTATTTTACATACCTCATATATATGGAATTACACAGTATTTGTCCTTCTGCATTGATTTCCTTTACATAGAAGGTCTTCAAGGTTTACCCCTGTTGTCACACATTGCCAGTAATATTCCCTTGTATTTATATACCACAACAGAAATTGCATCCGAGAATGAAGTGAAGTAGAGGCAAGCAGAACTGAGAGACAAAAAGAAGCCTGGTAACATTTTCTGAGCCCCTGAATCTAGCCTGTCCAAAACCAGTAATACCAACTTGGACCTGCCAGTGTGGGAGCCAAATGTTCCTTTTTTGCTCAAACCAGTTTGAATACAGTTTTTGTCACTGCAACCCACAGAGACAGGATACAACATTTTCAACAAAGAAATAGCTCCATGGCTTCCTAATGTAGTATTAGAGTTCACAAACAGGAAATTTCTTAAAGAATTCTCCTTGCAAAGGATTATGATATTACAGATCAAAAGTTTCCCTTGCCCATCCCAATCCTCCACCATATCCATTTTTACCAGTTGAGTTTGTATCCTCAGAACTACTTTTTCTTCATGTTTACAAAGAGAAGATGGGTGACAGATGAATGGATAAAGAATATGTGGTATATATATACAATGGAATACTATGCAGCCATCAAAAACCCGAAATCTTGCCATTTGCAATGCTGTGGATGGAACTGGAGGGTATTATGCTGAGCGAAATAAGTCAATCAGAGAAAGACATGTATCATATGATCTCAATGATATGAGGAATTCTTAATCTCAGGAAACAATCGGAGGGTTGCTGGAGTGGTGGGGGGTGGGAGGGATGGGGTGGCTGGGTGATAGACACTGGGGAGGGTATGTGCTCTGGTAAGCGCTGTGAATTGTGCAAGACTGATGAATCTCAGATCTGTACCTCTGAAACAAATAATACATTATATGTTAAAAAAAAAAAAAAGAAGAAGAAGATAGCAGGAGGGGAAGAATGAAGGGGGGGATATCGGAGGGGGAGACAAACCATGAGAGACGATGGACTCAGAGACAAACTGAGGGTTCTAGAGGGGAGGGGGGTGGGAGGATGGGTTAGTCTGGTGATGGGTATTAAAGAGGGCATGTTCTGCATGGAGCACTGGGTGTTATACACAAATAATGAACCATGGAACACTACATCAAAAACTAATGATGTAATGTAAGGTGATTAACATAATAAAAAAAACAAAGAGAAGATGGGGAGGGGGGCCAATGGGTAGATGTATGAAGGAATGAGAGCCTCTTCTAGAGGTATCAATGTGGAAATGATAGATCTATGAGTGTGGGTAAATGAATAGACAGTTATCTTGCATATGGTTCTAAATAATTGAATCATTTTATGTACGGTTTGGTTTTCTGCATCTTGCTCCACTTGCTCATCAGTATGTTGTAGTGCTCCATCAGGTATCAGCGGACGTTGATCCACCTGCTTTAAATGCTATGAAATAGCTTCATTGAGGTCAGTGCATCATCAGGTCTATCCATTAGGAAAATCAATGCCTATTTGAATTTTTTCTTTTATAATTCTACACAATGATACAATAAACATCCAACTCCAGGTCTCTCAAACTCAGCACCTGACTTCTATGTGCCCTAGATGGCATTGTTGGTGGTAGGAAATGAGGCAACACCCGTGTCCTTAGACTCTTGAAAGAACACGCTTTCTCCTGAAGATCTCAGCAGCATAATTTGTTAATATTCCCTCATTGAACAAACATTTATTACATTACTGTCTCAGGCACAGCAATGTCCCTAATCCTCAAACAGAAAAATGGAATGAACTTGCTTCCTGCCTTTAAGGAACTCACAATTTATTACACACAGTAATTATGAGGAATATATACCACATACACATAATTATTGACAATTACTCTGTGCCAGGCACTTGGCTAAGTCCTTTACCTACAATGCCACATTTAGTCTTGGTAAAGACCCTTCACATCATTCTTGTCTTACAGATCCAATTAAAAGCCTGATGTCACACAGCTAATAAGGCTCAGAGGTGCAGTTTGACCCTTATCCCTCTGTCTACAAATACCAAGTTTATAAACATGTCATAAAGTGCATCTAGAATGCAAATGTTTATGTTCTCTGGTATTGGGTGAGCACTGATTAGAAGGGAAACGGTTAGACAGAAGGCCGTGCCACAGGCCTGACCTACTAGGGAGGCCACAGAATTTGGGAAATGGAAGTTGGATGCTTAAGAAGCCCTAAGGCCAGGAAATGCCAAACACACCAGAGCTCCTATTTAGTTCTGGGTACTTCGCACAGTTCCCATGGAGTTGGTCTCTGTAGACCATCGCTCCCATTGACTCTCAGTGCTCCTCTACACCTTTGTTTCCTCAATTCACAGTATTCAGCAAATGTTTGTTGAATAAAAGAATAAACATATGTAATATACTGGGTGCCTGTGTGGCTCAGTTAAGCATCTGCCTTCGGCTCAGGTCATGATCTCAGCGTCCTGGGATCGAGTCCCACATCGGGCTCTCTGTTCAGCAGGGAGTCTGCTTCTCCCTCGTGCTCTCCCTTTGTGCTCTCCCTTTCTCTCTCTCTCAAAGAAAAAAAAAAAGGTAACATACTTCTAGCTGTGTCTTAGAAAACAGAAAAGCCTAGAAATTACTGTGAGGTTTCATAGTGTACTGAAAGGCATGGGTTAATTTGCCCCTGTTTTAAAATTGCTATGTGTTAAAAATAGAACTTGGAACCTTTAGAACAAATTTCATAGAGAAAGTATGTGAACTATAACTGGCCAGAGTCCAGATAACCATTTCTCTTTAGTATTAAAATAAAATACACACGTCTATCATTAAACACTCCTACCAGTACCTCCCCCCACACCACAAATTCCAGTGAAATTTGGACTGGCTGGGAGAGGTTAATGGAAACCAAACTCAACTGTTCTGGCTCCTAAGAGAACTCTTTCCCAGGGCTTCTCTGAAGTGCTCTGCCCACACTTGACAGAAACCCTCAAGAGATCTGGATTGTGTACTCAGTGATTTTTTTAAACTGATCTCCACTCCGAATGGAAATCAGGTTAAGACTGCATTTTGGAATTCAGCCTATTTCAAGTGTGCTAATCACATAACAGCCTGAAAAAATAACCGTTTGCTGCCAACCTTTGATTCAAGTTCTCGCAGACAGAAAATGCTGTCTCTGGACAAAGGTAGGTACTCAGCTCCTAAATCAGACCTGCTGAAGCAGCAGCAGCATGGTGAGCAGGGGTCTCCCAAGAGGCACTCACTATATGGCACTTTCTGACCATTTCATTTTCCAGCGATCTAGAATATTCTCCCTCTCCTCTCTACCTTGACAAAAATCTATCCAGCTCAAGAATCACCTCATCATGGGGCGCCTGGGTGCCTCAGTCGGTTAAGCATCTGCCTTCGGCTCAGGTCATGATCCCAGGGTCCCGGGATCGAGCCCCGCATCGGGCTCCCTGCTCAGCGGGGAGTCTGCTTCTCCCTCTCCCTCTGCCCTGCCCCACCCCGCTTGTGCTCTCTGTGTGTCAAATAAATAAATAAAATCTTAAAAAAAAATCACCTCATCAAGAAGCCTGCTTTGACAAATCTAGTCAACAATGTCCCCTCCTTCCTCTCACTAACAGGTTTCATTTGGGACTTAATTACTAATTCCCAAATGGGGATGATAGGAACTGGGAGAACACAATTGTCTGAAGTTTAAAAATCTTCTCAAGTGATTATGACATACTTGTTCTCCCATTTTAGAAAAACTGTTATAGGCTTAAGTACCAAATATTGCTTGACTCCTTAGGAGATAAACCTCAGGAACCAAATTTTTTCATCAGCTAAAATGACCAGATAATGTTAAAAAAATATTAGACCTCTTTAATTACTAGAATACTTCCAAAACAAATTATACATTTGCCTGAATTTTTATAATTAACACTGAAAGTAATTTACATTTTTCTGACCACCCTGAGACATTATAATGTATACCATTATTATGTGATATGCCACAATAATGTTTTCAGATACAACTGAGGTATATGGAATGTTGTTTTGAAAGGCTTCACTTTGGGGGGTTTCATTTATATTTCCATGATTTTTAAAAATCTCCTCTCTTGTTCTTCTGTCAACTGTTCACAGAAGTCTCCAGAGCAGAATATACAACAATCACATTGTAGAGCAATGCCTGAGAAGATCTTAGGAAAAGCATGAACCAAAAATTTTATACCCAGCTAAGCAATTGCTTAAGTATGGAGCCCAAAGAAAAGTATTTTTCAACTATAAGAACTCAGGGAATATTGTTCCAAGAAAGCTTTCTTGAAACATTTTAAAACTTCTTGCAGTTTGAGGATACATTCCAGTTGAAGAAGAGAAAAATGGAGTAAGATAAGCAGTATCAGGGGCTTCTGAAGCCATTTAATCCTAGAATAAAGAAAAAAATCAAAACTGTGGCCATTATGATAATTGAATCGTAAAATGTAGAAATAATATAACTACCAAAACTTTAATGAGAAGGAGATGGTAGTTGATTATATACTGATAGTCTTTTCAGAACTGGGGATTCAAAAGTTACTATAGATAGTGGATGAATTAATTAATAGAAATAGAGGTATAGTCAAAAATATAAATAAAAGTATCAGTATTAATAAAAAATATAATCACTCTAAACTGTGAAAGGAAAGACAGGAGGGAAGGCAAGTGAGAGGAAGGGGAAGTTTAGTAAATTTTTTTTTTTTAAAGATTTTATTTATTTGACAGAGAGAGAGAGAGAGAGCAGGAACACAAGCAGGGGGAGTGGGAGAGGGAGAAGCAAGCTTCCCGCCGAGCGGGGAGCCCGACGCGGGGCTCAATCCCAGGACCCTGGGATCATGACCTGAGCCGCAGGCAGACGCTTAACGACTGAGCCACCCAGGCGCCCAGAAGTTTAGTAATTTAAACACCACATATAGAGGAGAGCCAACACATCTTGTCTAAATAGGAGCACACACAGCACAGAAAATAATGACAGAATTAGGCCAAACTAGTCTTCTAATTATAAAAATATCCTTCTCTGTTGAATGATATTCTTGAAAGCAGAACAACTCCATGTACTAAATACACATGTAAGAGATACACTTAAAACAAGGTGACTACGGATGGTTGAAAATAAAAGGGTGAACATAGGTTTTCCAGGAAAGGTAAATAAAAGGAGTAAAGGTTATGAATTAATACCAAACAGGTCAATTCAGGGCCATAAACACTAAACAAAAACAAAGAAGGCATTCTGTGATGATTAAGAATGCAACCCATGGGGCGCCTGGGTGGCTCAGATGGTTAAGTGTCTGCCTTCGGCTCAGGTCATGATCCCAGGGTCCTGGGATCGAGTCCCACATCGGGCTCCCTGCTAGGCTGGGAGCCTGCTTCTCCCTCTGCCTCTCTCTCTCTCTCTCTCTCTGACTCTCATGAATAAATAAATAAAACATTTAAAAAAAAAAAAAGAATGCAACCCATGGAAGACTGAACAGTTACGACATCTGTGAATAAAACAGTTTAGCACTAAAATTCATAAAGCAACAACTACAGGAAACACAGGAGATATAGACAGAATCCTACCAAACATAGAGGATTCAATTTCTTTTTCCCAGCTCACAAAAAAGCAAATGGACTAGAAATAACCAAGGCATCTCAGGCCTAAAGAGCAAGATTAATAAGGTAACCGATACAGATTTATATAACCCACAAACCAAGACAATAAGTCCTTTTGAAGTAATGCCACAAAATATTAAGTTGTAAGCCACATAAAAAAACTCAATAAATCTCCTCCAAATAGAATAGTATAGGCAAATGAGTTAAAGAGGAAATAAATATAAAATTACAGAATACTTAGAAAATACAGACAATAAAAATTCTTTTAAAAATGTTAAGAAATAGGGGCGCCTGGGTGGCTCAGCCGTTGAGCGTCAGCCTTCGGCTCAGGTCATGATCCCAGGGTCCTGGGATCGAGCCCCGCATCGGGCTCCCTGCTCGGCGGGAAGCTTGCTTCTCCCTCTCCCACTCCCCCTGTTCGTGTTCCTTCTCTCGCTGTGTCTCTCTCTGTCAAATAAATTAAAAAAAAAATCTAAAAAAAAAAAAGTTAAGAAATAGCTAAAGCCAGATTAAGGAGAAAATGTACAGTCCTAAATATTTGTAGAACCATGAAAAATGAAATTACTAAAAGATTTATCCAATCTTACCCAAGAAAGCTGAAAAAGAGCAGCAAAATGAAAGTAGGCAATGCAGAGAGAAATGGTAAAGAAAAAAGGAAAAGCAGCTAATTAGAACACCCAACAGTTGAAAATTAATTTTAAAACACAAGAGATCCTTTTCTTAAAAAATACAGTCGAATAGGTAAGCAACAAACACAACCAAGAAAGAAAATGGGAGGCACATGCCTACACAAGGTGAAAGGAAATACTCTCAAGAACTGAGGAAGTCGGGGCGCCTGGGTGGCTCAGTTGGTTAAGCAACTGCCTTCGGCTCAGGTCATGATCCTGGAGTCCCGGGATCGAGTCCCGCGTCGGGCTCCCTGCTCGGCGGGGGGCCTGCTTCTCCCTCTGACCCTCTTCCCTCTTGTACTGTCTCTCATTCTCTCTCTCAAATAAATAAATAAAATCTTAAAAAAAAAAAAGAACTGAGGAAGTTAAAATAAGAGACTGCTACTTTTCTCAGCAATTTGAAAATGAGCTTGAATATCTGTATGAAATGTACGGTTCACTAGGAAAATATAATTTGCAAAAACTGAGCTAGAGCAGGGGAGAGACAAATAAGCAGCACGCTGAGGATTTTTAGGGCAGTGAAAATACTTTGTGTGATATTATAATGATGGATACATGTCATTGTACATCTGTCCGAACCCAATAAATATACAGCATCAAGAGTGAGCCCTAAGGTGAGCTATGGACTCTGGGTGATTATGACGTGTCCACGTAGGTTCCTCCTTGGTTTAAAAAAAAAAACCAAAAAAAACAAGTTACCATTCTGGTGAGTGATGCTGATAAGGAGGGAGGCTACAGTGTGTGGGGGCAGAGCATTATATGGGGAATCTCTATACTTTCCTCTCAATTTCTTTGTAAACAGAAAACTGCTCTAGAAAATAAAGTATAAAAAACACTGACCTAGAATGGCAGAATCTGTAAATGTCTCAGCTGGTGAAAATAAAACTGAGGAAAATGCTAGGACAGTGATTCCCCCCACTCCGACCATCCGACCCCACCACTACCTTATACCTTTGAAAAAGTACCAGTCTCAGGTAATTCCCAGGTGAAAAGAACTGTAAGGAGCAAATAGCTCCAACACTGCATCTTCCAATACTATTGAAATAGTTCTAGAGCAGAGAGAAAGAAACAAAATCCCCTAAATTATTTAAAATGAAGCCAGTATAATATGGATGCCAAAGTCCAATGAAATAGTCTCCCAATAAAACCACTAACCAATAGCACTTCAGAAAACTGATACAGACACCTTAAATACAGCTGCAACCTATTTGTTTAGACCTACACCAAGCTATTTAATTCATATGGGAAAATAAATGTGCAAAGAAGGGAAATTTTTATTAAAGAATTCTGATTAAGAGGAGATAGAGTGAAAACTTATTGTAAGTCATATAAGTCTACTGCTATTAAAATATTGTGGTCCTGATGCATAAAAACATAGATCAATGAATGGAGTCTAGACAAAAATCCAACTACATACATATGGGACTTTAGGCTAGGATGTAAGTGGCATGTTGAACCAGTAGGGAAATGGGACTGAAAGGTGTTGAGACAATTGGGAAGCCACCTAGGAAAAACCAAAGATAAATACCTAGCTCATATCAAATAAACTTTAGATAAAACCATTAGAAACAAATAAGAGTACCTCTGTGTATATACGTGTGTGTGTGTGTGTGTGTGTGTGTGTGTGTGTGTGTATCTGTCTGCCGGGAAAAATAATCAATGATTAGTAGGTAAAAAAAAATTAATTTCTTTCAAAGCAAAACATTTCACAAAAATGCCACAAGATAAATAACAAATGGGGAAAATATTTGCAAATCCTATCAAAAAGACATTTTCTTCCAACATGGGAAGATTTTCAACAAATCTGAAAAAGACCAACTCTCCAAGATAACATGGACAGAAAAGACAGGGAGAGTTCAAAGCAAATGAAATAGATATAACCTCAAATGCTCTTATTTGTAAAAAAAAGTCTGTGTAAATTAAAAGTATACAGATAGTATTTTTCATCTACCAGATTGGTGAGGACCTAAAAGCTTGATATAATATGTGACGAATTATGTATCTTCTCACACTCCCGGTGGGAGTATAAATAACAAATCTATAAAGGACAATTTGGCCACCGTTGTCAAAAATTTAAAAATTGGTGCACCTGGGTGGCTTAGTGGGTTCAGCGTCCGACTCTTGGTTTTGGCTCAGGTCCCAGCATGGAGCCCCCAAGAGGTACCGCACTGAGTGGGAAGTCTACTGGAGATTTTATCACCCTTTCTGTCTTCCTCTACGCCTCCCCCCACTCACATACATGCGCTCTCTCTCTCTCTGAAATTAATCTTTAAAAAATTTAAAAATTGTACAGACCCTAGGGCCTACCACTTTTACCTAGGAATTCATCCTGCACAGTACTAACACATTAGCTCAATGGCACACACACCGATATTCTTTACATCATCATTTATAAAGGCAAAAGTTTGTAAACAATATAAATTTCCATCCATAGGAAAATGGTTACCTACATTGTGTAAATTCAAATAAAAGGATACTTGGAAGCTCTTACAAAGAATGAGGCAATCCTATATGTACAAATATGGAATGAGGTCCAAGTGAAAAAAGCAAGGTAGATAACAGTAAGTAACGCCTATTTCCATTACTGCAAAAACATTTGCCAAGCTTTCAGTGAAGGTTGTAAGTTTTTTACTTCAATATCTGCCATCAACAAGTGAAAAATGTACATTATAAAAACCATACCTGGATAGATCTGTCTTTCCTTTCAGAAGAGGTGTAAGAACTATGGCTTCTTGTTCAATCAATTTATATGTCATAGCTGATTTTATGATGAGAGTTTTTAAAATCTCGATGCATGTTATAAACAACAGAAGTGCATGTCCTTAATCACAGATAAAACTACTGTAAACTCCTTGTTGATAAGAATTTCATCACCTTCAACTTGCTCTGTTATAAACTGTGAGAGAAATGATCCTGAAATTTACTGCATGAGTATCTTGAGGATTTATTCTCCAAGTCAAGGCCATCACCACTAGAAACTAAGTCACTTTAGAGGATGTATGTTGTTTCTTCTCAAGAAAGGCGCTGCATGTTGATTGCCTTGCACTTTGCTTCTAAGGACTTAAGGACCTGACAAATTCCTTTATAATTATTCTTGTAACTTAAGTGAGTAAATCATCATTACTGACAGGTTTCAACCTCAAGGAAATCGGCAAATGGAAGAGCAAATACAGCTCTGACCAAAAAATAAGTTTCATTTTCCGTTCAACTGGATCATTAATGTCCAATAAAAATAATAGAAATAAAGGAGAATTTTTTAGTTATGAATTTCACCCCACCATATTTCAAGTGAACTGAAATAAAGAAAGAAAAGCCAGTAAGAGACAAAATATACACATAGCCTGTCCTAATACTGGAGTGACCATCACTGGCTCTTCCTCGCCTATTACTGCCCAAGAAAATTGAAGCCGTTCGTGAGTAGAATCAGGACTCAATACTCCTTTATTAGCTCATTATCCTATTAAGGACAGAGATTTGAACTCTCAAAATGATAACAAGCTCTTCAATTAGGTAACTTTTGGATGATGGTGTACATTCATTTCACCTCTTCAAAGGTTAGGACCTATTCCAGGGGCACCTGGATGGTTTAGTCGGTTAAGTGGCTGCCTTCAGGTTATGATCCCAAGATCCTGGGATCGAGCCCCATGTCTGGCTCCCTGCTCAGTGGGGAGCCTGCTTCTCCCTCTCCCTTTACCCCTTCCCCCCTCTTTCTTGCACGTGCTCTCTCTCAAATAAATCAAATCTTGGGGCTCCTGGATGGCTCAGTTTGTTAAGCATCAATCGGCTCAGGTCATGCTCCCAGGCCTAAGCCCTGCGTTGGGCTCCCTGCTCAGTGGGGGGTTTGCTTCTCCCTCCCTCTGCCTCTTCCCCAGCTTGTGTATGCTCTTGTGTGCACTCTCTCTCTTTCAAATAAATAAAATCTTTTTTTTTTTAAAGATTTTATTTTTTTTTTTAGAGAGCGAGCGAGCGAGAAACAGCATGAGAGGGGAGAGGGTCAGAGGGAGAAGCAGGCTCCCCGCCGAGCCGGGAGCCCGACGTGGGACTCGATCCCAGGACCCCGGGATCATGACCTGAGCCGAAGGCAGACGCTTAACCATCTGAGCCACCCAGGCGCCCCAAATAAATAAAATCTTAAAAAATAAAATCTTAAACAAAGATCAGGACCTATTTCTTATCAGGCATAGGGCTTGGTAGACACCAAGAATGAAACAGTGGCCTCACTCTGCAGAAAATCTGGTAGAAAATATGTTGATCAAGTAGTCAGCATCATGTTAAATCTAGAGAACTGAGAAGGAGCCCCTTAATGACCAATATCTACCATTTATACAGTCATAGCAGCATTTCGTTGGAATCTTTGTAACACCCGTGAGGCTGGTATCATCAGAACAGTCACTGGCAACACTGAGCTTGGAAGGGATACCGTTAGTTCACCTTGGTCATGTGTCTAGATGCTTGTAGGTATTAGTAACGATGCTTGTCACATAGTCGCTTCCTATTTTAATTACTCCTTCTTGCTAACTAGGTGCTAAGCTCAATGCATATGCTATCAATATGTAAATGTCACACCACCGTAAATGGCATTAGAACTTTTAATTTTTTTAAAGCGTTTGTACTCTATTAACATTGGTGCCTTGGGACGCACCCCTGCTGACTCTACGTTTATCTTAAGGTAATTTTGCAGGTGATCCAAAGGAGGGTCAGGGATGTCCTGTCACTTGCCCCAGGGCCCTGACTTGAAGCAGTAGAATGAGACTTGCATCCCGCGTGACTGGACTCTGAAGTCCCCACTTTTTCACTACTACATCTCCCAGAGGGAAAAGGAATTCTCTACAGCCAAATGTGACCTAAGAAGTACAGGGAGCACCTTCATTTCTTTCTTGTACTTCAGCAACCTCGCTTCCTGGCACATAACCTAACTTAGGGTACTTCCCCACAAACTCCTTTACCGTTGTGTAATCTGAGGTATATACAGCCATCTTTCTATAAGGCCGATTTGACAACATCAGGAGATTTATTTGGCTCTCGGAGAGTGACCCTGCAGGGAGATGCAATAGCAACATTCAACTCTTAAGCGGCACAACACTTCATAGTTTATAATCCCGGAGTTCTCCAAATAAATGTAATTCTAGCATAGGTATGCCTGCAGAAAAACAAGTTTCAAATCGTCACTTCAAATACCTGCATACGCTTTAGATCTCTTATCCAGGGATATTTTGCATTTATAATATACATATACCCTCATTATTTTTAAAACATATATTTTCGGGATTTTTAAGTATGAAGCAAGTTGATTTTTCTAGAATAAACACAAGACGCCCACAGCGAGCCATCACGGGCATTAGCCAGGAAGGCACAGCACGCACTACACTGCCGTCATCAAGGGAAGCCAGAGTTCCAGAGTCACTTCTTTCTGGGCTTCACTTTCTGTGATGTAAAATGAAGTGACTGAGCTAAATGATATGTAGGCTTCTTCACAATTTAAGATGCCTTGAGTCCACTGTTACCTTGCAAGCCAACGAACTTCAGTCGGTAGCAGGTCAAAATATATCTGCATGGAATGAAACCCAACTGTCCCTCCCTTCCTTCAAAATAATCTAACTGAAGCAAGCTTCCTCAGCCTACAATCATCATCAAGCCATTTTTACTTAAGATGTAAACTTTCTATTATTCTAGGAATTGGCACCTGGCTTGGGTAGTTTCTAGAAACTGTCATCAGGAATAAGCACACAAAGGCTAACACCCTCTGCTATGAGGTATTTTCATTACTCCGTACTGTCCAACTTCCTATCTCTTGGGAAAAAGGGAATTTGGGGGAGAAAAGGGAATTTTTCCCAGATTTTCTCCAAAGAATATTATGCCCAGGTTGGAAACCACTGTCACCAAAGGAAAGAATGATATTGTTTAGAATGCAACACCCAAGATTCCCTTCAAGCTGGTATAAACTACAAATTATATCTAGCGTTACTAATGATATGAACTCATCCAAAAATCATTATCTTGGTTTTTTTTGTTTTTTGCTGAGTAGTCTAAAAACTGAGGCTTGCTACATGCTAAAGGGGTTAGTTTACTGGAAAACATAACTGATAGGGGCGCCTGGGTGGCTCAGTCGGTTAAGCGTCTGCCTTCGGCTCAGGTCATGATCTCAGGGTCCTGGGATCGAGCCCCACATCGGGCTCCCTGCTCTGCGGGAGGCCTGCTTCTCCCTCTCCCACTCCCCCTGCTTGTGTTCCCTCTCTTGCTGTGTCTCTCTCTGTCAAATAAATAAATAAAATCTTTAAAAAAAAAAAACATAACTGATATTTTCCAGATACAGTATTACCCTCAAATGAGTCACCATCCCAGCTATAACAAAGGCCTTATCAAGTAACCTTAATTTTAAACTGACTATAGAATACCTCTGTTTGTGCACTAGCTGTGTTCTCTTTTCAATTATCTAGAAAATGATCCATAGAATTTGTGTTCAAAATTAGGACAGATGAGCTAACCAAAAATCTGTCCTAAATTTTTGCTTTCATTCATTCATTCAAGAGGCATTTATTTAAGACTTATTAGGTGCCAAACTCCACTCCCTGTGCGAGGGATACACACATGTTAAAAGGAGACAGACAAGATCTCTGTTCACATTTCTGCGAGGACACCAACAATAAACAAATAAAAATAGTATTTTAGAAAATTAAAGGTTTTTAAAGAAAAAAAATTTAAAATATGATAAACAATTGGGGGGGGGGGAGTTATTTTGGGAACATTCATAGGCAGTCTCTCTGAAGGAACATTAGAGTAGAAACCTTAATCGAGAGGAAACCACCGAGGCAAAGCTTCTCAGTACTGTAGGCCAACTGCAAAGACCCTGAGGCTCAAGTGAGCTTGGCTCATTCTGGGATTAAACTTTTGTACCTCATACATCTGAATGTGTTTTTTATTACAACTACTTAGTAGTTCAAATGTATTAAAAACTAAACTTGAAAAAAACTTGAAGCTTTTCCACTGAATTCTGTTGTCCTAGAAGACATGGTTTGCTCTAAATAAGTGCACCTGTAAGTGGCTATGCATTAACATCAATTACAGAGCAATTAAAAATACCAGTGCCCAGGGCCCACCCAAGATCAACTGGATCAGAATCTCAGTATATTTTAAAATTCCCCAGATAATTCTAATACATAAAGGGAACTGAAAGCCGTCATTCTAAGTTAATCTGGAAAATGCCATATTCTAGAAACCAAACTGTGTTTTGGGGTCCTTCACTCTAATGATCAATCTTAGGTTGACTTTTGTTATTTCAGGTATATTGGGAGTTTGAGAAAGGCCATAATGTGTGCTGGCTGAGGATGTGAGTCCTGGAGTCAGATCATTCCTCTCATCGGGAATGAATACTCTCGTTCTAGAGAGTATTGCGCAAGTCATTGACTTCTTTGAGTGTTTCTTTCTCTTTACAAATTATGAGATACCGCCGGTGTCTACATGACTGTTCACCAGCTGATACATATATACAACGCTTATCACTGCACCAAGTATGCGGGAACTGGTAAGTACCAACTATAATTATTAATAATTAATTGAAGAGCCTAGTCTCTTTATGTACTTTAAAAAAGAAACAAATATAATTTCTTGTTCTCAAGATTCACTTTTAATGCTTTAAATGGGAAGAACTAGTTGTGATTAGGTTGCTACCCATATAATATCATATAATTATTTTGTTAAATGCCTTCAAATTATGAGTAACACAAAAATGTAGTTCTATTTCTAAACTACTCACCACCATACTTAAGAAAACTTGCTATAAGCATTCTTCAGGATCCTCAGGAGACTTGTACATTTATTTTTAATACAGGATAAGGGACAACTTTTACCCTCTTGAAAATTTGCAGACTCTTACGAAAGAATGCTCAATGTCACTTGTGAATGCATTCCAAATTGCTTTGAAAAGAAAAATGATTATAGCTTGATGTGATAATGGGCAACTTCATGACGACCATTATCCAAGACCAAATCACTTGAAAGTGCTTAAATTATAACCCTTATTATACAGAGGTGTCCATGAGATTGTGTCTAAGAGTATCCAAGTCCAGTATAATTTCCATAAAGCAGACTTGATTAAATATTTAAATGCTCCACTTCTGCTTTCTTCCCACACACGGATGAGGGCTTCCCTGACTGTAATAATCCACACTGAATACTTAGTGACCTTCTTAGACTCTAGGTTTATTTTCCAAACATTAATAAAAGATGAAAAGCAGTACATTATCAACAAAAACCATAACACCTACACAATGTTGAGGGAACATTTTGGTTTGCTGAGCTAACAAATGTTACAGTTCTGAAGGCAAAGAATATTTTTGCCTAAACAAATGGCAAAGTATCACCACTATACTTTGTGTGTGTGTGTGCGTGTGTGTGTGTGTTTCAGTATTACATCTCTCTCTCTATATATATGTGTGTATGTATACATATATATCAGACACAAATTATCATGAATATGTCTCTATAATGCTATCTAAACATCTTTAAAAGTATTACTTTTTTGAAGATTTGAGAAAGTGTGCATTGAGTGCACACGTGAGTGAGCAGAGGGGCAGAGGGAGAGGGGGAGAGAGAATCTCAAGCAGAGCCCCGGCTAAACACAGAGACTGATGGGGTGCTCCATCTCACAACGCTGAGATCGTGACCTGAGCTGAAATCAAGAGCTGGATGCTTCACTGACTAAGCCACCCAGGCGCCCCTCTAAGTATTACTTTTTATTCTGGAAAGTTTTAAAGGCTATAGCCATCAATTTCAAAAGATGTTAATCTCTACAATTTTCTGTCCTACAATCACCTGAAGATACAGAGAGCATCCTTTCTTTAACTCTTGCCTCTTTCACAGTATGAGCAGGATGAAGTTAAACCAACGATACTCTCTAAGTAATCTTATTAAATACAACGAGGATATCAAAAACTTCAAGTCAAAGCAAAGCCATTCTAATTTTCCATCGGTACGTATTTTTTGCAGAAACTCACAACTCTGATCAAGTTCAGTAATTAGCCACGCTCGTGGTCTAAAGATGCTTTGTTGCATCATTATTGTGTTTAAGTACTACAGGAGGGCAAAAACTATAGATTTGTGATGGCCTCACATTTAACTGACACTTGAGATCTGAGTGCAGATGGTAAATAATAAAATGAATTGGGTTAGAATATACTTTTATTCTTCTTTTGTGAATCAGAGGAATCAAGTAGTTCAGTAAGGGACAATGTAAGCCGAGGAGCACATAGACAGATTGTTGAAACTGGAATAATTATGCAAAAACCACGAGGACAGACTGTCAAAAAATTTCTGCATTTGGTACTACAGAACACTTGACTGGGTGAAATGAGGTTAATACAACTTGCCATTCAAGACTGGTAATAAACTTTTCTTCTTCCAACCTAATTATCATACCATACCTTGAGTTATATTACATGTAATCTTAAAGTATGACAGAGTAGACTATTAATACTTGATATAGAAACATGCTTCGCCAACCACACAAAGAAAAGGTCCTACTATATTCAACTAACAAAAACTGCAAGCTTACTCAGTCTAAAATATATCCTTATTCAATTCTGTCAAAAGCTCTGCAGAGGACATGTGATTATCCTCAATTTATAGATCAAGAAATGTAAGCTCAAAACTGCATGGTAACTTGACCAGAGTCATACCAATCATGAGGGGCAAAGCTAGGATCTGAATACAGGACTTTCATACCCTTACTACCTTCCACAGTCTAGAATGTTGTATCAGGTCAAGGTGAACACACAGTAGCTATCAACCTACTAACAATTTATTCCCTCTACCAGACTCTAGTTACATACAGTTTGAAGAGAGTTAAAAAGAAGATGACAGTTTAATTGTGGGCAAAGAACTTGGGGGTCAAAGCAAAACCAATCCTACAGCACTTTGTGCAGCTTGAACAAAATTTTTTAATCTCTGTAAGCTTCAGGTAACTCTTCTTTAGAATTTGAATGAAAGTATCTCTTTTATAGAGTCATCGTGAGGATAAGAAATAAAGTATAGTGCACACAACAGTGAACACATGAGCCATACGAGGCCATTAACACACTCAGGCACACACAAACGTGTTTTCTATACCCTTGCTGTAGACAGAGTCACATGGGAAAAATAAGGCTTGGCTAGACCATCTGTGGTCAGAAGTTAGAAGAGGGAATTCAACTACCAATATGTGGAATCAAATATATCGAAATGCATACTTCATTGTTTGCCCGAAGAAAACACATGTGTGTTAAAAAAAATTCTTAACACACGTAAAAGCTACAAACATATTTTTCTCCCCATGCTTTGTTTTTAAAAAAGTTATTTTGTAACAGTCCTCTTTCTTTCAAACAAATTCCCTTTGAATATCCTTGGTGTAAAAACCCTTTCCAAGAAAATAACTCACACCTGCTGTGTCTAATGCAACACGGGTAGGTCTCCGTCAAAGGGAACACATAACAATCTGAAATATTGCCTCCTTTCTATTTGAAGTCTAGTAAAATCATCTCCATTTCAGAGATCTATGAGGTTGAGTCAAAAATTCAAAATACAATAGAAAGAAACTAAGTTGATTCCTTTCTACTGATAAGAATAGATGAATCACCACATCCCTTCCAGGGGAAAGCTGTAGCAAAACATGTTTTCTTTGAGATTCCAGAACCTTGGAACTACAGAGTGTTTGGGGGAAGTTGGCAGAGGGAACAAGAAATACCATAAATCTTCTCTGACACCCTCCAGGCCCCCCCCACACCCCCCCCACACCACACACCACTTTACTTCTCGGCTTCTTCTACTTCTCTCCTCTGCACTTAGCTCCAGTAATAGACATCCATGTCATTTCTTGAACACACTAGGCACAATTTTGTCTCATCACTCTCTTGCTGGAACATTCTTCCCTAAGATATCTGAATGGTTCTCTCCCTAATCCCCTTCAAGTCTTCGCTCAGAGGTCCCTTTCTCAATGAATTATGCTTGGACTACCCAATTTAACATGTTAACTTGCAACCTACAAGGCACAACAGTCCCCCTTACCCTTTTTTTCCCCCTTTATTTTTGTAGCACATAATCACTCTCTAAAATTCTAATTCTTCTATTATGATTATTGTTTATCATTTGTCTCTCTCTACTTGCACATTGTAAGTATTCAACACCTGTTGAATTCAAAGCACGTTCTTCCATATAAGGACATTTCCTTACCTTGCATCATGTCACTTCTGCCCCAACACAAGAAGATTACTGACTGTTCATTTTGCTCTAATGTCCACATTTCTGCTTGGAACACATTTGTAATTAAAATGGCTTCCTCACTTCACTTCCACCTGTCAAAATCCACCTATCTTCTAAGCCTGCTCAAGTTCTGTCTCCTCCATAAAGTCTTCCCACATACCACTACGGAATATTAAATCCTCTTTTTTTCTTTCCCATAACTTTAGTTACAGCATTTATCACAGTTGTCTCTTTCTCTCAAGCTGTCCAAGAAAGTATATAGTCTTTTAAAAAATCCTCTATATATTCCCCTAGAGCCTAGCACAGTGCCTGACACTTACTAGGCACTTAATTATACATATGAAATTGAACTGGCCATAATTTTGTGGTTATGTATTGTTACTAGGCAAACTATTAGACAATAAGTGTTGTGCTTTGTAGACAATGGTACTTAACTACTCCCAACTCAAAGCAAATCCATTCAGTCTGGTGAAATTTGAGGTTTCCTACTTGGTGAAAATTTATTGAGCAATGAGGCGATTCTCAAAACCCAATATTCCCCTTAAAAACTTAGGTAAAATTCTATCACTCTTCCCCATCATAATAAATGAAATGTTTGCTTTCTGACTTACTGGTCTTGGTTTTGTAAATATGCTTCAATTAAGTTTTAATGTTTCGTTAGGAGGAAGTTTCAACTTTCATGGAATCCAAGCCCTCTTCCATCTTCTGGTTATCTCTGGTTTGGCCTCATCTTCTACCCTGTCCTAACACAACATCCTTCACTCCAGAAATAACCAAACCTGATTTCAGAGCCAACCTACTTGAGCTCCATGGACTCTATGACCCCCTGAACCTGTGGTTAACATTTGTGTTTATGAGTATGTACATGCTCTTTGAGAGAGGACTCTATCAGATTGTCAGGGGGGTCCACAATCTCATGGAGATCAAGCAACACTCACTCTACTTCCTATTCTCTATTGTGTTATATCCTTAAACTTACCTTTGGCTTTGCAGAGAATACCTTAGGGACTTTGGTGGGTCAGAAATCCTCTAAAATGGTCACACTAAAAAGTAAGAACAGTTTCAAGAATGCACTCAAAATGCCATCACTGAGAACCTGCTTAGTATCTGGTACTATGCTAAGGAAGAAGTGAAGAAGGGAGCCTCTGATGAGTCAAACTCTAGAGAAAAGTGGGGTTATTTGGGGGGAAGGTTTAGACTTTTGGAAAGATACTACATTCCAGGAAAATTATTTCAAAAGGAGACAGTTATTTTTGCTTTTGTCTCCCTTGCCTCCAGAGACATGTCTAGTAAGAAGTTGCTGTGGCTGAGGTCACAGAGGTTGCAGCCTGTGCTCTCCTCAAGGATTTTGATGGATTCCTATCTCACATTTAGGTCTTTCATCCATTTTGGGTTTCTTTTTGTGTATGGTGTAAAGAAGTGGTCCTGTTTCATTCTTCCACCTGTGGCTGTCCAATTATCCCAACACCATTGATTGAAGAGAGAGTCTTTTTTCCATTGGATATTTTTTTCTGCTTTGTCAAAGATTAGTTGGCCATAGAGTTGAGGGTCCATTTCTGGGCTCTCTATTCTGTTCCATTGATCTATGTGTCTGTTTTTGTGCCTGTACCATGCTGTCTTGATGATGACAGCTTTGTAATACAGCTTGAAGTCTGGTATTGTGATGCCATGAGCTCTTTTTTCAACATTCCTTTGGCTATTTGGAGTCTTCTCTGGTTCCATACCAATTTTAGAATTGTTTATTCCAGCTCTGAAAAATGGTGTTATTTTGATAGAAATCTTGCCACTTGCAACCATGTGGATGGAACTAGAGGGTAATATGCTAAGCAAAATAAGTCAGGCAGAGAAAGACAAATACCATATGATTTCACTCATATGTGGAATTTAAGAAACAATACAGATAAACACAGAGGAAGGGAAGCAACCATGAGATAAATACAGAGAGGGAGGAAAACCATAAGAGACTCTTAACTCTAGGAAACAAACTGAGGGTTGCTGGAGGGAAGGTGGGCAAGGAGATGGGGTAACAGGGTGATGGGCATTAAGGTGAGGGTACATGATCAAATGAGCAGTGGGTGTTACATGCAAGTGATGAATCACTAAATTCTACCCCTGAAACAAATAATACACTATATGTTAACTAACTTGAATTTAGATTTTTAAAGGGAGATGTTTAGTAATTTAAAACATTGTATAGAGAAGAGTGAAACACCTAAAGGTTTGCTATATTCAAATTACTAAGTATATGCAGATGCCAAAGGTCTTTGAAAGCACTCTTATTCAAAGGAAAGAGCTACTTTGGGGATTAGAGTAAGATTAGTTCATAATAAAATATAAATACCTCTACTTTCTGCTAAGCCACACTTCTCTTATCTACCATAACAACTGACAGTTATGACAATGGACAAAGGACAGGAAAACACTGTACACTGAATCATTTAGACTACAATTTTTTTGTTCCACGTATTTTATTATATTCTTTTTCAATAAAACGGGCATACTTTATACAGCATAAATAGCTTTACACAGTATTAACTGAAACATTTAATTAGCAAGAATGTAACTGCTCTCCAAATATGCAGAATTTGAAAATATAAATGAAATTACATAAATGGAATTGTTCAGAGGAATCATTTGAATTTTTTAATGAAGAAAAATTCTGCTGGTATCTTCATTTTCTTATTTCATTCATTTGTATATTAATCATTCATTCAATAAACACTTGCTGATTACTGACTGTGTACTGGGCTAGGTTTTGGGGGACATACAATTAATAGAGTTTGACCAAACTTTTTAGTGTAAGAGGCAGAAAAGTCAACAGACTATTCCAGAAGGGTATGATAAGGTAGAAATGTTTATGTATAGCCTTCCTCCCAAAGGAAGAACATCCATGTCAGGTGGGGGGGTAGGGGTCAGAGAAAGTTTCTTTGGGAAGGTGATGCTTTATGTAGGTCTTACAAACAGGCTTTAAGAATATACATGGCATATTTAGAAAATGTCATGTTTGCTATTTCTGAAAAACGGATACATGCAGGAAAGGATAAATGTTAGAGAGCTAAGCAGGAGCCAGGTTATAAGGGCCTTATGTTGACAATAATTAGAGGACACTTCATTCAAAAAGGAATGGTCATCTAATGACAACTTTTACCCGGAGAAGTGACACAATCAGAGCAGAAAGAAAATGATCACTGAGGAACAGTTCTGGTGATGTGGGGGAGAGGAGAGGCAGACCTGCACTCACAGGAGCAGTGGTGCTAAGGAATGGAAAGGGGGTGGGCAGACAGTGGTTGATGTTGACTTGAGAGATGGAAATGGCAGGATTTGGTGGCTGAATGGACAGAACAAGGCTGACTGAGAAGGCTTCGTGTCGTGAGTACCATTTATCAGATAGGCAATGTCAGAAAGCACAATTTGGAGAAGAATGATGGCAAGTTTGAATTGCTTGTGAAATAAACAAATTGAGGTAACAATTAGAAAGTTAGGTGTCTGGAGATCAGCAGAGAGGCCAAAACAAGAGATTATAAAGTTGGGGATGGTCAGTATAGATGGCTCCATCAGCATGACAGACGCAGAGAGGTACACTTACAGATGTAAAGGAAGAACCCAGAGGGTCAAAGGCTCAGTCCCAGAGAAAGACACTATTAAAGGGAGCAAGTGGCTGAAGAGAGATGTGTCAAGGTGGCAGAGATAACATCTGGAAGAGAGACCATAAATCCTGGAAAGGAAGATTCTGGAAACCAAACATATTGTTAAGTAGTAGAAAATTGTCAACATGGCAAAAAAGCAGTAAGATTATCAAGAAATATAATGACAGAAATATAGCTACTTGATTTGGCCATATGGAGGTCAATGGTCACTGTGCATAGAGAAATTTCATTAGAGAGTCAAAATCCATCCCTAAGCTAGGTAGTAACCCTAACCCTAATCCTAACCCCACTGGTGTGTTTATCTACACACTAAAAAGTCCAGGTTTAGGGCACCTGGGTGGCTCAGTTGGTTGGGCAACTGCCTTCGGCTCAGGTCATGATCCTGGAGTCCCGGGATCGAGTCCCGCATCGGGCTCCCTGCTCGGCAGGGAGTCTGCTTCTCCCTCTGACCCTCCCCCCTCTCATGCTCTATCTCATTCTCTCTCTCAAATAAATAAAACCTTTAAAATAAATAAATAAATAAAAATAAAAAGTCCAGGTTTATATTATGAGCAAGACAGGTACACAGGCCATATGTAATCACAGGAAGTCTGAAAACAGGAGTGCCAGATGACCTAGAGTTTTCTGCTTCTGCCACTCCCAGAAGAACCGCTCAAAGGACTAGTTGAACTAAGGTCCAGAAGTGTCAGTCAGGACTGTTTCCATTAAGTCACACATGCCAACCAGAAAAAGCTCAAGTACAAAGCAGTCTGGAAGAGCTCATGGCATCAAAAGATGAACTCAACAACCAGGAAGGCAGGACCCAGGGCAGCCTCAGGGTACCTCCCAAGAGGTAATTCACCATTTCATCAACTGGCTGAATGGCCACTGTCTTCTGAAACCCCATTCACCAACCAGTTCATCGAACTTACTTGCTGCTTTTAACAATTTGAAATGGTTTACAGAAATCTGTATTAGCTGGGGTAGGGGTAAGAGCTCCTGAAAAAATTTAGGCTGTGCTTTAATGGACCAATTTTCTTTATTTTCTCTCTCCATAGTAGTATTGTCAAAAGAGTTCAATTTGTCCCAGCTACGCCTGGTTAGAGCTGAAGGGAGCTGGCCCAGGAAGGGGTAGAGGCAGCAGACCCACAGCTGGATGAGAGCAGAGGCAGCGTGCATCCCAGCTGGAGCTGTGGATGAACTGAAGGGGAAATGCGTTGGGGAAGATGAGAGCCAGGGCGGAGACGGAGGGGGGTGGGTGGTAAGTGAAAACAGGAGTGAGAGGTAAGTTCCGAAAAGCATCTGTTTAAAGCTAGGAGAGGATCACCCTTAATTTTAAGAAGATGCAAAGTGAGAACAATGAACGGCATTGTTCTGCATTTTATTTTCCTATCAACAAGACCAGAAGTGCTAGATAGCATCTGAGACTAGATAACCAGAGGTTTTGAACTTTTTGTTTTTGTTTCTGAACATATAATACATTCTGGGACACTTACTAAATAACTGCTTTGACTCTTCAGAAGGAATTGCTTTAATATTCTCAATTCTTTCATGAGTCATCTTTGTGCTTATATTTAAATCCATAAAGTTTCATATTCACTGAGTTCAACAATAACTTATGAAGTTGCATGCATAGGTAGTAATAATCTGATTTTTTCAAACAAAATAATCCACCAAAATTGAAATTTAATAGATTCCCTCACATACCAAATCAGACTGAGCAAATTATCTTCGTGTCTAATTAGCTTTACCAACAACACCTGTTCACAGTGATGCCATATGTTTATGACAAGAACAATCAGTATAGATGAGCCTCAGGAGGCTGCCTGGGTCCCAACCCCAGCTTTACCACTTATCAAATGTGTGACCTCAGGAAGTTACTTAACCACTCTGCATCTAGTTTCACAAGCCAACATTGCAGCAATAATAATGACCTCATAGGGTTTGTGAGGATTCAATGCATTAATATATATAATGCTTTCAGGACAGGGACTGACCTGCAGTGAAGTACCATTTAAGTGTTTGCTATTATCATTCTTGTTATTTTTTTAAAAGATTTATTTATTTGAGAGAGAGACTGAGAGCCCACGTGAGTGGGGGGGAGGGGTAGAGAGAGAGAGAATCTCAAGCAGACTCCATGCAGAGCACAGAGCCCAATGCAGGGCTTGATCTCACGACCCTGAGATCATGACCTGAGCCGAAACCAGGAGTGGGACACTCAACCGACTGAGCCACCCAGGCATCCCTGTTCTTGTTATTTTTATTGTTACTTATTTTCATCCCTATGAACTACCCTTATAAGACTTGATTTCTGTCTCAAAGTAGCTTAAAATTCATGCGAGAGAGAGAAACTATCTTGTGTGTACACAGACGCACACAAACATTCTAACGGCACGTTAAGTGGAACTGCATACATTGCGGGAAATGTAGGAAACTGTATTAACGTACCAGGTGTGTTCCCCATTCGCCAACCCTCTATTCCCCAAGCCACAGAAGAAAGAACCTGACGCGCAGCCTTAGATCCCACAGGTATGCATGCTTTGCGGTGAGAGGTTACTCATTCCTGTCCCAACTGTAACAGGCAAGAAGAGTTTGTTTCTAGAGCCAGCATTTCAGGGGAGGAGGAGACTCACCGAACAGCAGTTGGTCAGGGAACCTGGCAGGTTGATTCCTGAGCTGGAACTGAGCACGGTGACCAAGTTCTTAGGTGAGGTTAACACCTGTCCCCTGGAATGTGGGGCAAACCTGGTATGCATTTCTGGGCTGGAGCTGAAGGCAGAAAGCCCTTCAGAGTAGTCTACGTCAGCAGGTCTGAAAAGGATTAAGCCCATTATATTTGTGACGAAGAACGGAGGTCAGGCCCCTTCTAAGGTGCCAGAGGCCATCGCTGGGCACAAAAGAGAACTCCTGTGATTCATCTGGCCCCAAAGGAAGGAACAAGGAGGACAGAGGAAGGCAGAGACAAATGAGAAAGCACCCTCCACAAGAAGGAACTGGAAACATGGTCTCCCGGAAGGGATTCTAGCTGTCCTTCTCTAGTAGTTTTGAGGAACAGTAGTCACCAACAGAAGGATGAACAAAGCCCTCACTACCCCCAATGACTTTCCCCCACAAATGCGAAGCACCTACAGAAACCATTCCCTCAGAGCATAAATAGGACCAGAAAGAACCAGAGCAGCTTCGTTACAATAAGCTCTGCTTCCACTATTCCTCTCCCTCCTCTTTCAAGAGACTAGACCTTGAAAAGGAAAAGAGAATGATAACCTAGAAACCAGGCCCTCCTACTCTCCAAAGTCCAAGGGGCCAAGATCACAGCTTACGCCTGGACAAAGAGAAGAGAACTTTGAATTAGACATGACACTGGAGTTTCAACAGGATTAGATTAATTATAATGACCCAAAGTGACCAGAAAGTTATGGTATCTGGTTAAAATGGACCAGAAGGAAATTCAACTTAATAAGATGAAAGCTGTGACTAAGGAAATAAAAAATAATGTTTCTGTGTTGGCATATTCTTTTGAAAGTGCTCTGAAGAGAAAAATAAAAAGACTGGCAGGTCATCAATGCAGAGGCTAAAAAGTCAAACTTCAGTCTATCTTTGATGGTATCAAAGTAAATTTAGCCATATCATCAAGCATAAAATATCTGGAAGTTGACTAAGAGAGTGAAAAACTAAAATAATGGGTTGCACAGAATGAAATCTCATACAAAGGACTTGGAATCATTCACTGGGAACTGATTAAAGACATTATAGCATATCAAATGACCTGGAAATATCACGGATACTGTCAATACCATTTCAATTTCTTACCATTTTTTTAGAAAAATGAGGTAAATGGCAGAAGGAATTTCAAAAATTCCATTTACTATTCCATTCTCCTATCTAGCAAGTATCAGTAGAGTTGGTCTCTAGATCTTAGAGACCAACTGGTCCACAGATAAAGACTTACCAAAACAAAACAAAAAGAATGAATAAAAAAAAAAAGCCCAAAATTTCAAAAATTTGAATCAAGATAAGTATGTGATATATTACAATTCAAAATTAAAACATTACTTGGGCTAGTCGTCAGTGGTTGGCTGTGGAACAACATCCAGGTAATTTTGAAAAAGATGTCTTCATTTCAGCCCAACCTACTTCAGATAGGTAATTTCCCTATTTATCTATTTCTATCATATGGGTTTCCTTACGATCAGTGGATATTATATAAAGATATTATCTTTTACTTTAAATTCACTGTCTGGGCACCTGGGTGGCTCAGTCAGTTAAGCATCCAACTCTCGATTTCAGCTCAGGTCATGATCTCAGGGTCATGAGATTGAGTCCTGTGTTGGGCTCCACACTGAGCATGGAGCCTGCTTAAGATTCTCTCTCTCCCTCTCTCTCCAGTTGTGCATGTGCTTGCTCTAAAAAAAAAAATGAAATGAAAAAAAATAGTAATAAAAATAAGATAAAATAAATTTCATGGTTACTTCCTTCGGTATCCCCAAATTTTATACTAGAAGACTTGAAAAACACAAGAGTGAACTGACCAGAGTAATACCTAACTTTGTCCATAAAACCAACCACACAACCAAGTATCTCCCGCACCACAACCCCACCAAAAAAAGGAAAACAAACACAATTCTTTCTCTCATAATGTATTTCATTTTGGAATCTTTATAGATATCACTTTTCCACATAGTGACAATGCATTCCTGAATTCAACAAGTCTCTATCCCATGCAAAGATTAATTTAGTAGAACCTAATTAGTAGTTTTCGGAATCCTGAGAACCATAGGCTCGTGGTTGAAGTTCCAATTAAGACTCCCCAGTAATGTCACCCCTTGCACAACTTGAGTGTTTCTTTTTTAATGTTTTCCCTGCTGAGCTATGAGAGATTTACCCAACTTTCCCATTAACCAATTATGGAGGGAATCATGACAACATAATTAAAAAAAAAAAATCTAGCACCATTCTAGTTGCATTACGCAGAAGAAAAAAAATTGAGAAATTAGAAAGGTTAAGTGGAGGGTAGGATGTGGGAGAATAGAAGAAATGAAACAATCGTTTTTATTAGGTACAAAGTTATCTTCCCAGCGGCAGTATAATACCATGACAAATAGACTGCTAAGGAATTGTTTTTGCTGAAGCTGAAAATAAGTGCACTATGACATAACTTCATCTAGAGGAAAAACTGTTATTATCATTTTGCAAAGAATACAAAAACGGATTGCCAAAAATGTTCCTTTAATGAGCAAGCAAACCACATTAAAAACTACCACCCATCACTGTACTCTCTTTAGTGGTATTTATTCGCCAGGCTTTGAAGCCACCAGACACTTCGGTTTCCAAGGGGCATACAGGCTACATTGACTCTGAACATGCTACTTATCTGCTGTCTCTCCTTGTGGTCTATTTTTCACTCATTTGTACTTTTTAATATTGGAGGGGAAATGAGGACAGATTTTATACTATCTTCCCTCTCTCAGTCCAGCCCCCTGAATGGTTGGAGAGGGCAAGGGAGCAGTGAGCATTGTGTGAACATGCAGAGTGGTAGGGGGGTTTAGTCAGAGCCCCCACTTTACCATTATTCACAACTCCAGCATCTCTGATGCCTTTAACCCTGACCTTCTTCCCACACAGATTATCCTGTGCCACTGGCAATGAGTTACTTCCTGGGATGTTGGTAAAATTTTAACCATAAAATCATTCTTTTCAATTTTCAACAATCACAAATGTCCATGCCTACAAGAAGGAAGTGTCTTGAAAGAGTGAAGATGCCTGGTTAGAGTTCCAGGCACACTTCTCGTTTGCATTTGATATATAAGAATGTGCTCCAAGGGGAAGAATGAAGGGGGGAAATCGGAGGGGGAGATGAACCATGAGAGATAATGGACTCCGAGAAACAAACTGAGGGTTCTAGAGGGGAGCAGGGTGGGAGGATGGGTTAGCCTGGTGATGGGTATTAAAGAGGGCACGTTCTGCATGGAGCACTGGGTGTTATATGCAAATAATGAATCATGGAACACTACATCAAAAACTAATGATGTAGATAAAGGGCTAGTATCCAAAATCTATAAAGAACTCATCAAACTCAACACCCAAAGAACAAAGAATCCAATCAAGAAATGGGCAGAAGACATGAACAGACATTTTTCCAAAGAAGACATCCAAATGGCCAACAGACACATGAAAAAGCGCTCAATATCGCTCAGCATCAGGGAAATCCAAATCAAAACCTCAATGAGGTACCACCTCACACCAGTCAGAATGGCTAAAATTAACAAGTCAGGAAATGACAGATGTTGGCGGGGATGCGGAGAAAGGGGAGCCCTCCTACACTGTTGGTGGGAATGCAAGCTGGTGCAGCCAGTCTGGAAAACAGTATGGAGGTTCCTCAAAAAGTTGAAAATAGAGCTACCATATGATCCAGCAATTGCACTACTGGGTATTTACCCCAAAGATACAAAAGTAGGGATCCGAAAGGGTACGTGCACCCCGATGTTTATAGCAGCAATGTCCCCAATAGCCAAACTGTGGAAAGAGCCAAGATGTCCATCAACAGATGAATGGATAAAGAAGATGGTGGTATATATATACAATGGAATATTATGCAGCCATCAAAAGGAATGAGATCTTGCCATTTGCAATGACGTGGATGGAACTGGAGGGTATTATGTTGAGCGAAATAAGTCAAACAGAGAAAGACATGTATCATATGACCTCACTGATATGAGGAATTCTTAATCTCAGGAAACAAACTGAGGGTTGCTGGAGTGGTGGAGGGTGGGAGGGATGGGGCGGCTGGGTGATAGACACTGGCGAGGGTATGTGCTCTGGTAAGCGCTGTGAATTGTGCAAGACTGTTGACTCTCAGATCTGTACCTCTGAAACAAATAATGCAATATATGTTAAGAAAAAAAAAGAAGAAGAAGGTAGCAGGAGGGGAAGAATGAAGCAGGGGAAATCGGAGGGGTAGACGAACCATGAGAGACGATGGACTCTGAAAAACAAACTGAGGGTTCTGGGGGGGAGGGGGGTGGGAGGATGGGTTAGCCTGGTGGTGGGTATTGAGGAGGGCACGTTCTGCATGGAGCACTGGGTGTTATGTACAAACAATGAATCATGGAACACTACATCTAAAACTAATGATGTAATGTATGGGGATTAACATAAGAATTAAAAAAAAACTAATGATGTAATGTATGGTGATTAACATAATAAAAAAATTGAAAAAAAAAAGAATGTGCTCCCATGACACGAAAAAATAAGCTAGCTTCCAGTTTTTGCTTGAAATAAGCTGCGCTCTCCAGACATCTTTCGTTTTCCTATAATTGACCAAGCCATGGATGCAAGGAAGTATTTTCCCACTACAAGAGCATGCAATGAAAGAGCAGAGATGAATGAATGTAGCATGCCCTGGGCCTCCACATCCAAGAAACAATAGGGATGGCGGGTACTATGGCCTGTGGGAAGTGGATATCTGTACAAATGAAGATTGGCTACTAAGTCCTTACTGAGTTTTCCCATGTTGTCAAAGTGGATCACCGGTTGGATTTTTTTTTTTTTTTTAAGAAAACCGGAATCCTTAATTTTTATGTTCAACTTTCCAATTTTCATATGTTGACTGAAATATAATTTTTCCAAGTAGTGCACTGTCCAAATAAAACAGATCTGCAGGTCAAATATGACCTTCAAGCCTCCAGTTTGCAAGGCTTGCTCTTCAGGTTCACCAGTGGCTGGAAACAGGACCCCCAAAATTTATTCTGTGTCAGAGGAGATTGGGAAATGAAGCCTTGGAAAGTAAGAGTATGTAGGTGAATATTATTTATATGTAATAGATAAATGATGGGCGGAATGTGGCCAAGCATACAGATCAGGGGTGGGTCCAGAAAGCCAACTGAAAACTATGGATAGGAGAAAAACTATTTAGAGGAAAGTGCTCTATTCAGTGATTTAGTTTCAGTTAAACAAACAGATTTGATTCCTCACTGACTTTATTAAAACTATAATTTTCCCCCCATTGGGTTGGAAGGCAGGGAAAAGAAATACATGGTGATAGAAAAAATCCAAATTCAATCCATATCGCTGAATTTCTAATTTTTGGAGGCAGCTATGGAAGAGAATGGCGAGATGTGCACAATGGAATAAGAGGGAGAAGACCCTGGAGGAGAAATTCAAGGTGGTGGACTTTTGAAAAGGTTCCCCTAGTATTCTTTCTATGAAGTTAATGGGTTGAGGGGTGAGGCAATAGTGGCCAATGCCCTAGGTTACAGCAGACAGAAAATGCAAAGATAAAGCGGCAGGAAGCTGAAAGGATCACAAGTGTACAAGGCTGAAGAAATGGAAACTCCAGGATTTTGGATCAAGGACAAAGGTGGGGAGAAAGTCTGGGCCACTAAAGCCTGTGAGTCAGGATATGTAGCAACACTCTGAGTTAAGCCTAGATCTTTCATCTTCAAATATGCATTTTACAAAGAAGTTCTTCCATCCGGCTTCATTTCTTTTTCATTGATAAAATAAGCCTTTATTCTGTACTTACTATGGGCCAGGAATTAAGTCACAGTTTCTGTCTCTAAAAATACAATGTGTTACGGGACAAACATAAATAGAAGCAGACCTGTAATGGAGAAAAACACTGGGTTCTCTGGGGGAAGTACCCAAGGCTGATATATACTGCTGTTCAAGCTGTGAACTGCACAAATGCAGGAGGTTCGATTCACGTAGAGTGGAAGTAAATGGTGTTCCCTGGAACTGTGTGATGTGGCAGTGTCACTACCTGAGACTAGTTTGGTGCCACAGAATGCTTTTTGGAGGAAATCACTCCTGGACTAAGTCTCAAAAGCTCCTGGACTGAGTTAAAAAGTAGAATTTAGCCATACAGAAATTGGTTGGGAGAGAGACGGAGGAAAGGGAATAGGAAAGATCTCGTTTCTATAGAGGAACTTGAGAAAATAAAACATAAACGTCCTTAATAATTTCATCATTGCCATGCTTAAAGGACATTTGCCACCAAATAAATGGTGAGTCATAGATTTAACTGGGAGGACTGAGACAGAAACAATCAAAGCTTTCTCATTGTAGCCCAGATTTACTGAACGTGATGTGCATAAAGGAATTCTCCAAACAGAATATCTGAACAGATTTCCTCTCATTGAACCGGAATGGACTGATTCAGGATACAGCCTAAGGAAACTCAAAATTAAAGATGGCGGCAAGTAGAGCAAGGATACGACGCATGGTCAAGAGATCTCTGAAGGCCAAAGGCATTTTGTAACTAGTGAAGTAAATGGGGGCATGAGCAGAACACCATGACAACGTGGAAAAGCCACGTGGATATGAGAAGGAAAGATACAGCTAGTAGGGTTTTTTTTCCCTTCAACCATCCTGTCTCCCTCCTTGGAATACCTTCTGACCGGGCCACCCACTTGTCAATGATGCGCTACTCGCCTTTCTGATGTTGTCTTCTCTCTTCATACTAGACTTTACATGTCTCCTCTCATAACTCTCCATTTTCCATGGTGCCTTGAGCATGAACCTGTGCCACGAATATAGATGATGCATAGGAAGAGAACACCATAGCACCAGAGACTGCTTTAAGGTCTGTGAATTGCACCACCACCACGTGCACCAGCCAACACACAATCTTTATGACTGCCATCGGTGTGTAGGATCCTTCGAATCTCCCAGTAACAATCTAACCACACTGAAAAGGATTAGCGAGCAAAGCAGACGTTCCTCAATGTTTTATAGTATAATTGGAGAGGGCATTTTACCTTTCTCCAAGCACACTTTATGAATCCCTACTGGACGTGTTCCTTTTCCTCCAGTCCCTTCACACAGCCTCCTACTGGGGCTTCCCATTTTCCGGGAATACACTGGGGCAGTATATTTACCATTTGCCCTGACCTCTCTTCTATGCCCTCAATACTTCTACCTCTTTCTCGTGTATTGAACATTGCCCCGGAATCTCCAAACGTCTGTACACATACTTAGCAGTTCAATTAAAAAAAAAAGTCTCCTGTTCTGAACATCTATTTTCATTATAAACAACTTTCCTAATTACAGAATAATACGGACAACTAGAGAAACAAATGATACAAGAGGTATACTTTGAACTTAGGGAGTTCAGGGCACGCTATCCCAAGATACGGCACCTTATGAGTGTTTGAGAAAACAGTAGAAGCAGGAAGGTCACTGAGACCTTCCCACATAACTTCTCCCCTGAAACAGGTCATAAAAACCTCATGTGAGGTACCACGTTTACCTCATACCCTTTGACCTATTACACCATGTGACCACACACTCTTCATCACACCTACCATTAAAAATACTTAGGTTTAACTATTTCTTCAGGTCTCCATTTCCTGGTGAAGGTTCCCATGTCACAGAAAACTTAAGCTCATGTGTAAGCTTTTCTCCTGTTGACTGTCTTTGCCAGTTTAATTTCCAGAAGCATCCAGGGACCCTAAGAGGATAGAGGGAAACTTACTCCTGCCCTACAGAACACATATGAAAAGGCAGTTTATTCACCCTCTAAGTCTTCTATTTGGTAGTGAAGGAAAAAACAAGCTGTACTTACAAGAGTGCTATTCCTAAAAATGTAGTTGGCAAGGGCTGCCCCTGCCTCTGGGAGGAGAGTGAGCCATGGCTAGGTATTGATGGAGGTGTCTGGCTTCTTTCTGGAAAATTCCATGGGGGGAGAGGGCAGCAGGGAGACAGATCACTACCTGCCAGTAAAAAAACCTTTGGAGACAAGCAGTTACAAATCATCCAAATGTGTTTTTTTTTTTTCCCAGCGCCATCTAAGGTAAGATTATGATATTGAAAAGGCTGCGGGATAGCTTGAGTCAACTTTTAATTTGTTTTTAGATATATTACCTAGGAAGACCAATTTATTTCTTGAAATTACTATTCTTACTTGTGAGCTTTTACTTGTACAAAGACAACAAGTTTGATTAGCAAATAACTGACAAGATCTGGGCATTGCTTTGTATATAACTTGCTAAAAATAAAGTCATTCCGCATTCACTCCACTCCCAGATAAACCCGATCTCAATCATCATCTGCAATCCAATGTACTTTCTATGAAGGAAAATATTTCAAAATCTGTAGAAGTGTTAACTGACTAGGCATGTGATTATTTGAGCACCAAACCAAAAGAGTATGTTTCTACTATGTCATATTTTTTCCTCAAAAATTTAAATAAAATAAATTTGGAAATGAAAAGGCATCTGGGGAAGGAAAGCCAAAGGAGAAAGGTCTTAGGGAAATGTAACTGATTACAATGTAGGCAAGCTAAAATGGAAAACATCGTAGGAAAATTGAGTTGCCATGTCCAGCAGGTCTCTGAAAATGGAGTTGTAATTTTGAAGAGAGATTTGTGTGGAGGTGTATTTTGGGGCATCATGAAAATGCAGTTGAAATGAAAATGCAGTTGATGGTTGAAATTGGGGAATGCCGGGCAAAAACCCAGCAGGGAAAACTATCAAGGATAAACTTTAAGATTTTATTTATTTATTTAAGAGACAGAGTGTGAGAGAGAGAGAGAGAGAGAGCACAAGCAGGGGGAGTGGGAGAGGGAGAAGCAGGCTCCCCATTGAGCAGGGAGCCCGATGCGAGGCTCGATCCCAGGACCCCGGGATCATTACCTGAGCCGAAGGCGGACGCTTAACCAACTGAACCACCCAGGTGCCCAAGGTTGAACTTGTTAACAACATTCCTCTTTTGAGACTGAAGGGTGAAAACGAAGCCATCAGATAAGAGGGGGAGAATCAGAGCAGGACTGTCGAACAGAAGGCAGGTTTAGCAAGGTTAACAGCCAGAGTCCACATACTCTTGCAGGGACAGAGGACAGGTAGGAGGGGAGTCAGAGAGGAAAGCCAGGCCATGCACAAGCTGTCTGGTTGTCTTATTTTCAGAGTGAGAGCCAATCCTTGGATAAGTAGTGCAGGAGGAGCTGGGGCTCTCGGGAGTAAAGGGGAGCCTGAAGGGCCTCGAAGCAGCCACGTTCTGGAACCGGAGGGCTGGGGAGAAGAGCACCGATGGGAAGGAGGAGACAGATGGAGGTGAACATGACCAAAGAGGCCAAGCCGCTCCCGCCAGACTGAAACTATGTCTGCCATCAGTGTGGAAGTGAGGGAAGGCAGGACTCGTCGTCAGAGACGAGGAAGGAGGTCACAAGTAGCCTCTGGGACAGTTTGCTCAGGGTTGCACAAGAGAGCAGTAAATCGGTCAGTGGGGCTACGTTAATAACCAAACTAAAGTTGTGTGAACGTGTAATAGGCTTGGCGTGTGTGATTCTAGGCTTCTCCCCCAGTGAGCCCAGCAGCTGAGCCCAGCAGCTGAGGAGCGGAAGAGCAGAGAGCACGAGCTGAGACGAGTGCAAGTGTTATGGTGCATATGGGAAGCTAGGAGGCAGAGCACAGGACAAGGGAACGGTGAGTGGGGAAAAGAAAGCTCCAATATAATGAAGATTGGAGGCCCAGGAGAGGGAGGTGGATGATGAGCTGGAAGGCAGCCAGTGATGTTGGAGGTGGCAGACAGGCTGGAGTGGGGACGGGTCTCGGTGGTGACAGGCGGGGGGTGCGGGGGCAGTGTGAGAGACTAAGGATGGGAGAGAGATCTCTGAGACAAAGAGGGGCTAGCTGTACTCGGTGCTGGGCTGCTGGGGAATGACTGTACCATCAAAGACGGCATAAAGCCAGGTGAGGGAGGAATCGGATTGGCTTCTGACGTCGAAATCAAAATGGTAAAAGACATGAATAGACGAGGCATTAAAAACCCAAGCCAGGAGCAGAAATACGGGAAGGTATGAAAAGCAATCCGTGATTTCATGGCGTGCCCACGAGACAGGCTTCTCAAACACACAGAGTACCCAAGTTTTCACACACACAGACAGGATTCCTATCATTCATGCATTAGGAGAAACCTAGCTTTTCCCCACACCCAAATACTCAATTTCAAGAAGACCCAACTCATATTCCAAATGTCCCCAAAGTTATTCAACCCACACCACAACCTTCACGGAGTATTTAGATTTCCAGCTCTTGCTTCCTCTGACCTTGAGACTAGCACCCAGATGCTCAGTTTTTAGTCCTGTGGAAGTATCATAAAGGGTAAGAGCCTACACTGACTTTTATGAGGTTTTCATTTCATCTGCCTTGCTTTCCTTAGGCTTCAGGAGGATTGTGGTTTTGTACCACAATAGGAAGGATAGTTTAAAACAAAAATGCTTCTAATGAACCTGCCTTTGCTAAAAGAAGATGTTTTATAGTCAACCAAGATCTGATCTTAAACTCAGTAGGAGTGTAAGCCTCATTCAACTTGGTACTTCTGGGAATTTATTTTCCTCTAGATTAAGAGTTTTATCACACAGCAGCACTGTTCAAAGAATGCAATAAACTGACACAATGACAGATGTAGCCATGGGTAATATGTGACTTACAAGGTATCCCTGCATTTGAATTGCCAAGACTACACTTCAAGGAGGAATTCTTATGCACATGTTATCCATATTTACAACTTCAAATACAACAGAATGGAGCATATTACAGAAGTGGGTACATACATTCAATAGGTTTTGTTTTAGGTAGAAACATAATGTTTCTCATAGTAGTTTAATAGAACAACATCTGAATCGAGGGTACACATCAAGGCAATTTAAAATGAAAGGAGGGATTGGGGCACCTGGTGGTTCAGTTGATTGAGGGTCTGACTCTTGATCTCGGCTCAGGTCTTGACCTCAGGGTCGAGAGGTTAAGCCCTGTGTTGGGGTCCACGCTGGGCATGGAGCCTACTTTAAAAAAAAAAAAAAAGAAAGGAGGGCAAAAGAAATGGTAACTACATGATGGGATGGAGGTGGTAGCTTATGCTATGATAGTAATCATTCTGCAACATACACAAGTATCAAATCAACATGCTGTATACCTTGCAACTACACAGTGTTATATGTCAGTCAGATCTCCATAAAGCTGGAAAAATAAAATGAAAGGGGGAGTAAAAACAAAATACAATTTCACTCTAAGATGACGGGCAATTTTATTTTTTGTTCAAATTAATCATTATTTATTATTAATTAATAAGGCCCCTGTCAAACAAGAGTTCAGACTTGTCCAAATCTGAGACTTTTAAGATTCAATAAATCTATGGCATATGTTGGCAAACACTTATTTCTTAAGACAATGCATTTTCTATTGTGGAAACATCTAAGGCTGTATCTCTTTTAGGATATTATCTTTGTGGTACTGGTATTTAGAAGATAGGATTTGAAGGAATAATTACTAAAGAATGGGCAAGTTATGAGAAGATACTATGGCTGAAGAGAAAATACCAATTTTGTAATATTCATACCATTTCTAAGCATATTTTCCAACAAAATAGAAGTCTCAAATATTACAACATCCATAACACTACCAGAATCATCAGGCTTTTATCCTTTCTGTTCCAATCTGTTGTTAAAAATGTCTGCTTCCTTTGCTCTGAAACGCCGACAGGCAAGGGATGCTTGTCTTACCTCAGAGGATTTACTTCTATGAAGTCAAGGTAATTAATCCATTTTATTCCCTCAGTGACACTCCAGCTGCCATAGAACCTGGATTCTAAAAATTAGCTTTTTAACTTTTGTTCAAAAACATTTTTAAGAGAACAGATTCAACTTTTATTAAATAAAATTTCATGCCTTAGAATGATAAACTGGATAAAGGGGAATTTCCATGGGATATCCAACGTGGTTGTCCCTAGTTCTTTTATTCCAGTATTTCACCTGCTCTCAAGAAGTTGGCAACCCCTCGTAGGATGAAAAGTTAGCTCCGCTCCAATGTGAGATCCTGGGCTGGTCTAGTCAGACTGAGCAGGAAAGACTTGATCGGAGGAGCCAATTGTTAAAAGCGGCAGCAAAATGGGTGAAGGGGAGTGGGAGACACAGGCTTCCAGTCATGGAATAAGTCATGAGGCTGAAAGGTACAGCAGAGAGAATAGAGTCAATGTATTGTACTCGAGTTGTATGGAGACAGACCGTAGCTATGCCTGCGGTGAGTAGAGCATAATGTAGAAATTGTGGAATCACTAAGTTGTACACCTGAAACTAATGTAACGTTGTGTGTCAGCTACACTCAAATTAAAAAGGGTGGGGGAGGGGACAAGAAAAGGCACGAGGCAGCACCATCTGTGATCCTCAAGAGAAGTAACAGTCACCAGACAGACATCCGTTTGTCCGACAAAATAGTAAAGCTTTCACGACATCCAACTATAAGCAGTCTCCCCACACTCCTGTTGCATGTTCTTGACTTTGCTTTATTAGAAATCAGTCCAAATTCATATTAAGTGAACAAAATGGGGAATTCGCTATTTTTGATTTTTATCAGTTTAGATAATTCTGAACAAATCTTTTTAAAAAATGCAATCTGCTTAGTAAATCCTGAAACTGTAAAACAAAATGGTCCTGAGCCAGGCAAGGCAATGAGGAAACCAGACTCTATGTTTTTTCTGAAGGGCAGGATATGGACTCAGCTGAGGAGAGCTGTGATCTATCGTGATCTAGAAGCACTTTGCTTGTTGTACCAATGAAACATAACCAACCTATATTCCCGTTTGGGGAATTTTCCATTAGGGAATATTTTTTCACAAAACACCTCACGTAAACACAATTTTAAACTCATAATCAGACTTCCTAATCCAATCTGCATCCCAAAATAGAAAGTAAATTTTAGTGGTTCACCTGCCAATAGCAGCAGGACTCACCATATGGCATTAATGTGTCTGGGATGCTCGTGTTCATCACTGCAGGAAATTGCTTTGTTGGAACTACCATGTTGGAAATAATCTCTCTCTCAGAAGAATGTAAAAGATTTTACAGGACACAATAAGGGGGAGAGCCTTACCATCCATCTTTCTTAGCAAGGGACATCATTCCTAATGTATGTGCCGTTCAGTTCATCTGAAAAGGACTTTAACCTGCACATGATTCCCTAAGGTGTGGGTCACGGCCTGACCCCATTTCTAGAAAGAAGTCAGAACTTAGTGAGAAATGTGAGTTGCAATACCCCACATGGGAATCCATAACAGACATTTTAAGGTCAAATTAATTTCTGAAAACGTGCCCTACTGGATAGAAGAGGAGGCAGCGTGGCTCTTTGGTTCCCTAAGAAACTAGCAGTGCGTTTGCTGTGGGGATGTGTGGAGCATGTCCTAAGGCCACAGGCTCTCTCTGTTGCTTAAGAAATTCTGAAAATTTTCACCAAAATGAAAAGCATGCATCAGGGCGCCTGGGTGGCTCAGTTGGTTAAGCGACTGCCTTCAGCTCAGGTCATGATCCTGGAGTCCCGGGATGGAGTCCCACATTGGGCTCCCTGCTCGGCGGGGAGTCTGCTTCTCCCTCTGACCCTCCCCACTCTCATGTGCTCTCTCTCATTCTCTCTCTCTCAAATAAATAAATAAAATCTTAAAAAAAAAATAGGCTATGTGTTGGGGCGCCTGGGTGGCTCAGTTGGTTAAGCGACTGCCTTCGGCTCAGGTCATGATCCTGGCGTCCTGGGATCGAGTCCCGCATCGGGCTCCCTGCTCGGCAGGGAGTCTGCTTCTCCCTCTGACCCTCCTCCCTCTCATGCTCTCTGTCTCTCATTCTCTCTCTCTCAAATAAATAAATAAAATCTTTAAAAAAAAGAAAGAAAAGCATGCATCATAAGGCATTTCTCTCATGTATAAAGCAAGTTTGAACAATGTGACCCCAGTCGAAATGCCCTAAAATCCCAAGATTAAGAAGTTAAGAGTAAATAAAAGACGAATAGTCATTGTAAAGAGTCCCCACACCACCTCCCTCCCAAAACTCTGGCATACTGAATCTTCTAATTACAGAATAAAAGTACTATTTAAAGTTTTGGCCTTTCAGTCCTGTGAGAATTAAGTTGCCAGAATAAAAGCAAAGGGTTCATGAAGGCTCCACCGTGTTTATTTTAATCATGGTAATGTGAGCACAGGGTGTTGACAAGACTGCCCTTACTTGAGGACCCGGATGCTTCAGAAGTTAGATTCATTTCTATTAAAATTAATTTAACTCTGTTTTGTTTTTTTTTTTTTAAACTCTGCCTCTTTTTAATACTCCTTCTTTACAGAGCAAGCAAGACGTGTGATCTTCCGGAGGACAAAGGAACTATGCCCGTCATTCACCATTCAGACTCTCCAAGGTTCTCTTTGAAATTGTGTGGAAACTGATCTCATATTATCTCAGCCTCCAACTGCTTTGAACCCTATTAGGAAAAGTATGTAAGCCTTTTTTAAGTCGAACTTCTGTTTTAATCAAAATACCTGTTTTATTTTTAAGAAGAATGGAGTCAGAAACTGCTATTTTCTCTTGATTTAGAGAAAACCTATTCTTCAAACAACAAGATGATAAACCCGGCCCTCAGGTCAACTATATTAAAAATATAGCAGCAAACAGGAAATGCATAGCTTAAATAATAAAAGAATGATAAAAGGAATACACGGCATTTATTAAACAGCTTATCATCAGAGGCTGTGTGAAATACTATGAAGTATTTTACAATCATTCTCTTGTTTAATCCTCTCTGAGGTAAATACTGTAATTATTGCATTTCTACAGATCAGTTTTTCTTTTTTTTTTTAATATTTTATTTATTTATTTGACAGAGAGAGACAGAGAGAAAGCACAAGCAGGGGGAGAGGGAGAAGCAGACTCCCTACCGAGCAGGGATCCCGATGCGGGGCTCGATCCCAGGACCCCGGGATCATGACCTGAGTCGAAGGCAGCCGCTTAACAACTGAGCCACCCAGGCGCCCCAGATCAGTTTTTCTCTTTAAAACTTACACAAATGATGTCAATTTTACCATGTCCTTCAGCAACAGGAGGTCTTTTTTCCCTTCTTTATCCTCTCTCGGCTATACACTCATTTACATGTAACTGTTGTAACTCAACCACCTGGCGAGTTACCTTAGATATTACTTTTGTGCAAAAGTCTGCCCCGAAAACTTTTAAGATCATCTCCCATAGTGTAAAGCACAGGTTTAAGATGACCCCCTTTGTGTTTCCTAAACTACCTGCATCATAATCACCTGGTGAGTTCGTAAAAACACAAATTCCACAGCGACTCCATAAATACAGAAGCCTGGGAATCTGCATATTTGACAAGTGCCACAGACCATTTTTTAAAAGCACAATGAATGAGCAGAACAATGGCCTCTGCATGATGCATGCTCCAAAATATTTTTTCATGTCGTTCTCAGCTTTAAAAAAACAAACAAACATATGAACCATATTTTGCCAGACCCACACAAGTACTTAACACTCACTTGGAAGTATGTGTTGGATAAACATTTTTCTCTCCTAAAACTAGTACCAAGTACACAGTATTTTCAGAGATGTTTCTTAAGTCAAAGTCACAGCAGAGATTATTAGGGAAGGGAACAATCATTGGCGTGGATGTGTGTGTGAGAGGAATACCACTGATCCGCCAGGCTGCCATCACGAGATGCACACTTCCCACCCCAACTGAATTGCTCTCCTCAAATGACAGCCATGGAGGAAAGCTGCCTTCCAGGGTTCCAAGGCCATGAAAAGAATCTGGCTTCCTCTGAGTCATTGAGTAATTTGATATGGCCAAGTAAAATCTGATAATTATTTTTTTTATTATGACGAGTAGGACCTCAATGAAGAAAATAGTCCTAACTTCAGGTACATCTAGCAAAAACATACATGAGTCTATTTGTCCTAAAAAGATTTTTTTTTTTACTTTAAGATCTTATTTGATGGAATTAAACATAATAAAAGACAAAATAGTGTAATGGCTTACTTATATGCCCCAAAGTACTCACTGCTGCAAAATTTAAAAGCACATCAAGGAAGGGAATGAAATAACACATTCCCCAAATGGCATAAGAAAGACACCAATCTGGTTATATAGAGATAGACTGTATATACAGGCAAGGCAGTAAATAGGGGATTTGGTATCCTAGACACATGTACTTTATCGGACTATCCATCATCCACTATGAGGGTGAGACCTAAAATCAAACCAATGTTTGTGATCCAGAACTTCCTAAAATGTGTCCCAGTTAGATCAGCACAGTGGACGTACCCTGCAAGGTTGAGGCTACTAAATTTACTGTAGTTTCTGGTACTCAGCACCAACTGTTCATCCTCAGCCACACTCTGTAAGGATAAAGTAGCAGAACAGAGAAGAGAAACCTCTTGCTGGAATCAGATCTTCCTCTTGGAAGTCCTCCTCAGTGTGGTGATGCTGGAGGCAGTTCTATCTCTAGCCATCCGGTTCCTTTCAAAGTGCCTTTGCTCTTCGACTCTTCAATTTCCTGTCTTATTACAATTATCAGCTCCTTCTCTTACAAATGCATCTGAAAACAGCCCTAGCCAAGCACAGTTGCACTGCAGAATATGTTTCCGTATTATATACAAACCTATTGTCTTCTAAGCCTTGCTGATTAATTTCATGCAAATTCCACAATTTAAGTACGATTTATTTAGAACAATTCCCCATCCAAACAGACGTGGCTAGGAAAATCTCCCCCTCTGGATCTTCCATCATATCACTGTAGCTGGTAACACTATTTACTGAGCACACTAATAACATGAACGATGTAAGTGGTCTAATTTTCTCCACATCCTCCCTTCTTTAACAAGTTTGCCTATCCCAGTTTAACCTATGGGGGCATTTGAATGAAAAACTGTTAGTATGTTTCCCCTATGAGGAACACAGGCTAAGGAACAGAAGAGAACACAGTTTATGGCTTTAAGGCCTTACTCATATGCCCACCACTGAACACAGTATGGATAATTCAACAGCAATTCACTCAGGACCCCGCTGACAAATAGTGAGCAATGGTATTGTAGCTTTGCCTCATCTTCTCTCACACCCTCGTCAGGAAATGTCAACTCCTGCCATTAGTTCAGCCACCATCAGGACAGGTTTTTAGCGAGAAAGGCAGCCGGCTTTTTCATGTAACTCTTCAGAAGGAGCTGTGGGGATTCTCATCTGGATGTCGCCAGTATGTGGATGTTAGAGAAGTCAAGAACACCACCTGCAAAGAGCTATTGCTATTACTCAAGAATAATCGATCCCATATCATATGGGAATAAACCAGAGGATAACTGGTGATATCAATCCATGCCAGGACCTGAGATGGGGGCTTCAAGTGGTCCAGTTGGCCCAATGATCACTCTTAGGGTCTCAAATCTACACTGATGGAAGAAATGAAAGAAATGAAAAGAAATGTTTACTTGTTGATTGTAATCATTTAAATGATATTACAGTTCTTGTGAACTGGCTTGTCATTTATTACTTTTCTTTTTAAAATTACTGAAGCCCTGAAAAATCAATGTGGTCTGGGCCTCTCTTGACATCTGCTCGTCCTCAATTCATTCCGTAACTGTTTTCTGCAGTGGTGCCATTTGGGCAGATTCCGTGTTTGCCCTGAGCAGGCAGACAATATTCTTGTTGTGAGGCATTAACCTAGAACTAGCCTTGGGCAAAATCATGAAGGAGGCAAAACTTCTCACTAGGCAGTCTCAACCTTTGCCTTTTCTTCTGTCTCCTTGACTCATTCTTTCTCCTAATGCTCACGTCCGTCTCCGACCCTGCTCTCAGGCAAGGATCTGACAACTTTTCCATGCTTATCCAAACTGACCTCCATATGTTGCTTACTCCCGATGAATTTGCATGTAAGTCTTATTTCTCATTGATGAAGAGGTTTGATTCATTCTTATAAAAAACGGGGAGATAATTAAGAAGTAGGCTATCAAGACTCAAAGTTGAAGAGTAAATTCAAGACACAGGATGACTGGACTAAGAATTGCTGGTCTTAATGAGCAGATATGCAAGTACATGCATTGATGAGCAAAGTGCATATTCAGAGAAACCAAGCAACTTTTCTAAGATTGTGCTCTTGGGTCAACTACAGGGAACTCCGTGGGGCAGAAAAGTTGCCATGGGGAATCTACAACCTATGGTAATAAACCCCGTGTGCAACTGGTATATGAAAGGAAAGAGGAGACTTTATGAAAGCCATCAGTTTAGAGCAACCCCAGGTACAGAACTTAGCACAACCCTAGCTGCTTCATGTTCACCCTTTCTCCCTGCTCTTCACCACTGCAAAGTGTAATACTGTCCCCGGACCGAAAGCAGACTTCAACCTGCAGGAATTCCTGCATTTTCACCTAGAGTAGCCAAAAAAACAAAAGAAAACAAAAAACCCAAAAAACCCAAACAGAACAGAAACAACAAAGTTTGTTTTGGAAGTAGAGAAACCCTCTTTGTTTCCGACTTAGCCCTTGGGTCAGGTGGAGTATAAAGCTAGTCACCGATAAAGACCGAACTCTTCTTCCTCAGACACTAAGGATGGACGGACTTTGGACAAAGCTGCTCACGGAGCCATCTCCTGTCCTGCACAACTCCTAGAGAGGTACTGCTCGAAAACTCACATTTAAGCATCTGTTCCGCACCAAGCTCTGTGCTCCATGTTTTATACGTGGTCTCACTTCATAACCTTGCTATGAGGTACCAGTCTAAGTGTTTCACAGATCAAGACCCTGAGGCTCACAGAGACAAGGGAATTCTTTCCTGGGCTCACTGACCACTCTGAGTATCAAGAGCACTTTGCAGAGACTAGAGCTTGTGCACGTGAGAAGCATCATAATCACGCATTCGTGGGAAAATCATTCTAAGCAAATATTTTCGTTCCCAGATTATGTACTTTACTAACAACATTGTAGAGATTAGCTAACCAATAAATGTAAATTACTTGTACACCATCAACTTAGAAAAATCTAAGTACTCATTATTAAGGCCACCAAGCCTCTATTTCTCAAATTCACACCCTCTCTGCTCTTAGACTATATACTTTGTAAGGGCAAATTCTAGCTCTACTTAAACTTTTTATCCCCAACGTAGTTAGTTTGCAAATTATCGTCTGGAAAGGCAACCGATTTATGTCCCGCAATAGACTATGTCTGAAAAAGTTCACAAATAAATCATGACAATCTGCAGTCAGCCCAGACCAAGATTAGGGACAAAATATGTTAGAATTTTACAACAATTTGTAACATTCCTAATTAGGAATATATTAGCAGCAGAATTTGCTAGTAATTATTCTATTTAGCTCCTTAAAGAATAGATTTGAATGTCTATAAAACCTTTAAGCTTTGGGGAGTCTGGGTGGCTCAGTCGTTAAGCGTCTGCCTTCGGCTCAGGTCATGATCTCAGGGTCCTGGGATCGAGCCCCACATCGGGCTCCCTGCTCCGCGGGAAGCCTGCTTCTCCCTCTCCCACTCCCCCTGCTTGTGTTCCCTCTCTTGCTGTGCCTCTCTCTGTCAAATAAATAAATAAAATCTTAAAAAAAAAAAAAAAAACCTTTAAGCTTTTCTCACACTTATTGTGGTCAGACGGATGCTGTGCACAGGAAGGTGAGCTAGCAAGAGTCTAACTATCTCATTATGCCTCAACTGGATCTCTGAGCAAATCTGAGACTACCACAGGGGTTTAAACATATTTCATAAGCATATTTTCCCCTATCAGTTAAGAACTCTTCTTAGAGGGCGCCTGGGTGGCTCAGTTGGTAAAGCGACTGCCTTCGGCTCAGGTCATGATCCTGGAGTCCCGGGATCGAGTCCCGCATCGGGCTCCCTGCTCGGCAGGGAGTCTGCTTCTCCCTCTGACCCTCCTCCCTCTCATGCTCTCTGTCTCTCATTCTGTCTCAAATAAATAAATAAAATCTTTAAAAAAAAAAAAAAGAACTCTTCTTAGAAATCATCTATAATAGTGTAAAATACTTTATCAGGTGAACACACATAATTCTGGGCTAGTTTTAATTAAAAGATAAGCCTGAATTATAATTACTGGCCTATTTGCATACCAATAATTAGCTTATGAAATCTTTAATAGGAGCTCTACACAGCAGATTAAGCAAGCTTTTGGCTATCTTTTAACAGTACTATTGTGCTTGGCAAATTTCTTCATAGATCAGATCAAGTTAAACTTTAGTTCACTCTAGGTTAAATAGTCCCTCATTTCTAATTAGTCAATTTACATTGAAGAGGTTGTATGCTGGCACCATGATCTTTGTTTCTACATAGTTTGCTCCAACTGAATCATCTTTCGACACATAGTTTCCAGCTTCCTCCAGGAAACTCCTGCTCACAACGCCAACATCTCGCTCGCCTTGTTTACCACCGCATCCTCCTGGATACTCAGCACTCAAGCAAAGGCCTACAAGCTGCAAGAATGGAGGGGACGAAGGAAAGACGTGTTCTGTCATCCCAACCAGACCTATGCACATGACACCACTCACTGCAAGAAATTTCTGGGAAACTAGAGCAGGGAGACCGGGATTCATGAAACCGGAAAACACAGAATCATCTCAGAGATAACTGTAACAAAGTCAAGTGATTTTTTAAAACCCAAAGTTCATTTTTATTAAAATACATGTTTATGAAATGAAAAACTCAAAAGAATATTGAGAATAATAAAGAATCCTGAACAAAATAAATTTAAAAGCTCCCTTCCCTCCTTCCCCATTACCCAAAGCTTCGCACTCCTAATTTTATTATTTCGACCTTTTCCAAGAATCTATGATTATACATAGGCATATACTTTTTTTACGTCACAAAGAAAACACACTTCTTACATTATTCTGCAATACTCTTCTCTGTGAATCTACTTTCTCTTTTCGTGTCACAAGATATAGTTATGTCTTTGTTCATTTTAAGTTAACCAGTATTCAATTATATATCTATATCATAATTCACTATTTAACACTTGTCTTCATCAACATTTAGGCTATTTTTTCCTGTTACAAACTGCAATAAACATCCTCATGCCCACCTTCCTTTGGCCACAAATATATGTATATCTATATGGTAAGTTTCTAGATTAAGAAGGGCTAAATATCGTGCACAATTTTAATTTTAGTGGGAAATGTCAAAGGTCATACCAGTTTACGTTCCTGGCAGCACTGTGTGAGAGAGCACGCTCTCCCATATTCTTGCCAAACCCCACTATCATCATCTTAATCTTTTCCAATCTGATTAGGAAAAGGGAAATTTTTAATTAAAAACCTCATATGCACATGACAGCAGTGCCCACTCCCAGAGTTGCCGTGCATAAGCTGACTATGCCCCCAGATGGGTTTTTATCACTGTAATCACAGTGTACAAGCAATTATATTTCCCCTTCTTGTTTCATCTTCCAGATGGTCCTTTCAATGCCATGTGACATTGATGATTATGATGCTGCTGCAGAGTAGAAACACTGAATTGTAGCCAGATGAGCCCTGGGAGACAGGGCTTAGAACAGCCCAGGAGCTGGGGAGAAAGCAAAGGTCTCTCACACACTCACAGCTCTAGGCTCTAGGCGGACATCCCAGCTCTGCCCCTCCCCGACGCTCCCAGGTCATGATGGAATGCATGAGCCAGGAGCCACCATGTTGCCTCACCTGCATATAAATCCAAAACACCACGCACTAGCTTTGCACCAATGAACAAGTTACTTCGCTTTTTTTCTTCTGTAAAATGCAGATAATAACTAAGATTCATCTCTTAAAACTGATGTGTAAACATTAGATTCCATGATGCATTTCAAGTAATAGGCACAGTGCTTGGCACACAGTAAATGTATAAAATTGGCATTTTTATATTACTGTGCATTCTGTGCATGGGTCCATTAAGAAAAAAAAAAAAAAAAAGGACCCATTTTTCCAATTCGAGAAATGAAGACACAGATTGTTCTCATCCCCAAGCCCTAAACATGTAATCCCAGAACTGGTTTTAAATTCATCTGTGCCAACACTACTTCAATAAAGATGCTTCTCAAAGCCACTCCATCAGCAGTAGCCTCTCTGGTGTCCCGGGTTTCTGGGATAAAGGTCAGCCAGTCCACACTCCACCTTCTTGAAACTCTTTCCAAGCTCCTCCGTTTACTTGGCTCACTGTGCTTGAGAAGTACAGCTTCCCTTCGCTTCATAAGCAACATATTCAGCTTGTTGTTTCAGATGCTGAGCGGAAGCCTCTTCCTCAAACAGCATTTATGGTATATTTGGTTAAAAACTCCTAGGGTAACATCCTCTAAAATTCACCTTCTCCTATCCCCTTGAAAGTTTCCACCCCAGTGTAAGCTAGGTATCATGAAAGGAAGCAGTCTTGAGAAATGAAAAATAAAAGCTTACTGTTACCTCAAGTCGTATTGAAAAAGCTTTATTTTCGAGTGGAGGATTACTGTAGGTTAGTTCATATGAAAACCTGTTGTTCCTGCCATGTAAGTCAATCACAACAGGAATGTAAATTTAATTTGGGTCCACCCAAGTGTGTATTTCAAAATTACCTATGTGTTACGTAGGGTATTAATGCACATGCACAAACTCCCCAACCTGACCTGCGGATGATTTACGGGCAGGTAAGATTATTTGCATTCTGGAACTTTCCCAGCTTTCTTGTTTCAGTTACACTCACTTCCAACCTCCACTCTACCTGGCCCTCCATGGCTCTCTGATAGCCCCTACTTATTCAGGTCTCTGTACTTGTGACCAAGCTACCCCTGCTGCCTAAAAATACTTTGTCCTTTCCACCCCTCACGTAGCAAACTCCTACTCATCCTGCAAGGCCCAAGCCAAATGTCTCTTCCACCCATTTGCCCTTCTTCCTCCCTCCCTCTTCCTTCAACACTCTGCATATGTCTCAAGTAAGCTCTTGCCACATGTATCATAATTTATCTGTTTCTCTCTGCCCCTTCATAGGGATTCTAGGTCTTTCGAGAACATTTTTAAGTCTTTTACATCCAAGACCTTACATATTGCCTATACAGCTTTTTCCGTTCACATGCACTATTCATATAAAAATTCACCTGCAGTCCATGGTAACTCCAAAAGACTTTGCAAAACCACCAGAGGCTTGGCTTTCCATCCTTTCAGTAGATTTTGGTGTCATATTTATACATTTTAAGTTACCAGTTGGTTTCCCCAGTGGCTGTCAGAGATGTAAGGATTTGAAAGAGCAAACCAAACACCTCGCCTTTGGCCTTGACTTTGTGTTACAACTCTACGGCCTTCACTGTGTCAACAGTTTAGTATAAAGAGCCCGAGCGGTAGCAAATGCTCAGCCAGGGTAGCAATGGTGCTGAAATGCCCGAGCTGGGATGCTCGGCGTCTGACATGCTGAACACAGCAGCTCAGTCCATTCTGCCCCTAAGCAGCTGCATAAATGCCCAAGGACGAGGCATTCAATTAGCATCTGCTGAGTGAAGGCCAGCCCTTTTCGGATCCTCGCCAATTAAGGTATTCCCTTTCATAGCCAAGTATCATGCTCAAGTTTTTGCCAGAGTCTCAGAGCAATTACCTCAAAGACAACCATCTTTCCACATTTGATAATTTATCAAGTCTCTGAGAACATACAAGTCTTCCAGGCATCAGAGGCCACTCTAGGAGGAGGGATGGGTAGGATAATGAAGGGCAGGATAAAGGAAATGTTCAATTTTGTATAGACACTTCACAAACTCCTGGAGATGTCATAAATTCCATAAATTTATGACAAATTTATGAGACGTGTTTCCTTATGAAATAGGACGGAAGTACAGAGAACCACAACGTCACTTATCCCAGGATGTCAGGCTTTGAAAGCTAACCAACTGGCTGCCTTACCCCTCTGCTCTAGTCCACTTTACACAGCCACTGTGATCATACTACCGTGGGCAGAAACCTGTGAAGGGTCTTGTATGACCTATAGAAAGAATATGCCCAATTTCCCTGAAAGACGTTCACAGTCTCCCACCTAAGCACCCTGAAGACATCTCCTATTCCGCTAAATGTAAGCTCCGTTCAGGGAAAAGCAACTCTCATCTTCTGAGCTCTTACTGTATATATACACCAGGCACTGTGTTCAGTAGCGGAGGTCCATTTACTCATTGGTCCTTACAATAGATGGCCTGCCAGGGAGACATCACCTCTTGGATTAGAGATGAGGAAATCTAAACCTAAAATGATAACGTAACTCTTCCAAGCCCATACAGCTAGAAAACAATGTAGCTAGAATTTGCATACTCATTCCCAACCCTCTTAAACCTGAAGGTATATTTTTTAAAGATTTCATTTATTTGAGAGAGAGAGAGATCGTGCACGCACGTGCATGCATGTGTGCAAGCAGGGGGAGAAATTCTCAAGCGGACTCCATGCTGAGAGTGGGCCGCCACATGGGGCTCGATCTCACAATCCTGAGATCAGACCCAAGCCGAAACATATAGTCAGATGCTCAACCAACTGTACCCCCCAGGCGCCCCTAAACCTCCAGGTTTATATTGAACAGGTCTGTAATTTCTGACTTCCACCCTTGTCTCTACCCTCAGTGGCCAGCATGGTGCTCAGTATGTAACAGTCGCTCAATAAACTTTTGTTGAATAAATAAAACAGGATCCTGTGGGTTCCGCATGTTCACTTGCTTCTTGGCTATAATGACAAAGCCCACCCACTCTTTCTTCAGCTCAAGTTCATATTCTCCCATAATGCTCTCCACCACTGGCCTTTCCAGCTCACTTCTGTGTCTCTGTAATTCATGGATACTTCCTTGCCACATTTATGTATTTGTTGCTCTTGTTTTTCACTTATTTTTATTCACATGGTCTCATTCATTCTTAAATTGAATACACCACCTGCCTGAATGTCTGCCCCCCCACCCCTACCCACGGATGGCTGATACAGGCATTTTCTGTGCTGGATTGTATTATACTTGCCTATAACACTATGAGATTGAAAATTCTTTGGGAGCACTATTGTTTTGACAACTTGGAGCTGATCTCTTTCCAATATAAAGTTTGTCTCTTCTGTTGTGGACCCATTTTTTTATTTCCTTAAATTTAACAATTTTCTGACCCTAGCACATCATCAAAGATCAGAGTTGAAGCGTGAATTCAGCCACTGGGGACCCCTGCCTCAGGGTAATATAATATCTATGGGGCTCCTTACCTTTCCTTTCTTATTATCTGGAGAGCTGAAGAGAAGGTGCCCTTTGGCTGCTTTACTCCCTTACATAGAAATGAATCTAACATTCTAATAGACCTGTTACTTTTTTTGCCCTGCCTTTTGAGGAGTGGAATCAAGAAAGAAAAAAGAAAAATGTATCTCATATGTGGTAACCTTTATTTCTAAGCTTAAGGAAGGCAGTGTCTTAAATCTTTAGGTAAATATAGCAAAAGCACACATTATTGAACAAGAAATCCAAAAGGTATCACTGTGATTCTCTCCTTTTTATAGCATTTTTAATGTTCTCTTCTTCCAAATCTAGGCTTCTGAGGAGGTGGGGGGTGGGGAGGAAACAGGCATCAAGTTTTCCTCTCTGACAGCAATTTGGCAATTTAAGGTCCAAACTTAAGGATGCTAATAAATGAATGGAAATTCCTTTAAGGAAATTTACAACAGGTGTGTGTGTGTGTGTGTGTGTGTGTGTGTGTGTGTGTGTATATAGCTTTAAGTTGACTTTAGGTCAATCACCCCGAACGAATTTCTAAGTAGGTAATGCATTAAGGATTGATGGAATGTGTGTTGCACACAGAAACAGTGACACCCCTTTCTTTCATTTCATTAATAAGAAGCTGTTTAGAATAGGCACCAGCCATCACTTTCAAGAATATTGTAACAGATATATTTATTTTTTAAATACCACAAAATAGTGTTCTGTTCTTATTTGTTCTATTCGTGGTTTATTTATTTGATTTCACAACTTCTTGGTCTTAACTCTTTTTCTTTGTTTTTAAATACTTTATTTCAGAGAGTAGCAAGATAACAGAAAGAAGAAAACAAGTCACCCATACTCCCATCCCCAAGGGCATATTTTAAAATTTGTTACCCTTTGGTCCCGGTTCACATGCATATTCAGTATTTGCAATTCTACCTGACGGTGACGGATGGAGTTTGATAGTCTACGCTTTCTAGTAAATGTCATGTGTATTTTGCCACATTCTCTCCTTCATCCCCATACACTGACTTATTGCGATGCTGTCACCCACCCCTAACTTCAGCTACAACCATCTTAATACGTCTGGTTTCCTAATTGACATCTAGCAATTAAATTCCTGCTAAATCAAATGAATACCAGATTAAGAGGTTTTCCTCTTTCCTTAAATTTTATTTAACAATATTTAAAACTTCTATGTATTTCCAAAGAAAACTAATATATGCACAGAAAATTAAACCATTCTTTATGCACACAGGTACAACTGCGCAGCACTCTTTGCTAGAAAGCAGAACAGACTATAAGTTAGGTCTCGGTGTGCACTTCAAAAGAGGATTCAGTCAATGACCCTTTTAATGGAATCTTGTTACCGAATTCTCCAGCATGGACTTCACGGAGATCTCAAGTTGCTATTTTTTTTTTTTTTAAGATTTTATTTATTTATTTTACAGAGAGAGACACAGTGAGAGAGGGAACACAAGCAGGGGGAGTGGGAGAGGGAGAAGCAGGCTTCCCGCAGAGCAGGAAGCCTGATGCGGGGCCCGATCCCAGGACCCCGGGATCATGACCTGAGCCGAAGGCAGACGCTTAACGACTGAGCCACCCAGGCGCCCCTCAAGTTGCTATTTTTAATACTTTCCAACTTTTGCCTTGTGCTTGCTCTGAGCATCTTTACAGGTATAGAGTAAGCTATGTATCAGCTTCATGGAGAAGACTAATGGGCTCAGGTACTCACTTGGACAATCGGTGATTGTTTGTCAGTACAGGAAACAGCATTTTTTGTTGTCACACTTGAGTAAGAATCATCAGCTAGACTGCTTACTTGTCTGTACCCTTATTAGTAAGATGAACCAAATGATAGTTAACTTCATAGATGTGTTATGGGGATTAGGCAAGTAAAATTATGTAAATAGCTTAAAAGTGTGTCTGATATATGGTAAGTATGAGAAAGAAGTTCTCCAAGCAAGGTAGTAAATATTGAATAGTGCATTTTTTGGTACAAGGGACATTCCCACATTAGCAATTCAGAGTGTGCTATGCCCAATGCACTGACCGTATGAAATCGGTGTCAAGTACTGAAAGCCAGGTCGCAACTTGGTAGCCTGCAGGTTGGTCCGCAGAAATGTTTCACTTGGACAGCATCCGGGTATAACTGGTGTTGCTTCTCTGGGTGATACTGACTCATACACACTCTCTAGAGAAACAGAGAAGCTTTGGAGCAGGACAGCGCTGTTTCCAATGCCAGGTGCACCACTTATGGGGTCATACTGGGCATATGTATTAACCTTTCTTGGCTTCTTTCTCCCTTATCTACAAATCTGGAAAATACCCTCATCGTAGGACCATTATGGTTAGCTGGCCATGCATATTTAGCATGGTTGTGATCCCCCTTTTCCTTCTAACGGGTCTCTGTAACTTATAGCCAAATCCCCTAAGCTTCATTTTGTATCAAAATGCAAGACATAAATTCCAGTCTATTTTTAACTTTTAGTTGCTCATTTCTTTTTTTTTTTTTTAAAGATTTTATTTATTTATTTGAGAGAGAGAATGAGATAGAGCATGAGAGGAGGGAGGGTCAGAGGGAGAAGCAGACTCCCTGCTGAGCAGGGAGCCCGATGTGGGACTTGATCCCGGGACTCCAGGATCATGACCTGAGCTGAAGGCAGTCGCCTAACCAACTGAGCCACCCAGGCGCCCGCTCATTTGTTTCTATAGCTCAAATTAGGTCTTGGAAGCTCAATAGGAGCTGTGTAAAACTGAGTATTAATGGTATTAGGCAGAATTACCCTGGAGACAGATTGTCTGGGTTGAAACCCCGGCTCTGCTGTTGACTAGACTGTGTGCTCTCGAGCATGTTGCTTGACCTCTCTGTGCCAGTTTCTTCATTTATGGAACAGCAAGTAGAGTTGTTACTACCTCTTAAGATTGTCGTGAGGGTTACGTGAGTTAATATACCTCTAGTACTTTGGACAGTGCCTGGCATAATGTGAGGAGCTTTCTGCAAGTATCAGCCATCATCAACCATCATCATCTTAAATGCCAATCCAGTGCCACAGAGAGCAACAGAATTGTAGCAATCCCATTTCAAATGTGCGAGTGCAAATGAAGGAAAAAGATTGCTTCTGGGTAAATACACACGAGTCTTTCTTTTCAAAACTTAACAAAAAAACTTAACAAAAAGAACAAAACACCTACTCATTGAAGTCAAATGAACTTAACATGTTCTTCACTGAATTTGCTTGCATTTTAGGAGTGTCCATGCCTAGCTGAGCTTTTTCCTAGTAGAGTGTTCAAGAGTGGGGCTGGACAGAAGGGGTAAAAGGAGATGGAATGGTGCCCACGCCATGTTTATTGGGCGAAAACGTTTTAAATACAATTATATGCAATGCTACATGAAGTGTTGAAACACGTTAGGGATTGTTTGAGAACACAGACAAAATAAAAGCTGTATTTACTAATTACGTGCTTTCCTGAAAAAAAAAATACACTGATATTCGTTGAACTATTATACTATGTAGTCAGAAAGAGATTAGCGCAAGAATTACTCATCCTTCCCAAATTTACATTTTGTGTAGTAGTAAAAGTGATTCATTCACACCATTAATAAATGTCTCCTGCCTAAGAATGTCATCAGAATGAACAAGATGAATCGTCTGCTGGTAGTTTTATGCGAAAGGACAGAAATCCCTGTGTTTGTACACTACGATTTGAGGAAAGATACAAGTGTGAAAGAGTCATCTCAGGGGACGAAAATAAGCAAATGAAGCATTGGCTTCCATTCTAAGAACATTCTTCAGGAATTTGAAAGGAAAATGGACTTTTATAATGAGGGATAACAGATGGCTGGGATAAAAAGAAAGCTTACCAAGTAAAGAAAATACAGAGGTTTGTAAAATGCTTTGCAGGACAAAAATGATTTATAATGTACTAAATGGGTTCTCTAACTTACCTCAAGGAATGAATAATCCATGAACCCAAAACTACCCCGCACAGCCTTCCTGGGAAGGTCCTCTTTTCAGCAACTCAAGTGGGTACAGAAGCTGAACAAGGAAACTAAAAGGTAGCTACTAGTAGAAAATCAAGTGTTCATCTTTTCTTTCCATGCTACACACCTGGACACTAAGAATATGTTTTTCCTTAAAACTTCATGGAACAAACAGCCAGTTTCTACTAAAATTGCTTTTTCTTAAAGAAATGGATTAAAACACTATAAAAATACCTAACATTCTACTAGCAATTACTGACCTAATTTCTGGGATAAATAATACATCTCTTATATATTTCACCTTTTTAAATGAAAAAATTCATATTGCGTTTCTCCAATAGTATGCCCAATTACATCAAATTGGCCGCATTTCCTCAAAGTGATTTTTGACAGAAGAGATAAATGTGAGGTATTCAACATAGATTTTGTAATAGACACTGCACATCATTTGGTTAATTCTTCACCAGTGTGAAATTTGGCACTTTCTAGGGTGGTACTATAAACTTTCCATATAGTAATGGACGGTGTTCTCTCTGAATTAGTTATTGTTCAAAATGAGAATGAACTTTAAAGTATTTTAAAATAGGCCACATAAAACAACTTGCTCTTTTTTAATGCTTTTAACAGATCTTTACTGCCCTTTTGAAAAATCAATATAAAAGAACATAAAGAGCTGACGTATGTCAAGCTTTTTTTCATCAGTTCCCCAATACAGCTTAACTAAACTTTTCTACTGCTTCCTTAATTGCTCCAAAATTACGCTGGTCCATTCTTTGATGGGGCTTGTTTCCTCTCAAAGCCTACCTTTCTTTCTTTCTTTCTTTCTTTCTTTTTTGAGAAGGAGAAAAAGCACTTTATTTTTTTTTTCACAATTTACCACATTTACTTCTCAACATCTATACTCATGTTCTACACATATATTTTTTTAAGGCAGTGGTTTTTCTTTTTCTTTTTTTTTTTAAGCCTATCTTTCTTAAGTCCACATTTGACTAATGGAGTAAGGCGTCTTATATTAAACGGGTGAGGAGGAAGGAGGGCAGTTGGCAAAATAGTGAAGGGCCAGAATTATTTCCAATTTGTCCTTCCCTGTCTAGCCCTGAAAAGCAAGAAGAAAAGGTCCTAAAAAGACAATTAACTTTGCACAGGTGTTTTGCTAAAACAACAGGGCAGACAGGACACAAGCAGATTTAAAGCCAATTATTTTTATCTGGCACGCCTATCTAACCAGGAATTGACATTCACCTTAGCTAGAACTGACCACTGAATAATGGTGCAAAACAATAATAATGGTGCAAAAATACTGCTGGGGTAAAGGGAGAGGGAGGAATACAACTTGTCATTGCAGTTTTAACTTTTCATTTTGAACAGAACATTCACACACACACACGCACACGCACACACAGAGTCAATAATTTAGGTATTAAAAAGCTTTTGAAACATTGAAACAAACACTTTGACTTTTATCCTTTACCCCCAAAACTGGAATAAAAGTCCGTTGAAAATATTCCTGCAGTGGAAGATTGGCAAACATTTGGTGGTGAGGGGGGTGGTAGTGTTAGGAATAAATAGTTCAAATTGTTCTAGGAAGGCCTAATTTGGTTTGCATTAATTAACACTGACTGTGAGGTCAGGTTCCAAGGAAGAATCAAGAATTTCAGTCTTTGTAGTCAATTGAAATCAGAGCATCCTATTTATATTAATGTCACCAAGGCTTATACAAGAAGTTAACATGTAATTTTTAAATTATCTAATCACAATTGTGTACTATCACAAGAATAGATCTCATGGTCAAAATATCTCTAGATATTTATGATATCTGCTAATGAGACACTATAATTCTCCCTTTTTCTGTCCCACTTTCCAAGGTAAAAAACCCGAAATGGCCAGGGAAATATAAACATAAATATAACCTTCTGTGATTTAAAAATTATAGTTGAGTTTGTTGCATCTGGGAACCCTAGTAAACCTAAAATGCAAATCTCAAGACTTTTAGTAGTGGTCCATGAATCTACTTACTTGTGAAGAATTTCAGTGAATATAGACATTTTAGCTCTTCCATACACAACATACATCATGAAACTTCAATCTTTTTAATTGTTCACATACCATTGCCAGAAACTGAATTCAGGAGGATATTATAATGGAAAAGAGTAATTAGCAAATTGATGCCCCTTTTCTATTCTGCATCATATGGTTTCTTGGCCTTTTGGCTGAGATCGAGGTATTCTGCATCATGATTGTTTAACTGCTTTTAAGATTTTTTTTATTTATTTGAGAGAGAGGGAGTGTGTGTGCATGCACGTGTGTGTGTATGGGGGGGGGGGCGGGAAACAGATGGAAAGGGAGAGAGAATCCCAAGCAAACTCCACACTGAGTACAGAGATCATGACCTGAGCCGAAACCAAGAGTTGCTCAACTGACTGAGCCACCCAGGCACCCCTATCTGCTTGTTTTTTAAGAAATAAGCTTGTAATTTCTCTGTAAACATTAGGAAGTGAATGTCTGCATTCCCATAAGCAAAATTTAGTTTGTAATTTTAAACTCTCAGATGAGGAAGGCAGTTTCCAGAGTAATTTTATGAATTTAAACATGTAACCAAGGAAAAGGGGCTTTAAAGTAGAGACACACACACACACACACACACACACACACACAGAGAGAGAGAGAGAGAGAGAGAGAGGAAAGTTTCCTTGGAGAACTTATTGTCTTCTCTAACATGAATATAAAATCTCTTATTGGGTAAAAGACAAACAAACTTTTCAACATATTTCCAAGCAGAAAACTATCAAGTAGTGGAGCCCACGTCATTTGCTCCCTAACATCTGCCAGATATGGTGGGTGTACGAAGAACATCAGTGAGCTTGGCAAATCCAGGAGAGGAAAGAGCACCTGCTGAGAGGGAACCCTCCATGGTAGGGGCGCAAACTACCACCCACAGCCTAAAGCAGCCCACTGTCCGTTTCCGTGTAGCCTAGGAGTAACAGTTTTTACACTCTAAAATGGTTGAAAAGAATTCAAAGGCCATTTCCTGACACATGAAAAGTCCATGAAATATAAATGTCAGCATCCATCAATAAAGTTTTAATGGAACAGAGCCATGGATACTCCTGGTATCTCTCTGACACAGGTGTGCATCTGTGACAGAGACCATGTGCATGGTGCATAGATCCTAAAATATGCCCTAGCTCCCCCATTAACAGAAAAAGTTTGCAAGCCAGTGAACTGGATATTTGCTTTTATTCTTTCCTTGGTTTGTTCTGTTTGATCTCAGGATAAAGAACTTCTAAAGATGCTTTAGAGTGGTATCATGAGTCACAAAACTTATTTTATCTGCTTGAGTTCACTCCTCTAAGAAAGGGATATAACACCAAATGGAAAACATTAATTTTTCTTTTAATGAATCTCCCTAGGTCTTTTTTTTTTTTTTTTTTTTTTTTTT